>NC_045796.1:74565484-74902484 GCF_009873245.2 Balaenoptera musculus
AAATTAGTTTTTTGTTCAAGAAGGAAGTAGGGCACTTAGAATAAGGGGCAAAGAGACAGAACACTGTACTGGGAGGAGCAGCGGCAGAGCTATTCTCCTTTCCTCTTCACTAACCAGCTGGGTGGCTTTGGGCTTCCGCAAGGCAGGCTCCAGAAAGAGTGAAGCTGAATGGGCCGCCCTTAAGACGACATCTTAGTCCAACTCCGTCGTTCTATAGGTGAAGGAGACTAAGTGGCTTGCATAATTGACCACGTGGCAGAGCTGCAGAGACACCTCCTGACTCCTAGTGTTGTTTGTTCTGAGTTACAGTAACCCTCCCTGAACAAACATTTACTGGGCGCCTACTGTTTCAGGCATTCCCAGGCAGGATGTTTCCTTTTCGCTATCCTAGTATCGATTATTGGCTACTTGGTGTCCTAATTTTTTTCACTCGACCATTTTTAAAACGGCCCTTGGAGGCAGACTTAAGGGGTAAAAAGCGTAGTACGAGCCTGGCATCAGGCACTGAGTGGCGTGACCTAGTGAGTGGCTTGGCCCGGGTCGGCGGCTGGCCCCGCACAGTGATCTAAGAAGGCAGTGACGCCTTCTGACCCAGGGAGTGACCCCGGAAAATCCGGGGGTGGGAGCAGCCGGGGAGAGGCGAGGCTGAGTCTCTTTGAGACGACGCCCTGGGCTTTCCTGTGACCCCACCGGTAGGGCGACGGGAGGAAACTCTCTTAGGTGCAAGATGCCCACGCCTTTGGTTTCTGCTGCGTGGTGACCAAGGCATCCGTCCAGGTCCCCAGAACTCAGTCTCTCCACCAGGGTTTATCCTGGATTCCAAGTCTCGAGTTGCGGGGAGAGGGAGGTTTCTCCTTGGGCTACTGCTGACCCCGGGAGGGACATTTTCACACCCCCCGTTGGCCCAGAGTCCTCGGCCGCTGCCTTTCCCCGCCCCCAAGGCCGGAGGGGTCAAGTTCCTTTAGGGTGCCAGGGAAAGACCACAGTTTAGGCGCTGCCACGCGAGACCTTCTGGGCAGACACCAGCCAATCCTCCACAGGCATACACGAGCCCCAGCCAATCAGCGCCCGCCTTATTCCTGTGTCCCGCCCGTGCCGCCCCTTCCTTCCTGCCCCAGTTCTAGAAGTCTGTAGACGCGGCGGCTGTTGGTGCAGCCGCTTCTGGAGCTGACCCGGGCCTGGGGACAGGCCTCCACTGGCGCCCTTCGTTTTCTTCTGCTGCCTTCACTGAGGATGAGTCCCTGCGCGACCGTGTGCCCACCCCGCGGAGACCACCGGAGGATTTTCATCTAGCGACTGGTGAGGGAGGGCTCGGTGCGGCCCGACCGTGCGGAACGGGCAGAGGCAACGGCGTCCCTTCAGTCGCGGGGCGACTGGACAGTGTTATCTTTCCGGAGGGTGACCGCGGGCGCCGGTGGCCCGGGTGGGCCGCGGGGAGGGGACTCAGCGGCGCCGAGGCTGCCGGGCTCCCCGAGAGGCGTTGCGGGGCCGGCTGCTTGGCCCGGGTCCCGGCGGCCGCCTCCTCGCCGCCGCCCGGAGCTAATGAATGGTCTGTGCGGGCGCCGCGCTACCTTGCGGTCCTGCCTGCCAAGCCCTCCAGCGACGTTGCGCTGCTAGTTTCTGATAGTTGTCTCGTGTCACTTCCCCTGGAGCCTTGAATTTGAAGCCATTCCTCGAGGCGCCCACGTCTCTTATCCCTTTCGTGGCATCACAGAAGTTTTAGTTCAGTCTGGGGAGGCTAACGATGAAGTTCAGTGTGAATCGACTGTTAAGTGAAAAGGGACCCGTTCTTTCTTGGGGGGGTGGGGGACACAGGATAGAGGCCTTTTGTTCTTGTATCATGTTGCCGATTTCTAAAAAGTTTTAGTTCATCAGCGAAACAAGTAACCCAGGGTATCCGTGACTCTGGATTTCCAACGTAGGTAGTAAAACTTAAAGTGTGTTAGCCGGACGGGATATTTTTCAGGAAGCAGAGATTGATGTAGCAACTTTTTTTTTTTTTTTCTCATGCCTGGAAGTAGGGCGTTAGAAAGTCGAGATTTAGCAGAAGTACTAAAAGAACGTGACTTCTATGAGTGGTAGTGTTTTTATGCCCATGATGTGCAAATTCACGTCCTTCCATAGCTCCTTGATCTTTTCACTGCCCTTTTTATTTTAAATGCCTTGATTTTTTTTATAGGTTTTAGAAATTGATACAGGGCAGATAAGGGCAGAAAGAGATGTTTTCTAAAAAGAATTATAGTATAGATATTTGCTGAAAGTACAGATATTTAGTCAAAGCGGTTTACTTCAAGGAATTTAAAAAATGGTTCTTCCATTATTTAAAAATTTTTAAAAAAACTTGTGTCCAGGCAGACGTAGAGAATGGACTTGAGGACAGGGGGAGGGGGAAGGGTAAGCTGGGACGAAGTGAGAGAGTGGCCTGGACATATATACACTACCAATTGTAAAATAGATAGCTAGTGGGAAGCAGCCGCATAACACAGGGAGATCAGCTCGGTGCTTTGTGACCACCTAGAGGGGTGGGATAGGGAGGGTGAGAGGGAGAAGCAAGAGGGAGGGCATATGGGGATATACATACGCACATATGTATGCATATAGCTGATTCACTTTGTTATACAGCAGAAACTAACACAACATTGTAAAGCAATTATACTCCAATAAAGATGTTAAAACAAAAGAACTTGTGTCCAGGGCTTTCAGCATGCTAAATTCTACATTATGCTTCGGAACCATAAAGTACAATAGACCATATTGCATAAGGAGCTCAGTGTTACTTAGTTAATTATTATAAATGATGTCAAAGTTAGTTTATTATCTTCTTTCTTTCTTTTTTTTTTTAATCATCTTTTGGCCATGGTATCTTAGTTCCCCCACCAGGGATCAAACTCACATCCTCTGCCGTGGAAGTGCGGAGTCTTAACCACTGGACTGCCAGGGAAGTCCCTTTATTATCGTTAATAGGGCAGTAATTTTTTTTTTTTTAAATAAATTTTATTTTATTTTTGATTTTATTTTTGGCTGTGTTGGGTCTTAGTTGCTGCACGCGGGCTTTCTCTAGTTGTGGTGAGCGGGGGCTACTCTTCGTTGCGGTGCGCAGGCTTCTCATTGCAGTGGCTTCTCTTATTGTGGAGTACGGGCTCTAGGTGCACAGGCTTCAGTAGTTGTGGCACGTGGGCTCAGTAGTTGTGGCTCGCGGGCTCTAGAGCACAGGCTCAGTAGTTGTGGCTCACGGGCTTAGTTGCTCCACAGCATGTGGGATCTTCCTGGACCAGGGCTTGAACCCGTGTCCCCTGCATTGGCAGGCAGATTCGTAACCACTGCGCCACCAGGGAAGGCCCAAGGGCAGTAATTCTTTGCCACCTCCAGAGATGTGCTTGCCCCCTAAAATTTGGGGAATTGTTCAATTGTGAAACTGGGTTTTGCACTAGTAAAATATTGAAGTTTCTATCCTTTGTACCCAGAGAATAATTGAGAAAACAGAATAAAATAAAATACAATATTGATAAAGTTAAATTATTAATTTCCTAAAGTAGTAAGTTTTGATGTTTTAAAATTATGTGAACTATTTTCAGGGCTTACAGAAGGAATTTAAAATTTAAAAAATTCTCCAATTATGAGTCACTATAATTTGTAGCTTTGTGACAGTTAATATAGATACAAGTTTATAGGGAAGATATTTTGATTTTAGAGAACTCTTTAAAAATGTAAGCCTACTTATTGAATACATATTATATTTTGTGAGAAATATGAGTAAGTATGGCATTCTCTTCCCTGCCTTAAGGAGCTTAGAATCTTTATGTGTAGTCAAGGTCCACACTTACAAGGCATGTTGTTATTATCATTTTGCAGAAGAAGAAATTGTGGATTAGGAAGATTAAGCTACTTGACCAAGGTTTTAGATAATAGAATCCCAATTCTTAGATTATAGGAACCCAATTCTTACTTAATACATACAGGGCAATACAGGCTGGAAAGAGGATTAAATTAGTTCATTTATGTAAAGCACTATGCTTGTCCATTTGAAAGTTTATAAGATGGTAGATGTAATGTTTGTAAGCCATGGACAAGTTGGCAGCCCTGTAAAGGTTTGGGTAAAAACATTCCAAGCAGAAAGGGCTTTAATATAGTTATTCTATTTTTTGACCAATACATTATATCACTATGTTCCTTTTTCCTTCGTAACATTTCTTGGGTGCTTACATGTGCATGAATTGTCTCATTTATTTTTCAGAACAACTCAGGAGATAAATAGTTTTTATTCCCTTTTTACAAGTGAGAGAATTGAAGCTTAGGCAACTCTTATGTGCCCAGGGTCACTTAGTGGTTACTAGCTCAGTGTTCTGAATTCACAGTCTGAACTTTGTGTGCTACGTGGTTGCCAAGTCTAGCTGGCATCCTCTTCCTGAGGTCACAAGGCTATTAACACATGAAATACAGATATTGGTTCATTTTGGTCTTGGATATGTGAGAGAATAGCATGATCAGATTTGTGTTTTAGGAAGATGACTGAACTCTTCACCAAGGTTAAATAGGATTGTGAGCCATTGTTGAGGGCTCAACCTCTACTGGCTGGCACCTTTGTGGTGGACCAGTTTTCAAGGTTAACAATCGCCTGTGTAGCTAGCTACACTCTTCCAGCTCAGTTTCTCATCAACACTTTGTATTCATAACATATAAAGCAAAAATGTTCTCCTTTAATTTCTGTTTGTTCCTTTTGTTTCCAGTTTGTTTTATTTTTTTGATTTACAAAGCATTTACCCTTTACTCTTCTTCCTGGCTGCTCTATCTGTAGTCAAGCCAGAAACCTAGGAGTTGACCACATCTTGTCAACTCAAGGTCCTAAATATGTTTCTGAATTGCTCACTTTCTTTATCCCTGAAGAAAGGCACATAAGGCTGTCTATAATCTAGTTCATCCCTGTGTATATATTAGGCCTTATGCATTTCTGTCTTCTGAATTACCTAGAATTTTCAGAATGGACCAAGGTGATTTTAGTGTTTTCTATTTACTGTTACTTCTGCCTCAAATGCCCACTGGCCCTGAATTTATCAGGCAGACACATACTCATCTCCTCTCCTTTGGGGAATCTTCCCTTTATCCCTCTTGTTGACTCCCCATTCCTATGAGTCACTTGTTATATCTTTATCATAGGTTTTAATCATGATATATTTTTAGGACTTGATTTAATAAAAATCATTCTCCTCTACTAGACTGTGCCCCACTGGTGGTAGAGACTGCGTAATAGATAATAAATCTTGTTCAGTCAATACAGTTGTTAAATGAGCTATATTTTCACTTAAGTATTATCCATGAGTCTGTACTAGAATATCCAGAATATTTAAGTCCTGTGTATTTTCGTTTTCGCAGTACCTTATGACCTGGGGATGCACTGAAGAGGCAGCATTGTGTTGTAGAAATAGCTGGGACTTTACTGTGAAATAGATCTGTGTTTGAATTCTAACTCCTCTTTTACTGATAGTGTGATTTGGGTGGCTTAACCTCTTCGATGTAAAATATCACATCATATAAAATATTACATGCTTAATAAGTATTTCCTTTGCTTTCTTTGCCTTCAATAAGCATTTGTTGAACGCATGAATAAGATTAACACTAGGCATTGGGCCAGGAATTTAGGAAAGATGTGAAGGCAGGAGACATATTTGAGGATTATGAGCACAGGTTAAAGTTAACATGAAGAGATTGAAATTATGCAGGGTGAGTGTGAATTAGAGAGGAAAAGAAGACTGAAGTGGAACACTGAGAGAAGCCTAACATTTGAAGGTCAGGGGAAGGGAAAATGCCCTTGGAAGAAGTGGTAGGAGAGAGATCCCATGCGCAGATGCTTCATTGGTTCCCTATGCTTTCAGTACTCCTTTTTAGATTCCTTACGAGAATGTCGTGGTCATGACTCGAAAGCAGGGAAGTCAAGTAACGTTACCAAAAGTATTTGGCAATTTGGAGGTCATTGGTAACCTTCGTATGTATGGTTTCATAGGAGAAGAATGCATGGAAACTAGTAGCAGAGACATTGAAGCCCAAACATGAACTTTGGAATAAAAATTTGTTATCTTTTTGTTACCGAAGAAATGATAGTAATAAAAGCTGCTATTTGTTGAATGTACATTTGGTAGCAGGTACCATGATAAGCAGCTTTATTTATCATTACGGTAACCCTTTGAGGTTGGTGGCATTGTCTCCATTTTCAGAAGAAGAAATAAAGGCTTGGAGAGATTATGTAATTTGTAGAGTTACATAATTGGTAACAGCTGGCATTGCTATATTTGAATCCAAATATGTAGGATTCTAAGAAATGCTAGCTCTTAGCTCTTAGTCACTTAGTCCCTTCCTAATTTATGTTCATAGTACTCTGTATGTGCCTCTCTCATTATATATTATAGTATAGTATCACTTTTGTTTATATTTAATATTCTTTTTTCCCTTTTAAGTGTTTAAATTATGTATAGTAACAAATTAGGGAATTCTTTTCTCTTGTATCTTAATTATTTCATGTAGGGTTTGGGTTATTCACATAAGTAGTTCCTTTCAGGTATTAGGAAGACACTGAAAACACAAAGATGGCAAAATTTTAGAGCCTCAAAGGGATGAAATTAACTACATGGGACTATTTTGCCATCTGTCATGTTTTCCAGTTTAAACATTTTAAACTACTTGAGGCTTTGGTACTTTTTTCTTCATGTCAGCTAACTACCAAACACTTTGTTTGCTTGCTTATATGTAGTCTAGCAGAAACAGAACTGGAGCTAGAAAGGACTAGGAGTTGTCTGGTTCTGTGCTATCATTTCCAGGTGCGGAAATCAGAATAGTTAAGAACTAGTTAGGTTTAGGATTTCTGACTTAGTGTGGTTTGAAATGGGAGAGGAAAATACAGATTTGGAATGTTTATGTCTGGTGCACACAAATTTTTCCTGTACATATATGTAAACTCACTTGTGTTGCTCTAAATAGTTTTATAACCGTTTTTCCTCTGTCATTCAGATAAATACAGTAGTCTCTTGGTATCACTGGGGTATCATTGGTTCTAGGACCCCAACGGATACCAAAATCTACAGATGCTCAAGTCCCTTATATAAAATGGCATAGTATTTGTATATAACCTACATATATTCTCCAGTATACTTTAAATCATCTCTAGATTACTTAGAATATCTAAATACAGTGTCAGTGCTATGTAAATATGGTTGAACCTTGGACAACATGGGCTTGAAGAGCATGGGTCCACTTATACTCGGATTTTCATCAGTAAATGTGTACTGCAGTACTACAGGATCTGCCTTTGGTTGAAGTTGCAGATGTGGAACCGTGAATACGAGGAACCTACTATAGGGAAAGCCAGCTGTAAGAGGGTCATTGTGTTGTTCAAGGGTCAACTATAGTTGAAAATGCTATGTAAGTAGTTGGCCCGCATGAGGCAAATTCAAGCTTTTCTTTTTGGAACTTTCTGGAATTTTTAAATATTTTCAATTCAAGCTTGGTTCAGTTCACCGTTGTGGAACATGCAGATATGGAGGGCCGACTGTATTTTTAAAATAAATTAAAATGAAAAAAAGTATTTTGCGGAACTTAATTTGATACCTTGGAGAAGAGAATTTATGTAGAATTTCTACTATAAAAGCTTTAAAATCTAGGCATTATAGATGGGTTGACTACTCATTTAAAATCCAGAGCACAAAAATATTGAAAGAAGAAGATAATTAGGAGATGATAAATAAAAAGATGATGGAGAAATGCTTAAAGTAGTCCACTCTAGATATAAAATTTCTAATATATTGGTGGTTAGTTTTCTAACAGGAAGTGAAGAAACTGAAGGCTAGTAGCTTTTCAAGTAGTTGACAATGATATTTCATTTCTCCAGATCTGAATGGGCAAAGCAGACACATTAGCATATTGGAAAAAAGCTAGAGGCTCATGTATGATGGTTGAGTTTTCTAGACTTTACTGTGGCCTCTCTAATCAATATATTAGCATTTATTTATATTTTTAAGATGTTTATTTTAAAATAGGTATACATACACATGGTAAAGCATTCAAAAGAGGTTACTAGTAGTAAAAAGTAAGTCTGCCTTCCATATCTGTCTCCAACCATTGGTGGTCTTCCCTAGAGCAACCACTATTAACCATTTTCTTGTGTATTCTTCTAAACATCTTTCATGCATATTCAAGCATAAACATATACTTACATGTACATTTTCTCATACGTGGCATTACAGATACATCTGGTTTTAAGAGACATTTTACAATATATCTTGCAGATTATTTCATATTAGAAAATATATAGCTACTTTATTCTTTTTGATACATGAATAATCTTCTGTTGAATGGACATGCCATAACTATCTTAACTATTTAGGCTTTTTCCATGCAGTGATGCAATGAATGTTCTTGTACTATGTCATTTCACACATGGATATGGTTTTACAGGATAAATTCTTAGTAAAACTGAATTAGAAGGAATGTGCATTTTACATTTTAGTAAATATTACTAAATTGCTGTCCATAAAGACTGCTGATTTATACTCACCAACAGTTGAGTAGAGTTTCTATTTCTTCACAACCTTGTCAATACATAGTAATCAACCTTTTTTTTTTTTTTTAACCTTTTTGATCTTTGTCATTCTGATAGATAAAAATGGTGTCTCATTATAGTTTTAATTTACATTTCTTTTGAATGATGTGAGCCTCTTTCTTTTTAAAAATCCATTTAAATCCACCCCCCCTCCTTTTTTTTTGAGAAATGTGGTCATATTCTTTGACTGTTATTCTGTTGGTCTCTTAATGATTTGTAGAGATGATATATTAAGGAAAAATTTTCTCCTTTTTTGTTTTTAAAATTTTTTATGTATGTTTTAAATACTTGTAGTGTTTAAATACATGTAGTCAAGCATACATCTTGGTAAAAGATTACTAATCACAAAGAACAGATATCTCGTGTTAATGATTTTAGTGTTTTCCTGTGTATGGGAAGGTGCAAGAATCTGGTCTTTTTACCTACCTAGGAGCCTGTAGATCCAAAGCATAGAATGCTTCATCCTGTTTTTCCCTCAGGACGTACTGTCAGTGGGCCTCTGCAGTGCGTCGCAACTTAACCTTTTGTGTTACTGGATGATGAGCTACACTCTTCTTTAATGGCTGAAGCAGATGTACAGTGTGTGTTTGACAGGCCGTAAGACAGGCTGTTCTGGTTAGCGTGAAGTTCAAGCCAAGTCATGTATAAGCCAGAATGACTTCCCCATATCTCAGGATGTGAAAATTTTTTCTATCAGTGGAAAGTTTGTTTGTTTTTAACATGGTTAGTTACATTTATTGATATTAGCAACAATAACAGAGCAGATAATGCAAAACTGTGGCTATCTGAAAAACAATATCAAGGTGGCTTTGAAGTGCATTTCTTTTAAAAGTTACCTTTGAAATGGACAGGTGACTACAATTCCAGGGCTTGAAAAGCACTTCAAACACAGGAATAGCACAAAGTAATCTCTCTCTCTCTCTTCTCTCTCTCCTTTCCTCCCTTCCCCCACTCCTCCCTCTCTCTCTCTCTGTCTCTCTCATTTTCTCTCTCTCTCTCCTGTCAAATGACAAAATTAAAACAATTTAGTAACGACTTGGGTGTCCTTCGTTCAAGGGAAAACAACGCATGGATTGCGGGGGGTGGGGAGTCAGTGCTCACTGGCAGTGAAGCAATCTTCCAAGGGATTTTGGGCAAGAGAGACTCACAGCATGTTAGAAGAGGCAGCTCTGAAGCAGGGTGCGCTTGGCTAGGAGGTTGGGGATTTCCTAATAAGGCGTGCAGGTCCTGTTTTCTAGAGTGAGGTGAACTCGCTAAAGCGGAGTTGGAGGATTGATCGGTGTTAGGTTTCCTTGACAGGTGTGTCCTGTAGGTGCAGACTGACAGGTTTAGATTTGTGAAGTGGGTGAGGCCACTGGGCTGGCCTCCATTTTGGGATTCCTGATTAAATGCATTAACTTCATCACTGCACATATACATATCTACTCGTGATGCCTGGATTCTGAAATAAAGTTTGAGTGAAGTCAAATAACTTAGACATACCTCAGATGTGAGAGCCCTTGACCCTTCCAGTTACCTGTATGGTAACATTGGTAGAATCCGGGCGAACAGGCTGGAGGGTTGCTGCCAAGTGGATCCACTTCCCTTTCCTCCTCAACTTTCTCGGGTGGAGGTGGATGGAGCCACCTTTCAATCAGGCTTGTGGCCGAGCAGAACTAACCTCCCTTATCAAAACTGGGAGAGGAGGTCGAGCTTTTGTCAGTGAAGCTGCTAACTTTGCCACACATTCCATAGGGAGAAAATATCACAGGGAAGGGGGAGCAACTAACGTCAGATCCTATCAGTGAGAAGCTGGTAGGCTCATTTATTTGCTTGTTTGTTTTCGAAATAGGAATTAGGGGCACTTAAATATGGAGGTAATTGTATTGTAAAATACTTGAGCAAGAGATAGATTGTGTATTTTTTACTTTATCTTTCTCCTTCTCTTATAGGTCACACTTGCAATTATGGATATTTAAAAGGATCGGACAGTGTGGAGGGGGAGTTCCCCTCCTCCTCCCCCTTGGTGCTTGACTCCAGGAATAATTTATAAACTGTGGGAAGTCTTTTTTTAAATAAAGAACTTGTGTTTGATATAAACTTTATAGGGCTATTTATAATTTTTGGATTTAAGTGCCAAAATAAATTGTACAAATCTATATAGTTTTATACTGTTGCCATGAGGATTTAAATTATAATCCTAAACAGGCCATTTATTCTCTATAAATCTTTCTGAATAGCACCTTTGTGTCCTGGCTTTTTCATTTTTTAAAATTATCTGACTGTTCAGAAGAAGTAAGCTGTATAAAAACAATTAGGATGAATTCTTCCATCCCTGACTGCACATCAAAGTGTCGATCCCTGAAGCATGCTTTGGATGTCCTTTCTGTGGTGACAAAGGGGAGTGAAAACCAGATTAAGGCCTTTCTCTCCAGTCATTGTTACAATGCTGCAACTATCAAGGATGCCTTTGGCAGAAATGCCCTCCACCTTGTTTCCTCCTGTGGAAAGAAAGGAGTGTTAGATTGGCTTATTGAGAAAGGAGTGGATCCATTGGTGAAAGACAAGGAATCAGGATGGACAGCTTTACATAGAAGCGTTTTTTATGGACATATTGATTGTGTTTGGTCTCTATTGAAGGTAAGTGTCATTTGTTTATTTAAAACTATTTGGTCTGGCATGTGTTTTTCTTAATCTTTTTCATATACTCCACTTACTTTCCAAAAGAGATTTGAGTTCTTATCAATTGTTTGATATCTTTTACTATTATAACTCATCTTTAGAATTCAAGTCTCATATATCCTTTTAATTTAAACCTCTTATGTAAAATTTTAAACATATACCAAAGTTTACAGTGTATCATGAACTTTTGGCCAATTTTGTGTTATGTATGTCTCCACTGACTTTCTCCACCCCATGTTATTTTGAAGTAAATCCCGTTTTGTCATTTACTCAGTACTATATATCTTTTAGTATTTTTAAGAAATATAGTTTCCTTTTGTATAACTATATTATTATCTACTTTAAAAGGGCACTGGTTATTGAAATCACTTAGGGACTATGTTTTGAGTAGTGTGTTTATTTCTTGTTTGGCTAGGATTAAGTTTTTATAGTTCTTTAAAAAAAATAATTAGAATCAGGGCTTCCCTGGTGGCACAGTGGTTAAGATTCCGCCTGCCAATGCAGGGGACACGGGTTCGAGCCCTGGTCCGGGAAGATCCCACATGCTGCGGAGCAACTAGACCCGTGCGCGACAACTACTGAGCCTGCGCTCTAGAGCCCGCGAGCCACAACTACTGAAGCCTGCAGGCCTAGAGCCCGTGCTCCACAACGAGAGAAGCCGCCACAATGAGAAGCCAGCGCACCGCAACGAAGAGTAGCCCCCGCTCGCTGCAACTAGAGAAAGCCCGCGTGTAGCAACGCAGCCAAAAATAAAATAAATTTATTAAAAAAAAATCTACCTCTAAAAAAAAAAATTAGAATCAGTTTATTTTAAATTTCCCATCAAGTAGATTAAATCTAGGTTTGTTGTACTGTTTAGCCAAATAATATGAAGTGTTTTGATATATACCCCATGGATGTCATTTCACTAATGAATGCAAATTAAAAACTGTTAGAAGTCATGAGTTTTAAATTGAACAATTAGCTTTTGTATAGGCATTTAGTCATGTTTGTGGAGGACCAGAGAAGAACAAAGCAGTCCCTGTCCTCAAGGCACTTGTGGTCACATTAAGGCATTAGGGAGCTTATCTTCAGTGTCTTTATCTTTGGTGTCTGTTTTTGTTTTAAATTTTATTTATTGATTGATTGATTGATTGATTGGCTGCGTTGGGTGATTGTTTGCCCGAAGGCTTTCTCTAGTTGCAGTGAGTGGGCGCTACTCTTCATTGCGGTGCACGGGCTTCTCATTGCAGTGGCTTCCCTTGTTGTGGATCACGGGCTCTAGGTGTGTGGGCTTCAGTAGTTGTGGCACGTGGGCTCAGTGGTTGTGGCTCACAGGCTCTAGAGCGCAGGCGCAGTAGCTGTGGCGCACCGGCCTAGTTGCTCCGTGGCATGTGGGATCTTCCCGGACCAGGGCTCGAACCCATGTCCCCTGCATTGGCAGGCAGATTCTTAACCACTGTGCCACCAGGGAAGTCCTGGTGTCTGTTTTTGACTTCAGAAAAATTGTTTACATACTGGTCTTTAGGTGGTAACATTTACTGATCAAAATAATTTTCAGTATGTGTTAATAGCAAAATATCCTTTTTTGGAGCTAAACTATCTAGGTTTACTACTTAACTGAGTCCTCTTGGATGAGTTACTAAATCTTGAACCTCAGTTTCATCTATAAAAAGAGGATAATAGTGGTACCTTCCTTATTTTTTTTTCCCCCAGGGAGTTTCAGTGAAGAAAAACTTTTCTTAAGTTTATTAATAGTACTGTTAATTCCTCTTATATCTAAAACCTTTGGGTATCAGTTTAATTTCCTTATTGTAATCTCTTTTATAGGAAAAGCTAGGTTAGTAAGAGTTAAAGCATCTATCAGCTCTACTTCTACCCTTTCCCACCAGTTTCTGCTGGAAAATTGGATGACTGCCAATCCTTTCAAGCTTGAGAGTGTCCTTGGATTTTCTGCTGTCCTAGGGGTTGCCATTCCGGTGTTAGGATTTGGGGCTTCAGTTTGAAATAGGTTCTGGTCTGAATTTTGGACCTTCCCTCCCTTTGTGTTTCATTTCCCTTTAGAAATTATCCTCGCCTCCTTGGCTAGAGAAGCCAGGAGATTGTACCTTGGGCCGCCTTGCTCTTGGCTTGACTGTCTTATCGTCATCAGCGTCCTTCTGATCCGTGATAGACACTTAACATGGATGCTTCCCACTGATAAAACTATTCCCACAGAAACCTCTTTCATCCATTTAGTATTCGCATGTTGCTGTAAGCCATCTGCATTTTTTTAGCACAGACTTCTTTCCCCTTTTAACACTCCTTTAATTGGAAGGGCTGCAATGATAGGGGTGTTCATGTCAGTTCCACTTCTGCTGATGGCGCTAGCATTTAAGGTGTTATGGACTAGCAAGAAGAGACTATACAGAAAAACGCATTTTAAATGAATTACATTTGATAAAAGCCTTATAGGTATGAAATTTTAAAATTAAGTGCTAAAATTGTACAATAAATAAACACCCAGCTATCAGTTCCCGATTGCCAAAGATGGAAAAACCTCAGCAGAAACTTCTTGTCTACCAAAAGCCAGAGTAGCAACAGCATATCTTATGCAGGTTTTCATTACCTTCTTGGTTCCGTGACAGGAGGCATGTTTATGTTTGTAGGGTCCTGCTGTGTCTGTTACCTCTATACCATTTTTCTTTAATATTGGTGGTTTACTTATATTACTGACCTGGAAGAACTTGATTTAGTTTTTCCCATTTGTAAATGGAAGAACTCACTGAATCATAAGATTGTGTGGATTAAGTGATATACTGTTTGTAAAGTATTTGGAATACATTTTTTTTTTTTAGTGCCTAATGTGTATTAGGCAGTGATCTAAGTGCTAGGGATATTGTAATGGGAAAAAAAAAAAAGGATAGAATCCTTTTCTTTGCTTGTTTGTTAGTTTGTTTTTTGGTTATACTTAGATACTATTTAATAAGCTAATGAATTTACCTACTATTTTGGGGATATGTAAAGAGTTGATCTTTTAATAAATGGGATAGACTAGACTACACACTGATCCTACTACCTTTAGAGTTTAAGGTGAGCATGTTAGAAAGTGTCAGAGACCACCATATGTAGGGAGCTGTAAAGGCAAAAAAGTGTTCCTAGTCCTTTATGCAGTTGGGGCTACTTAGGATGATGCAACTGTATGTAGTCTTATTAGGGTCCAGTTGGTATATGTATAAAGTTGAGGACAAATTTATAAAACTGGTAAAGTAAACTCTCCAGGGATCTAAGTTTCTGGGATCCTGTTTGTCAGACTCGTAGCTTGGAACACTCTGCCCTGGAATCTACCCTTCTTACCCTTATGAAGGCCAAGCTCAGGTCTTCCCACATGGATTTATTGTATCTAACTTTGAAAGTAGCAGGCAACATACACTTTTAAATTTGTTAAGATCATAGATCACTTCTGAATTTTGTTTTATTTGTTAGCTCACTAACGAGTACTTTTGTTCATTGACAACCCGTGTGAAATCAAGTGTTATAACCATCTGGAACCATCTTGGTTTTAATTTATTAAAATCCATTGTTACGAGGTAAGAGGAGATTCTCTTTCTTAAGTAACCCCAAAAGAGTATTCCAACATGTTGTGGTTAGAGTTTAAAAACTTCATGGTTCGTCTCAACCTGTAATTGCTCAGGTAAACTGTGTGTGTAGATGGATGGGCAGTGATCACTCACACAAGTTAAAATTATTGTTGAATGCCTTATTAAACTATCAGCAAATATTAAATGTTATTTATGAAAAGGAGTACATTTTGTGTTTAAAAAACTGTATGTAATAATAATAATATGAATTGAACATTGCTCTATTTCTCCCCTCCTCCAGTATATTTTAAAAACAGTAAATATGGTGCTAGGGATAGGGTGTGCTAACTGCCTTAAATAAATGGGACAGAAAATGTTCTGTTTCATGTTTGAATTCTGGAGATATAAAACTACAGGTTACTTTAAATTCATTCTTAAAACACACACACACACACACGTGCATTCTCAGGGTTTTTTTTTTTTTTTGATACAATCTAACAATAAGTGGTAAGAGACAGTGCTCTGAAAATTTAAGTAGAATATTTTAAGTGGAAAAATATAAAAATATATATCACACAAGTAGAAATAAAAGAATATAATTGTCTTCATGTCAGTAATAGATGTAATAGAATTCAAGGCAAAAAGGTGGAGCATAGGTGATCACATTATATACAGTAAATCCTAAAAATCATATATATAAAAAGTAAAAAGTATTGTTTGCCATTGTGTAGAAATCTTTACAGCCCTTAGCTGGATGTGGAGTTTGGCTCTGTAAATACGAAAAAAAAAGCATGTGTGTGTACATACACATGTAGACGCAGACCAAAAGTTAGGACCTTCTCAGTAACTGACCTGCCTTACTGTGGAAAGCTTTCATATCTAGTTCATTTTGATTTTTTTTTCATTTTGATTTTAAATGTTATTTTATTTGTTCACGTTTTCTGGTTCTTCTTTATTCCCCCAAGAATTGGATATTCGATTTCTCTTAGTTTTCTTTTATGTGAGAAATAAATGTGTATGAGCATAGGAGATAATTGTTATTAAATGTTTATTTTTAATGTATTTATGGGTTTTATCATCTGACTTTTTGATAAATAAATTACTGATTATAGGTAAATGATTAAAAATAAATACATATATATCTGTATATACACACACATATTTTTTCCTTTTTTTTTAGCGTGGTGTTAGTCTGTATATTCAAGATAAAGAAGGCTTGTCAGCTTTGGATCTTCTAATGAAGGATAGACCAGCTCATGTAGTATTCAGAAATACCGGTAAGAAAATTCCACAAATATATTCCATTAAGGTACAGCTTAGAAAATTTTAATGAAATTTTATTGTTATAGAAATACCTGAGAAAATTTGTGCGGATATCTGCAAAGAACTTTTATTCTGGTATATGTTGGTTGATAACTTTGGTTTTCTTTCAGAGCACTTTGGTTTATTTTACATTTTTCAGATTCAGTGTTCATTTCTGTGTATAAGAGTGAAAACACAGCCTAAAAAGGGAAGGCAGCTAGAATTGTAACTACTGTAAAGCCATTGATGTGCATTCAGAAAGTAACAGCATTTGAGGTAGAGGGGGAAAGGAAGTGATTCTTCTACCCACGTGTTCCTTCTTCTCATTGCACTTATCTCTTCAATTTTTTTGCCCTGTGAGCTTTGGTAATGGAAATTGACTGAAAAGGAGAAGAGATTTAAATGGGGGCACTAGTGAATTTGCATTTTAACTAGTGAGCAAGCTAAGTAAGGACATGTTCTTCATTTTTATTTCTATCTTGGACACTATGTTGCAAGTTACAGTTATAATTCCATTCAAGAACTTTATAAGCCTTCCAAAATAAAAATGAAGCTTTATATCATAATTAGCTGTGATTAAGTTTTATCCCAGTTTAATGGATATTGGCCCAATCTCTAGTGTGATTTTGCATCTATCAAGAGCAAACTAATTGAAAATGATGTTTCTGTAGAAATAGGAACTAATATCATGTTTGCGTCATTTAGAACCTTTATATACTAAATGTTTTAATAACATTTTACATTTAAATAATTATATGTATTATTTTCATGGAAACTAGGTGCATATGGCAGGTGGTATTTTAATCATTTGGCAGTTAAACTTTAACTGCTAAAGAAACAAGGGTAAAGTGT
The DNA here is from genome assembly GCF_009873245.2 of Balaenoptera musculus. Classification (NCBI taxonomy): domain Eukaryota; kingdom Metazoa; phylum Chordata; class Mammalia; order Artiodactyla; family Balaenopteridae; genus Balaenoptera; species Balaenoptera musculus. The sequence continues at coordinate 74,582,426 of NC_045796.1, forward strand.
TAGATTGCTTACATTGGGACAAGCCTGAGCTGAATTGGATTTTCTGATTTCTATTCTTAGAGTTATATAGTAAATTATTAGATTCATAATTTAAAAGAGAGGGTTGGTAGTATCTTTCTAAATATGGTAATTAAATTAGTTTTTGTGAAGAATCATGTTTGAGGTAAACTGATTAGTGGAGTATATCTGTAATTAAACTACACTGATACTTGTTTAAAATGTAAAAGAGTATAAAAACTAATTTTCATTTTAGATCCTACAGATGTCTACACTTGGGGAGATAATACAAATTTCACCCTGGGTCATGGAAGCCAGAATAGCAAACATCATCCCGAGTTGGTGGATCTGTTCTCTAGGAGTGGGGTTTATATCAAGCAGGTATATTGAAATACAATCTGAGTACTTTTAGAGATTAAAAAGAACTTTTGTATTTGATAGCTTATCTTTCATTTGGATTATGTTAACTTTGGTGAAGGTACAGTAACATATTTGAATGAAGAAATTGACCAACAGAACTTTACTAATTCTTTTTAGATTTTGTTAGTCTTAATCATATTTAGACTATGTAAAATATCATAAAACTATGAGATGTTTGTGTAAGGCATGTTAGAAGTTAGAAGGCATTATACAGATATTAATTTTAAAAAGGTAGAGCTTGTGTTGATTTTCTAGCTTTTCTTTCTACTTAATTAATTAGAGTTCTTCAAATTGTTTCTCAAGTGAATTTGTTGTTGATACTCAAATGAAGTTTGTTATTAGTTTTTGGTAAGTGAACCTGAGTTCTTAAATACAAGTAATTGTAAAATTTTAATTGGTAATTGTAAAGGTTTGGTCTTTGGCCTTAATATCATTATTCTGGATGATTCCACTTCAGTGGATTTTGCTACTGTTGACCTACTCATCTTTCTCTGTAACTCTCTGTGTGTGTGTGTGTGTGTGTGTGTGTGTGTGTGTGTGTGTGTGTGTGTGTAATTTATATCTCTGGCCTCAGCCTTTCTTCCTCTTGGGTTTCATTTCAGTTGTACTCCAGACATTCTTTCAAAGTTTTTAAATTTAACTGTCTGAAGTGCTAATTTTGCCACTCCTAAACATTCTCTACTTAATTTTTAAAGCTATAAATCTCAATTTCTGAATCCTGAAAATTACACCTCAGAATGTGTCTTTTGAGTTCATCTCTACGTGATTTTTTTTTCCTGATGTAATCGTTAATGTCATTCCCCTTTTATTCCCCCAAATATTTGGATTATAAATTATATGGCCACCATATTTAGGGTTCTGTAGAACAGTGTTTTTCACACCAAAAGTCATTAGTTAATGTATCACAATTAGCAGTTTTAAAAAAATGAAATAGAAGAGTTAAACTCAAGAGAATATTAAAATTTGAGAGGCCAGGAACAGGAGCCCACATGGGAATGAAGAGTGACTAGAGAAGTAGAGAGTAGAGTGGTGTCCTGAAAGCTAGGATTCTGACTGGCCATCTACATAGACCTTGGGGGAACTTAGGATACTGAAAGGACTTGGGATGGCCCAGAGGCATAAGCTTGGGGTCAGAGTCTCTAGTGAGTGTGAGGAAAGCTGTTAGAGCAGGGCTGGCTGCTCTTACTCACCGAGTTCAGAGCCTTTGGCAGATGTCGCTAATCAGTCACAGCGTGCTCTTGTTCTCCCTTCTTCCCTCCCTCCCTCCCTTCCTCCCTCTTCTCTCCCCTCTCTATTTTAAACTGAACTTGAACAGGTCCTCAGAATTCACCCGTCAGCAGCCACTAATGATTGATCAGAGTTGAGGCACTTAGAAAGATACCTGTTTTCCTTTTCTGACTTAGTACATGATATAGTCAGATTTCATGAGGTGAGATTTTTCAGGAGCAGAGATTTTTACACAAAAGTGAAGGAATAATGGTGGCATTAGGAAACGGGCTGATTGTACCTTCTGATCCTAAGATATATGTGCTGTAGAAGAATTGAGCATATTCCACTTGGTAGGGTTAAGGATGAAACAGTATACCCAAAGAGAAAACTACATTTCAGTTAAGGCAAGGATGTGAGAGTATTTTGTGAAGAAATTAAGGATGTAAGGGATTTTTTTTTTTTTTAACTACGAAAAGGAGGGTTGAAACACAAGCACTATGGATAGGTTTGAGAGGAAGGAAAGCAGTGTAAATTTCAGTAAGAAAAATGGAAGCAAGTTAATGGGAATATTTACTGAGCACCTGTTATATTGAGAGCCCTATTACTGAAAAAGGGCTGATTCTGTAGTATAGTACCAGATGAATTAACTGTCATGGGACAGAGATGATTATTATTAGCATAATATATTCCTGAGAATTAAGATGAAAATCCATGATCAGTTACCTCCTTAAAAAATTCAGAGGTTTTGAAGTTGGAGGTCTTTCACTCTGGTATTGGTTGTTTTGTAGAAGTCAGAGATTATAGAATGGCATTCTAATATTGAATATAGAATTGAACAAAATATATTACTTCTGGTTTTATGAAATAATTTTTCCCTTACAGATTGTAACTTTGTATTACAAATTTGAATACAATTTTGGGTTTTATTTTTAGACTTTTCAGGTATTTATGGTACAGCTAAATAAGATAGTGATTTTTGCATTATCATAGGCACATGTATTTACAGAACTTGCCAGGTGGTTTAGGGATATGTGTAAACAGCTTGCAATTCAGCTTGTAACTTTTTTTTTTTTTGGCTGCTTTGGGTCTTCGTTGCTGTGCACGGGCTTTCTCTAGTTACTGTGAACAGGGGCTACTCTTCACTGCGGTGCTCGGGCTTCTCATTGCGGTGACTTCTCTCGTTGCGGAGCACAGGCTCTAGGCGTGCAGGCTTCAGTAGTTGTGGCGCACGGGCTTAGTTGCTCTGTGGCATGTGGGATCTTCCTGGACCAGAGGTTGAACCCGTGTCCCCTGCATTGGCAGGCGGATTCTTAACCACTGCGCCACCAGGGAAGTCCATGATTTTCTTATTTTTCCAAAGGACCCTGACTTTCTGGAAAATAATTCTAGGATTTTTTATTTCTTAATCCTTTTTTTAATATCCTAAGCTAGAAATATTTATGGGTGGCATAAGAGATGTAAATGCAGATTATTTTTAAAAATAAAAAAGGATTTTTAGATAGTATTAAGGTAAAATAAGTATACTGATGCACTGAAAAATAGCAAAGTGTGGCCTGCAGGTTAGGTATGTAAGTGCATGCATATTTAAAACTGCTGTTGGTTTCCTATTATTGCCTTCTGATGCAGTTCAGCCCTTTTAGTAACCTTGTTTTCTGGTAAGAATGTATGAAAATGGAACTGTTTGTCAGGGCAAAGAGGGTTCTGGGAAGGAAGCAGTAAGAAAGGAAGTGGGGAAAAGAGAAAAGCTTGAAAATTAGTGTAAAATTATTTAAAGCCATGTAATTATATTAAAGATATATTAGACAAAATCAGAGGTATAAAAAGCACATACTGTTTACCCCCCACTCCCTGTTTATAAGGTGGAAAAAATACTCTTAAGGCATTTTCACTATTTTCTTTAGTAATAGTCACTATTTGGTAATCTTTATGCTTCATATTTTACTCTGTTCAATTCTTGCTGTTTGAGATTTTATGAAATTGGAAAACAACTGGCTACTACTTTTTGTAGTTGAATACTTAAGATTTGCATTTTCCTTTGTTTAGTCTCTTGTGGGTAACACATGCTTATTAATTCCTTCTAAATTTTTCCTCCCCGAATGTCAGTGTTTTTAGACGTAGTTTTAAAATAGACCACCATATATTATAAATTTTTATTACAGAAAACTTTAAACATGTACAAAGTAGAGAGAACCGTATAATGAATCCTAATGTACCTATTATCTAGCTTAAACAATTAGTAATATTCTGTTATTTCTTTTTTATAAAATAAAGGATGTTTTATTCACAGAAGTTTAATAATATTCTCTTGTTTTCCTGTAGGTGGTGCTTTGTAAATTTCACTCAGTGTTTCTGTCTCAGAAAGGACAAGTTTATACCTGTGGTCATGGTCCTGGAGGACGATTAGGCCATGGAGATGAACAGACATGCTTGGTAATTGAAATGTCATTATACAGTTTAGGTAACTTCGGTAAAATTTTATAAACTGGAAACTTCAGTTAACTAAAAATTTTTTTTGACCAACTATAAGGAGAAAATAATATACCGACTGATAATAGAGTTTAGAAGATCAGTTACTTTCCTGGTATATTGTGTTCAAAATAAGGATTTAGATATGGTGCAAAATTCTAAAGCATCAAAGAAAAATTATATTGTATAGCAAACATTGAGTCAGGAGAGTACATAAATAAGCTTTCAAATATTTCCATAGTTGAAATTTAAAAAATCAGACTAATTGTAAAACTCTTTTCCTGTAGTCCAGGGTCCAAGTTTTTATTCATTTTTAACTTCTCATTAAGGTATTTGTGGTCTGAAAATTGAGCCAATATTTTCATTGTATAATCACAAAATTGACTTATGCTACTGAAACTTAGTGCTAATTGGAAGAAACCTAATAATCATTACATTCAGGAAAGTTATTTCCTCACTAGGTTATTTTTAAGGTAAGTTTTTTTTGAGGGGACTGCTGGCATCTTCATCAGTTAAGAGGTCTTTAAAAATGAGAGAGAGCTATGGTAGTCTCTTCCATTTTTCGAGGGTATATTATGTTCTAGGCATTGTTCATGCTTTCCATGCAATATCATTACCTTGATTTAAGTCTAACAACAGGCCTGTGAGGTTATAGGCCTTATTATCCTCATTTTATACACAATGACAATAATAATAGCACTCATTTATCAGTTGTTTACTCTGAGCCAGAGAGTGTTGTGTTTTGTACTTACTAACTCATTTACTCCTTATGCTGATTTTTTATCATCCAAAATGCTATTATTATTTTGTGTTCAGATGAAGAAAATGAGAGAAGATAAGAGATTTGTTTGAGATCAAATAGCTGGTAAATGACAGAATTAAGATTTGAATCCAGAACAGATGACTTTAAAGGAATATGATATCGTATGTTTGGTTATGCATCGAAGGGCTGCATTGATTCCTGTATTCTTATTTATTTCTTCACTACACCAATGAATACTTTGGTTGAAGAGCTCCCTTTATTCAAACCAAACACGTTTGCACTTGGTGTATGATAATTGATAAGGGCTCAGAAATCATTTATTGAATCAAATTGTTTTATTGAAATGTCTTACTGGGATTTTGTATTTTACTTATAAAGCAATGTCCATTAAACTTATCTCCCCCTTGCTGAATTGTACAGTTTGCCTATGATAGATACAGGCGTACAGCAGTCGTATCATTTGGGATGTGGTATCATAAGATTGTATTTGTATTTTGTACTGTATATAAATGGTTAATGTAATATACTAAAGTTAATTTTATTTTGTAGGTCCCTAGGCTTGTGGAAGGACTGAGTGGTCATAATTGTTCTCAAGTGGCAGCTGCTAAGGATCATACTGTTGTATTAACTGAAGATGGATGTGTTTATACGTTTGGCCTAAATATTTTTCATCAATTAGGAATCATTCCTCCACCTTCCAGTTGTAATGTACCCAGACAGGTAAACTTCTCTTTTTTAAATAATAAGGTGACCATTGGTATAAAACCTATATGGACAAAAAAATGGAAGGCATTGACAGAGCAACTTATTTTACTTATATTCAACAGTGTGTTTTTTCAGTGGTATGTATTTTATTTTTCACAGGAGAAATTAAGCATAGTAATGTACAGATTAACATTTGTTTGGAGTGAGGAAGAAAGCACTTGGGAAATTAGGCAGCAAACTGCCTTAGATTCAACTTGTATGTGTTCATAAGCATCGGGGAATCCAGATATTTTGGGTTTGAAACTTAAATAATTTTGAGACCCTCCTTAAGAAAAAAATAGAAATTTTATAAGTAAAAAATGGGCCATGTAAATGAGGCATCCAGAAACTTAAGGTTATTGGCTTCATGGTAGATCTGTCTCTGCGCAGAAATCATACCTGGCAAGTTTATGTGAGGGAACATAGGTCTAAAAGCAACTGTTTTTGTTCTGTTTTCCCCTTCCCATTTGTACAACCACCACCAGAGGGTGGCCTTTCCTCAACTTTAGGGACCTAGTACGCAGGACAGGACTGGTGCTTTAACATTAATATGTTACTAGCATATAGTAATAGCTATAGTAATAGCACATATAGCAAATGTGTTTTCAACTCATAAGATTTTGTATTTTGGGTGTTAGACTTCTTCACTGGTTTAATCCTCTGGATTTAAAATGATTAATAGATACACATTTTTAGTAATAAGCTTTAAAATCCAATGCTTTTCCATCCTGGATGGCTAATGAATCAACAGGAATTACTCAAAAATAATTAGAGGTAGTTTGCAATCTTTGGTACTTCTTAGGCCCATTTTCCCCAACCAGCTGTGGAATTTGTAGATATGTAATCATTTTGCAGGCTTCTTTAGAAATGGTAGATTTTACTCCCATTTTTATTCTCATTGTGTGGCTACCGTGGAGCTCTGGGTTGATATGGACATAGCCGGTACTCTTCAGTGGGGACAGTTCTGTGCCCCAGGAGCCATTTGGCAATGTCTAGAGCTCTGGGTTGATATGGACATAGCCGGTACTCTTCAGTGGGGACAGTTCTGTGCCCCAGGAGCCATTTGGCAATGTCTAGAGCTCTGGGTTGATATGGACATAGCCGGTACTCTTCAGTGGGGACAGTTCTGTACCCCAGGAGCCATTTGGCAGTGTCTAGAGCTCTGGGTTGATATGGACATAGCCGGTACTCTTCAGTGGGGACAGTTCTGTGCCCCAGGAGCCGTTTGGCAATGTCTAGAGCTCTGGGTTGATATGGACATAGCCGGTACTCTTCAGTGGGGACAGTTCTGTGCCCCAGGAGCCATTTGGCAATGTCTAGAGCTCTGGGTTGATATGGACATAGCCGGTACTCTTCAGTGGGGACAGTTCTGTACCCCAGGAGCCGTTTGGCAGTGTCTAGAGCTCTGGGTTGATATGGGCATAGCCGGTACTCTTCAGTGGGGACAGTTCTGTGCCCCAGGAGCCGTTTGGCAGTGTCTAGAGCTCTGGGTTGATATGGACATAGCAGGTACTCTTCAGTGGGGACAGTTCTGTACCCCAGGAGCCGTTTGGCAGTGTCTAGAGCTCTGGGTTGATATGGACATAGCCGGTACTCTTCAGTGGGGACAGTTCTGTACCCCAGGAGCCGTTTGGCAGTGTCTAGAGCTCTGGGTTGATATGGACATAGCCGGTACTCTTCAGTGCGGACAGTTCTGTGCCCCAGGAGCCGTTTGGCAGTGTCTAGAGCTCTGGGTTGATATGGACATAGCAGGTACTCTTCAGTGGGGACAGTTCTGTGCCCCAGGAGCCGTTTGGCAGTGTCTAGAGCTCTGGGTTGATATGGACATAGCAGGTACTCTTCAGTGGGAACAGTTCTGTACCCCAGGAGCCGTTTGGCAGTGTCTAGAGCTCTGGGTTGATATGGACATAGCCGGTACTCTTCAGTGGGGACAGTTCTGTGCCCCAGGAGCCATTTGGCAGTGTCTAGAAACGTTTTTAGTTGTCACAGCTGGGTGTAGGGGTGGGAGTGGTGCTACCGACATCTAGTGGGCAGAGTCCAGGAATGCTGCTAAACCTCCTACGATGCACAACAGAATCCCCACGACGAAGAATGATCTGGTTCAAACTGTCAGTAGTGTCACTGTTGAGATACTCTGGATATGTCAAATTTAAAGGTATCATAGTTTTTAATATGAATGAGAACGCCTGTCTTGCATATTGCTTGTTAACAAAAGTTTAATGATTTGGTTTTTATACTGTGTCAGTTTTTTTTTTTTTACATGTTTAAACTTTTTTTTTTTACACTTAAACTTAAGGTGGCTGCATCAAGATGTCTTGTATTCTGAGAAGAGCTGGGGTCTCAGTATTAGTGCTGAGATCTATTAGTGATGAATGCCATTAGCACTTGAGGGGGGTGCTGGCAGCAAGTATGCCATATATTTGCTACCCTGGTCTGCTGGATCTTGTGCAAAATTCTGTTAGTTCATAGGTACATAATAAACTGAAGTCTTATTTGCCTTTTGAATAGATGCAAGCAAAATATCTGAAAGGGAGGACAGTCACTGGAGTAGCAGCAGGCAGGTTTCACACAGTGCTATGGACTAGAGAAGCTGTTTACACTATGGGACTAAATGGTGGACAGCTGGGTAAGAAATCCATGATGACAATATCTGAAAAATAAATTGTATTCTTAAAACGGATATTTTGTGATTTGTTTATTTGTGTAATTTTTTAGGTTATTTACTAGATCCCAATGGAGAAAAGTGTGTAACTGCTCCTCGTCAAGTCTCTGCCCTTCATCATAAGGACATCACTGTGTCTTTGGTTGCTGCTAGTGATGGGGCAACTGTCTGTGTTACCACAAAGGGAGATATTTACTTACTTGCAGACTATCAGTGCAAGAAGATGGCTTCTAAGTATGTGTATTTTTGTGAAAGAAACATACTTTAATAATAATTCAGCTCTTCCAGCAAATATCTGAGTATCAGCTTTATGCATTCTCTGAAATGTCAGATGGAGAAAATTGAACGGTGGGAAAGTCAGGAGTTTTTGCCTTTGATAATCTTAGTCTTTTGGCAAACATCCAGTAAATATATATAAAAGTTCTTTGTAGGTTGTAAAACAGTATTTCTGAATTATGGTAACATATGGTTAAATATGACCTATAAGTTTCCCTTTTTTATGCTTCAGGTGCACAGAACTAGATGAATCATAATTCTTGGTTTGTGACACTATCATCATTGGTTCATGTGTAGCCTTTTATATATTATACACTTATTTATTTAAAAAAAATAATCATATTCTGTGGACCCTCTACTCAGTCCATGTATTTATACCTAAGTGGTATATTTTGTTATCTTTGTATCTGTATAGCCAGTTGTTATCTGTTTTAGTAACATGCAGTAAACAAGCAGTTGGCTGTCTAATCAAAAAGTCAGTTAAAGCAGGGAATTATAAAACTAAGATGGGTCTACCAATTGGAGTTCTCTGTCTTTTGTGCATAAACCATACTTATAATACTTATAATGTGTTACCTGTTACTTCATTTTGAATGATTTAAGGAGCAAGTGCTTAAAAACAAGTGTGAAGTAAGTTAAGGGCAGAATCCTATATTTTTTATATATTTTCAGTATTTTATATAGTTGGTTAATCCATATCTGATTTGACAGCCATTTTTTGCTTGTCATATTTATTGTGTCGTTTTAAAGTATTCAGCTTTTACAGAAAGTGTTCTTTTCAGACTAGTATTTCATTGATTTACATAATATTTCATTATAACTGTAGTAATAAATACAAGTAGAGAAATAGATCTTTGAGCAGATACAATAGCTCAGTTAGTAGAAGCAGGAGTGTGTAGGAATTCTAGAGAGTAGCTATCCAACTTTTAAAGTAATCAGGGATTTGAATTGAAATGCAACAGAATGTGCTTTTGCTAATGTCAATGATGGTAACTTCATGAACAGATACCAACTATGAGGTTAGCTCATGAGCAGATGTCAACCATCAATATATACAACTTATCTTCTGTGTGTAACAACTGGAAGGTTATCAATTGTAGGTCATATTTCAGTTATAAAAACATGAAAATGTGAACATACATGTTTCTTAGAACTGACTATGTAGGTTTCTTTCTGAGCATGAGATAATTTGTGGAATGATAGGTTTTGTTTTTACTTTACATTTATAAAATTTGCCCTGATAACATTAAATTACATAAATATAAGTTACATGCAAGTTTTCACTAAGAAAATTCTTATGTTACAGCTGGTTACAACATAGTAATTTTGAGAAGAAAAACATTAAACAAACAAACAAAAACATTTTAAAACGTGGGTAAAATATCTGAAAGGGAGGATAATCATTGGAGTAATAGCAGGCAGGTTTCACACAATGCTACAGGCACATCACATGTGTAGATGTAATGAAATGTATAATGAATTGGCTAGTGCATGAGTTATTAAATTAGCAATACTAATGATTTTTATGGTAGGTGTATCTATTTAAAGTTGTCCGTATTTGAAATTAAGGATTTCTGTTTTGATCTGAGGTTTAAATTTTTTCTGTTACAATGCAGATATATTTAGGAGCTTTTAGGCTTATCAGTTATTTAAGCTAGAGAGAATGTGTGTACATGAGCAAGTGAGGTTTTAGATGGTTAATGTGTGTATCTGGGTAGGTAGAGACTTGTGGGGAGGGAAGGACTTGCCATAGAAAGAAATGGTCATCGTGTAGGGGAAACTCATAAAAGGAGGGACTGAGGATACCAAAGACCAAACCATCTTACTCCACCGTTCACCGTAATCACCCTAAATTAGTGTCTGAACAGTAATTTCTTTAAAATTGATTGTACATTTTAGAGAACATGTTAATCTAGAATTTTTTTTTTCACCCAGACAACTAAACGTGAAAAAGGTTCTTGTATCTGGGGGGCATATGGAATACAAAGTTGATCCTGAACATTTGAAAGAAAATGGGGGTGAAAAAATTTGCATTCTTGCAATGGACGGAGCTGGAAGGGTGAGTATATATTTATACAAAAGCATAGTAATCTTGTTCTCAGTTGATAGCTGTAGGAGACCTGATGATGTAAAACTGTATTGCTATGATAGTGATGATTCCTGTTGACTTTTGTTCCCCTACTTGTTTTTGATGTCCAGTACTGATTATTGATAGTTGGGAGCTGGTATTTCAAAGAAAGTATGATAACATTTAACTGATGTTGCATAGTACTGCCTTGTTAAACTGTAGTTTAAAGTTTCATTTATTGCGCTTAAAATGGAAGTAAGGGGTTTTGATAGCTTATTTGATATATACACCGAGTACTGAAAAATGGTATTGAATTGCGTAGATATGAGATACATAACTATTCTTAAAAAAAGTAAAAAGCTAAGCTGGCAATATTAAAAATACATAATTGGAAATTTTCTCTCAAATTTGGTTTTAAACAAATGTACACATTATATGTATGCAGAGATCATAACTATCATATAGAAAATGTAATGTATTTCTAGATCACTATATAAAGAATCTCTGGGACTTTCCTGGCGGTCCAGGGGTTAAGACTCCACACTCCCAGTGCAGGGGGCCCGGGTTCAGTCCCTGGTCAGGGAACTAAGATTCTGCATGCCGCACAGCGCAGCCAAAAAAAAAAAAAAAAAGACTCTCTTACCTCTTTTCATTTAAGTAAATAGAGTTCTAATTTTTATTCCTCTGATAAAATGGTCAATTAAAAAATAAGTATTATACGTTAGAAACACTGAAAAAATTTTACACTGTGACTGGAAAAACAGATTGCGTTCTGCTTTTTGTTTATACAATAAAAACATACAACAAGTGTTTTTTGAGATTTTATAAAGTGCTTTAAAAATTGACATTTTAGAAATTGAAGAATTAATCATAAAGCTCCACCTGCTGGTACATTACAGGCATAAATCTACTGTGGTTGATCATTTTATTTGAGGGAACTATATTTAAGAATTAGAGATCTAATTTGTACTAAAAGCAGGAAGTAGAGGCATGGAGTTGCATTTAAAAAGTTGAATATAAAAACATTTGACTTTGGGATTTATTTCATTTACATTAATAGGGATCTAGCTTGTTTATACACGTGGATATTTACTTCCTGTAAAATTAATTACTTTCCTATAAAAATGACAGCCAAGCTCTGACGGAATCAGTTAATCAATACAGTCTATTTTTGTGTACATAACTTTTGAGTGACCTTGGCAGATACCATTCTGTGCTTTAGGTTTCTTAATTATGAGGGGATTGAGCTTTTAAAGATCAGCAGTATTAATTGCTCAAATGAAATCATACTTGGAATACCAATCTGTGAAGCAGATAAAAGAGTTGCTGCTCTGGATAGAGCTGGATTGGGAAGCCCAGCACCCTGCCTCTCATCGTTCTCCATCCCTGAGCAGCAGCCCCTGAGCCATTTCTCAGGAACACTAAGGTTTGCAGAACCCCGTGGAAGCCATTGAATACTATGATTTTTCTGTCTCTAAGACTTTGTTTTACTTGAGTTATGCAGACATCTCCTTTTTTTCCCCCTTGAGAGTAAAGTTTGGATTTTCATAGGGTGGTTTACATTCTTGTAAATACTACACCAAGTCTGACATTCCAAGTTTTAGCATTAAGATTTTCGTTTTTCTTTCCATTGTATCTGTTTGCCCCAAACAAGTAACAGTGAAAATTACTTCTTAAGAGGAGTGTCTTTAAAGCATTTTTAACGCTTCATGTTAGCTTGATGTATTTTCTGAAAGACACACCATCTTGACTTTTATAGTGTTTATCTTTTACTATGAAAGAATGAACATTGAAACATACTAATCAGAGCTTTTATTTTTAGAGATAATATCTCTTGATTTCATTTTTTGGTTGTTCAGATGCTATATTGCTTTCTATTTCCACTGTAATTTGGTTTTATCTTAGGTATTTTGCTGGAGATCAGTCAACAGTTCTCTGAAGCAGTGTCGATGGGCCTATCCACGCCAAGTCTTCATTTCTGATATTGCTTTAAGTAGAAATGAAATTCTTTTTGTCACAAGAGATGGAGAGGGATTTAGAGGGAAATGGTTTGAAGAAAAAAGAAAGAGTTCTGAAAAGAAAGGTTAGTTCATATATGTGAATGGCATACCTTCAGCTAACGTTTAATTTTATAAGTATTTATCATTAGGTTTAACTGACAAGTGTTATTAGGTTTTACCCCTGTATCTCTTCTTTTGATTTTGGTTGTGTGTATGCAGGTAAACAAAGGGAATTCAATCCACTTAAGTCCGTAGTTTTCAACCTTTTAGTATGCCCTGAGGTCATGGCACATTCCCATCAGTAACAGGGGCACATTAGTCTGTAGCCTTGGCTCTAGGGGCAGGGATATATAAAGTTTAAAAAAAAAAAAAACTTCCCAGATGGATTTGAACCATCTTCCAAGCTCCTTTTTTTTTCTCTCCCCAGACTGAGAATTGAGTGGCTTATGCTATGGGTTTTTTTGTTTTTGTTTTTTTACATGTTTGAATATATAAAATTAAACTTTTATAAAGTATCTTAGGACTTAGAGGAAAATTACAGGAAGAATAAGGTTTTTATGTTCACTGAGAATTTTAAAAAGTACAGGTTGTTTTATTAAACGATTGCTGAATAATTGGAGACAAGTTTTATTCATTCCTTGATGAATATAAAGGAGAGCTTTAATTAAGATGCTACCATTGAAAATAGAAGTCATTCATTACATTATATAGTTCATTCTTAATTATCTGATTATAAATTTACAAACTTGTGGGTTATTTAACATTGGTTTTTAACTTAGGTTAGCAGCTTTTTTCTTTCATCCGTAATTAGTAATCTGTTGCTTTTTTTTTTTTTTCCTTCCAGAAAAATTTGAATTCAGTTACCTCTTTACATCTCATTGCTCCCACCCTAGCCCAAATCATCACATGATCGACAGCAAAAAATAAGTTTTCTTATTTCCACTCTTGCTTCTTTTTATCTCTTCTCTTACCAGCGTGAGCTTTTAAGCTCTGATCCTAATATTCCTGTGTTTAAAAACTCTGATGGTTTCCTCACTTCCTGAACATGGCCTACAAGCCTCCTGCTCTGACCCTTGTCTGCATCTCTGAACTCCTCTTGAGTTCTCTCCCTCTCACTGACCACTCTTCAGACACACTGACCTTCAGGTATTCAGTCTTGTCCAGCTGTGATTAGTCCCTGCTCTGACCCTTGTCTGCATCTCTGAACTCCTCTTGAGTTCTCTCCCTCTCACTGACCACTCTTCACACACACTGACCTTCAGGTATTCAGTCTTGTCCAGCTGTGATTAGTCCCAGGGCCTTTCCTGATTTTTCACATCTCAGCTTAATTTTTACTTCATCAGAGATGTTTTCACTGATTCCTTAATCTAAACTTAGTAACCCTGTTTTACTTTTAATACTCCCTTTGTATTTTCATCATGCAGCTTATTTTTACTTGTTTTTATGTATTTATCTTTGTGATTAATTTTTCTAATGCTGGTCTCCTATCAGATTATAAGATGGCAAGGACCATGATATAAGGTCTGTATATCCTTATAGAGGAATCAAAGGTTCCTCTGTATTCCTTAGCATTCAGCATATTTCCTGACACATAGTAGTCCCTCATTAAGTCATCTGTTAAATAAATAAATCAGTTATTATATGCTAAAAGATATATAAAGAACATTTATAATTACTCAGGAAGTTATAAACATATTCTTCAAAATTACAAAGCCACAAAGGAATGATTTTTGGATAGTTTATTGAGTTGTCATATTTTATTTCTTTATAGATTACACAAGTCTGTAAACATTTAAGGTATATTTACTATGTGCCGGATATAGGGCTAGGTTTTAATGATACAAAAATATATGACAGGCCCCTGTTCTCAGACACTTAACGAGTTTGTAGGGGCAATAGACATGTATATAAATATTTGCAGTTCATGGAGACAAATACTAATGTGCACATGATAAGTTTTTTGAGAGCATAGAAATTAGAATAACTGATTGTCAGGGGAAGATTAGTAAAGCTCTGTGAGGCTGAAATAGAGTGAATTTTTGAGAGAGTAACCAGAATGCACGTTCGACTTGTAAGTGTTGGAAGTCCTCAGAATTGTGTCTTAGTCATATTTAGTGGTCTAAAACTGAATTCTGATCTCATGCTCATGCATCTGCTTTTCAGTGTTTCTAAGTAAATGGTTATCTTTCACACCCCATATTCACTCACCCTCTACATCCCATTGGTCACCAAGTTTTGTCACTTCCATTTCAAATATTTTTGAAATCTTCACTTTCTCTAGTTTCATTGCTACAACCTCAGTCTATAGTGTTCATTCTTTTTCTGGACTCTTAGTTTCTTAAATGATCTCTTTGTCTTTATGTTTATTTACTTTAAACATTTTTCATACTACAGTCAGAATCATTTCTTTGCATGCACATTTCATATTTTTTTTAAATAGCCTTGATCTGACTTCTAATGATAAAATCATTTGTTTAATGTCTGTCTTCTCTGCTACATTGTGTACTTCAAGATGGTAGGGACATGCCTATCTTATAGGTTCACTACTGTATTACTAGGGATACACTGTAAAGCACTTTATCGCAGTAGCACAGTGTGGTCACTCAGATATTTGCTGAATAAATGGAAGGAAGGGGGAGAAGAAGGGAGGGAGCAAATAAAATTTTTAATGGAAACTGAGGAATTTTAGAAGGTCGTATAATATTGTATTTGCCTTTTAGACAGCTTTGGTTGCAGTGTGGAGGATAATATCATGAATAATTGAGAATTGACCCACCAAAATTTCCTTTATAAGGCAACCAATATATAGGGTGTAAATTATGTTGAAGAGAGAGAAGATGTAGTTCTTCAGAAGGACTTAATACAGACAAAAGATACTTCCATATTCTCCTAATTGTTTTTCTGTTCTATTTTCTCCTAAATCATTTTAACAGTTTCAATAGAGCCTTGATTAATTGAAGTTTATTTTTTTCTTTTTAGCAGAGATTTTATCGAACCTTCATAATTCCTCACCAGATGTGTCTTGTGTCTCTGATATAAATAGTGCATATGAAAGAATTCGACTTGAGAAACTTACTTTTGCCCATAGAGCTGTTAGTGTCAGCACAGATCCAAGTGGATGCAACTTTGCAATCTTGCAGTCAGATCCTAAAACAAGGTACTCTTGTATGTATTAAATTTCATTTTTAGAAGGAACAGTCACTGGGTTTTCTGTTTTCAATAGCTCTTGGAACAAATTTAATTGAAGAGCTGTTGTCAAGTCTTGTAGAGACTTCAGACATATGGATACAGTCATGTTACCAGGTTAACTCAGGGGTGGAACTTGTTATATTGGAAATGTTGAATGTTCCTTTTAGTTTGTAAACTGATATTTATTGAAAATATTGAAGATAATGTGTACATATACGCACAAAATTGATTCATATCTTTAGTACTTTGTGATGTACTCTAGGTTCTCAGATTCTGAGAAATAGATTATAAATATTTGTTACGTAGGTTATAAAAATTTCTGACCCTTGAATACAATGAGAAATGACAAAGGAAGAGGTAGTATAGAGTCATCTGGTGGGCATTGTGAATCTCAGTGCAAATCTTCTGTCACATTAGTACAGAGATGACAGGTTAAGATAAATATCAAGGGTCTTATTGAAGAGGGAAAAAGTCCTAGAGACAGGGTTATCATTCCTCCTGCTTTGCCCAGGTCAGTCCCATATTTAGCACTGAACATCTATTCTCCTGGGAAACCCCTCAGTCCCAGGCTGACCAGGGGGGTTGGTCACCCTACCTAGAAGGGCAAAATGTAGATTGGGAAGGTAGGATTGCATGCTTACAGTACTGAAAGAACCAGAGTTGTGGACTGATGTATGTCTGTGTGTGTATTCATCTTTACTTCCTTAAGTTTCTAACCTATTCTGGGATCTGGGACCTGAAGTATTTACTCGTTTTTCTGTATTTGTTTTTCTCCACTTGTGAAATAAAAGGATATAAAAGAGGAAAAAGTTGAAAACTGTACTCTACTCTTTTTGAATGTTTTTAGTGATACTTTTAATCATTTAAAAAATTTCTGTGAAACAGTCGTTCAAATTTATATTCTAGTGTTTCCTCGTAGAAAGAAAACACTGCTTTCAAAGGAACACTTAATTCTTGTCATTTTAGTTTAGGGGAAAAAATACGTAAAGGAATAGAAAATATTTAAAGGGTGATACAGTATCAAAGACTGTGAGCAATATCCTTATGTTACTGGAAATGCTAAATTTAAAATTTTCTAAGTTTAATAAATAAAAAAGAAATTATACTTTAAAAGGAGAATTGGCTAGGGATGCTTTCTTTTTTTCATTTTCTGGAAAGTAAAAATAATTTTTGTTTCATTTCTAGCCTTTATGAAATTCCAGCTGTGTCCTCATCATCCTTTTTTGAAGAGTTTGGCAAACTGTTGAGGGAAACGGATGAAATGGACAACATCCATGACGTGACATTTCAAGTTGGCAATAGAATCTTCCCTGCACATAAATATATTTTGGCAGTGCGTTCTGACTTTTTCCAGAAATTGTTTCTTTCAGATGGTACTACTTTAGACTTTATAGATGTTTACCGGAAAGATGAAGATTCTGCAGGGTGCCATCTCTTTGTGGTAGAGAAGGTTCATCCTGACTTGTTTGAATACCTTTTACAATTTATATACACAGATACTTGTGACTTTTTAACTCATGGGTTCAAACCAAGAATCAATTTAAACAAAAAACCAGAAGAATATCAGAGCACTCCGAATTGTCATTTGAATAAAATGAATTCCCATGAAGATAATCAGAAGTCAGCATTTGAAGTTTACAAAAGTAATCAAGCTCATACAATTAGTGAAAAGCAGAAAAGCAAAAACAAATCTTCCAAAAAAGTAAAAAGTGTTGGGGAAGATGATCCTGTAAAAATGTTGCAAAATGTTGCAAAGAAATTTGGTTTCAGTAATTTGAGTAGTAGGTATGACTCCTCCTTGATATCTGTTCATGTACCTCATTATGTCCTCCTTTTAGAAATTCTTTGTTGTTTTTTTTTTGTTTTTTTGTTTTTTTGCTTTGATTTACTGCTGCTACTGTTCTTGCTTCTGTTCTTGGACCTGCTTCTCCTCCTCCTCCCCTCCCTTCCCCCCATTCCCTCCTCATCTTCCTTCTCTTATTTTCTCTTTCCCTCAGTCTCCGTCTCCATGTCCTTTTCTCTCTAACTCCCCTTTAGTTTTTGGATTTGTATCTTTCTTTTCATGGACCTGTTTCTCCATTTTCTGCGAAAGCTATCTCTGGGATTCCCTGGATTAAAACATTAAAGATAGGAAGGCTGTTAGTGGGTTTGAACTCTCAGTGGTGTTTGTATAACAGGGATCTGGAGTGGCAGACAGTGTGGTATTCTGGAAAGAGTACTGTCTTTGGAGTTAGAAAGAACTATACATGCCTCTTAGCTCTATGACTAGCTAGGGCAAATTTCTTATTTCCTTGAACCTCAGTTTCTCAGTATATAAAAGGGGAGGGATAATATTGACCTAATATTGTTGGTGTAGTTTGGTCATACAGCATGTATAAAGTGCCTAATACAGTATTTGTCATCTTATAAACCAGATTTTTTGGAATTCTCTGTTTTTAAGGTATTTATATTGCCTGTGGCAGTATAACCTTAGTTGTGGGGCAGGAGCAAGGGAGGGGAGTATATCATGTTTTCTAATTGAAAACAGTGAAGGGCTTTATGCATAATGATGTTTAATGTATTTTGAATATTAAGTATGATATTTCTTTATCACAGAGTGGGGGTTAGTTGAGATACTCTTCCAGGTGATACAGATTATATAGTTATGTTCAGATGTGGGCTAATTTGTTGGATTTTTGTTGTTGTTCGTTTTGGTAGGGGAGTATATTCACCAGTTGTTAATTTTTACCCTTGATAGGTTGGATGGAGTCCGATTTGAGAATGAAGAAATTAATGTCATTGCCAAGAAAACTGGTAATAAACCAAAGCTAAGTCAGAGAAAATGGTAAGTTAGGAAATGAAGATAAACTTTTCATCCCTAGATTTTGGGACCTAAGTGTGGAAATAGAGCTCTTTTTACTCATATGTGAAGCAAAATGTGTATGTGGATACCATCTTACCTTTATTAGTCTTCTTTATTTCTGGAAATGTTGGAGAGCTGTTGAGGCAAATGGATGAAGTATTAACTGCTCAATAAGACATTGATACAGTTCATTTTTTTCTGATTACTTTCTAATGAAGAAAGGAATTAAAAAATTTTTTTGGCCTGAATTTTGTATTTTTTTATAAGTAAGTAATGATGTTAACCCAAAATAATTATGCCTCGTCAGCATTATGAAGATTATTTCCTTTAGTATAATCTTTTTCTATAATAGATATACTATTCTAAATATGTTTATTATTAAAAGTTTTTGTTTTTAGGTATGTGTACTTGGTAGGTGAAAAGTCTTGGAGAAAAAAAACTGTGGCGGTATCTAGACTGTGCTTAGCACAGAATAGGTTGTACAAATAAGTGAATTAAAGGCCTTTGACTATGATGTTACTTATTACACCGGGCCTGTATTGAAAAAGGAAAATAAAAAGCAAGACTTTTTTGAATATTTATCTGTATTCAGTTCCCTTTACAAATATTATCTTTTTTTTTTTTTTTTTTTTAAATTTTTTTTTTTTAATTTATTTTATTTATGGCTGTGTTGGGTCTTCGTTTCTGTGCGAGGGCTTTCTCCAGTTGTGGCAAGCGGGGGCCACTCTTCATTGCGGTGCGCGGGCCTCTCGCTATCGTGGCCTCTCTTGTTGCGGAGCACAGGCTCCAGACGCGCAGGCTCAGCAATTGTGGCTCACGGGCCCAGCCGCTCCGCGGCATGTGGGATCTTCCCAGACCAGGGCTCGAACCCGTGTCCCCTGCATTGGCAGGCGGATTCTCAACCACTGCGCCACCAGGGAAGCCCTACAAATATTATCTTTATTGTAAGGCCTTATTATCTTCCCTAAAGTGGAAGGAGATGAAGTACTTTATATGTATACTCTCAAGTTGTATATTCTTTGCCACCTTTAATTAGGAGAAAATCAAACGTTAAAACAAATCCTATAATGGATTTTCTTATTTTTTATTTGCTAAATATGTAAAGAAATTGCTCTTCAATTAAACTTTTTTTTTTTTTTTTCAGTTCTTATTTATGTGATGTGACCATGAAATCAGTGGATGGAAAGGAATTTCCTTGTCATAAATGCGTTCTTTGTGCTAGACTTGGTAGGTACACTTTTGTTAGTTGCTGATTTTTTGTTTTGGTATTGTTTCACTATTCTTACTCAATTTTTTTTCTTTCAGAATATTTTCATAGTATGCTGAGTAGCTCATGGATTGAGGTAAGATTTAAATAGAACACATAGGCTGGTAGTTATACTTTATACTTTTGGGAAATTATATGCTAAAGAAATTAAAAAATATTTTAACTCAGTTTTTGCTTTGTATTCAACTATATTTATGCATAAGCCTGCTGGAAAATAGCAACATTCCAAAATGAAAATTGTTGCACAAAAGTTCCTTAAATAAATTCTTCATTATTATTTGGACTTGTATTTGGAATACCAGTTTGTTTCTTTTTTTCTCAATTTTTCTTGATTCTTTTTCATGTTACAAGGCATTTTAAAATTAAATGTATCTCATTTTAGCTTTGCGTTTTATAAATGTTATGTTGTTTTGCATTTGATGTGATTCCTGTTAAAAGTTTTTCATACCAGTAACCTCAGTCAGATTGTAGTAGTATTTTGTAGTTTAATTATTTTACTCTTTTATTTAGGCTTCCAGTTGTGCAGCTCTGGAAATGCCAATACATTCTGACATACTGAAAGTTATTTTGGACTACCTCTATACTGATGAAGCTGTGGTGATAAAAGGTATTAATAAGAGTTAAGACATTTCAGATATTTAAGATATAGTTAAAAATGATAAAAATCACGTGAATCTTAATTTCTACTCTAATTGAAATAAGCCATCAACAGAGGCTTAAATTTAAAATAAGCAGTAGGGATGATTACTAGTAGTAAAGAATGGAAAAGAAAATTTTCATTACCTATGTGAATATATAAGACTTATTAATATTGGTTGAGATTAGATTTAACATTTCCATACCCAGCTACTTATATGATTAAATGAGGACTTGACAGCAGGGAGTATAGCTTTGACAGTCTACAAAAGTTCTTTCTTGCCTATTTTTCCCCTGTGCGAACATACCTGAAGTAAAATAAATAGACTAATAATTGAACCGAAATTTATAAAGACAGTTCATTTGTATACTTTGTCAGGCAACACACCCATGTTTTATTTACCAGGTGTCTTTAGTCATAGAGTGGTATGCTTCTGTGTTCTGTTGTATGTTGATACCACATTTTCTTTATCCATTTGTCGATGGACATTTAGGCTGTTTCTATATTTTAACTGTTGTGAATAATGCTGCAGTGAACTTGGAAATGCAGGTATATCTTCAAGATCCTGATTTCAGTTCCTTTGGCTAAATACTCAGAAGTGGGATTGCTGTATCATATGGTAGTTCTATTTTTAATTTCTTGAGGAACCTCCATACTGTTCTCCATAGTGGCTGCACCAATTTACACTCCCACCAACAGTGCACAAGGGTTCCCTTTTCTCCCCATCTTCATCAACACCTGTTATCTTGGTTTTTTTTGATAATAGCCTTCCTAACAGGTATAAGGTGACATCTCACTGTGGTTTTGATTTTCATTTCCCTGATAAATAATGACGTTGAGCACCTTCTCTTTTACCTGTTGGCCATTTGTATGTCTTATTTGGACAAATGTCTATTAAGGTCTTTTGCCTGTTAAAAAAATTTTTTTTTATGTTTCTTTTTAAAAAATTTTTATATTGTATTGGACTATAGTTGATTTACAGTGTTGCAGGTTGTTTCAGGTGTACAGCAAAGTGAATCAGTTATACATATACATGTATCTATTCTTTTTCAAATTCTTTTCCCATTTAGGTTATTACAGAATATTGAGCAGAGTTCCCTGTGCTATATGTAGGTCCTTGTTTGTTATCTATTTTAAATATAGTAGTGTGTATATGTTAATCCTAAACTCCCAATTTATCCGTTGGCACACCTTTCCCCTTTGGTAACCATAAGTTTATTTTCTAAGTCTGTAATTTTTTTTGTTTGTTTTGCTATTGTATTTTTAGGAGTTCCTTATATATTCTGGATATTAATCTCTTATCAGTTATGGTTTGCAAATATTTTCTCCCATTCCAAAGTTGCCTTTTTATTTTTTTGACTGCTTTGCTGTGCTTTTGGTTTCATGTAATACCACTTGTTTATTTTTGCTTTTGTTACATGTGGTTTGGTGTCACATCTAAAAAATCATTGCTAAGACCAATGTCTGGGAGCTTTTCCCCTTTTTTCTTCTAGGAGTTTTATAGTTTCAGGTTTTAGATTCAAGTCTTTAATCCACTTTGAGTTGATTTTTGTGTATGGTGTAAGATGTGGGTCCAATTTCATTGTTTTGCATGTGGATATTAAGTTTTTCTAATACCCTTTATTGAAGAGACTGTCTTTTCCCCATTTTGTATTCTTGACACCCTTGTCAAAGATTAATTGGCTGTATATATGAGGGTTTATTTCTGGGCTCTGTATTCTGTCTCATTGGTCTACATGTCTGTTTTTATGGCAGTACGTTATAGTGTTGATTACTGAAGCTTTGTAATAGGATTTGGAAATCAGGAAATGTGATGCCTCCAGCTTTGTTGTACTTTTTCAATAGTGCTTTGGCTATTTACGGTCTTTTATGGTTCCGTATGAATTTTAGGATTACTTTTTCTACTTCTGTGAAAGATGCCGTTGGAATTTATATAGGATTTCATTGAATATGTAGATTGCTTTGGGTAGAATGGGCATTTTAACAATATCAGTTCTTCCAGTCCATGAACATGGGCTATCTTTCCATTTATTTGTACCTTCTTTAATTTCTTGTCTCAGTGTTTCATAGTTTTTGGTGTGCAGATCTTTCACCTCCTTGGTTCAGTTTATTCCTAAGTCTTTTATTCTTTGTGATGCGATTGTGCATGGGATTGTTTCCTTAATTTCTCTTTCTGTTAGCTCATTGTTAGCATATAGAAATGCAACAGGTTTTTGTGTATTGATTTTGTACCCTGCAACTTTATTCTTTCATTATTTTTAATAGTATTTTGGTGGCGTCTTCAGGGTTTTCTATGTATACTGTCATGTCATCTGCAAACAATGACAGTTTACTTCTTCTTTTTCAATTTGGATTCCTTCTATTTCTTGTCTCATTGCTGTGGCTAGGACTTGCAATACTGTGTTGAATAAAAGTGGCGAGGGTGTGCATCCTTGTCTTGTTCCTGATCTTAGGTGAAAGCTTTCAGGTTTTTACTGTTGAATATGATGTTAGCTTTAGGCTTGTCATATATGGCCTTTATTTTGTTGAGGTACATTCCTTATATACCTAATTTCTTGAGAGTTTTTATTATGAATGTATGTTGAATTTTGTCATATTCATTTTCTGCAGCTATTGAGAGGATCGTATGATTTTTAGCCTATGTTCTGTTAACGTGGTGTATCGTGTTTATTGATTGGCACATGTTGAACTATCCTTGCATCACAGGCGTAAATCCCACTCGATCATGGTGTATGATCCTTTTAATATGCTGTTTAATTTGGTTTACAGGTATTTTATTGAGGATATTTATATGTATGTTAATCAGGGATATTGTTCTGTACTTTTCTTTTCTTGTAGTGAACTTGTCTCCCTTTGGTATCAGGATAATGCTGGCCTCATAAAATGAGTTTGGAAGTTTTCCCTCCTATTCAATTTTTGAGATGAGTTTAAGAAGGATTGAGGTTAATGTTTCTTTAAATATTTGGTAGAATTCACCTGTGAAGCTTTCTAGTTTTGGGCTTTACTTATTTTGGAGACTTCTAATTATTGATTCAGTCTCCTTACTGTGTTATTGGTCTGTTCAGATTTACTATTTCTTCATGATTCAGTTTTGGTATGTTTCTAGGAACTGATCCATTTCTTCTAGATTATCCAATTCATTAGCATATAGTTCACAGTAGTCTCTTATGATCGTTTGTATTTCTGCGATATCACTGGTAATGTTTCCTCTTTCATTTACAATTATTTATTTGAGTCTTCTTTTTTCTTAGTCTACAGGGGTGTGTTAATTTTGTTTATCTTTTCAAATAACCAACTCTTAGTTTAATTGGTCCTTTCTATTGTTTTACTAGTGTCTGGTTCATTGATTCCTGCTCTATCTATATTATTTCCTTTCTTCTAACTTTGGGCTCTGTTTTTCCTTTTTATAGTTCTTTGTTGTGTAAAAACCTTAAGGTTGTTCTTTTGTGATCTTTCTTTTTAAGGCATTTATCAGTATAAACGTGTTTCTTAGAACTTCTTTTGTTTAATCCTATAAGTTTTTTGTTTTTTGTTTTTTTAATTTTTATTTATTTTTGGCTGTGTTGGGTCTTCGTTTCTGTGCGAGGGCTTCTCTAGTTGTGGCAAGCAGGGGCCACTCTTCATCGCGGTGCGCGGGCCTCTCACTATTGCGGCCTCTCTTGTTGCGGAGCACAGGCTCCAGACGCGCAGGCTCAGTAATTGTGGCTCACGAGCCCAGCTGCTCCGCGGCATGTGGGATCTTCCCAGACCAGAGCTCGAACCCGTGTCCCCTGCATTGGCAGGCAGATTCTCAACCACTGCGCCACCAGGGAAGCCCCCCTATAAGTTTTGATATGTTGTGTTTCCCATTTTCCTTCATCTCAAGATATTATTTTGCTTTCTCTTTGATTTCTTCTTTGACATATTGGTTGTTCAGGACTGTATTGTTTAATTTCCACATATTTGTGAATTTTCCAGTTTTCCTCCTGTTTTTCTGACTTTATACCATTGTGGTTGGTAGAGAAGATACTTAGTATGATTTCAGTCTTCTTAAATTGTTAAGACTTGTTTTGTGGCCTCACATATCGTCTATTTTGTAGAATGTTTTGCGTACACTTGAGAAGAATGTGTATTTTGCTCTTGTTGGATGGAATGTTCTCTATATGTCTGTTAGGGCCTTTTGGCGGGTATTGTTGGTCAGGTCTGCTGTTTCCTTATTGGTTTTCTGTGTGGATTATCTATTCCTATTGATATGGAGTATTGAAGTCCTCTACTGTTGTATTGATGTCTGTTTCTGCCTTCAGCTCTTTTACTGTTTCCTTTATATATTTAGGTGCTTCAATGCTGTATGTCTATTACAATTGTTATATCTTATTGGTGTATTGACCCCTTTATCATTATATACTGACATCTTTGTCTCATGTGACTGTTTTTGACTTAAAGCCCATTTTGTGTGATACAAGTATGCCCACCCCCCGTTACCATTTGCATTGAGTATATGTTTTCATCCTGTCACTTTCAGCCTATGTGTGTCCTTAAAGGTAAAATAATTTTCTTGTAGGCAGCATATAGTTGTACCTTGTTTTTTAATCTATTCAACTACTTTGCTTTTGATTGGAGAATTTAATCCATTTACATTTAAAGTAATTATTGGTAAGTAAGGATGTACTTCTGGAATTTTGTCAGTTGTCTTCTGACTGTTTTGCAGTTCCTTTGTTCCCTTCTTCCTCTTGTGCTGTCTTCCTTTGTAATTTAATGATTTTTTGGTAGTGGTATGCTTTGATTCCTTTCTCTTTACCTTTTGTGTTTCTACTGTAGTTTTTCGCTTTGTGGTTACCATGAAGCTTACATGTAATAATATTTTATAATTATAACAGTCTGTTTTAAAATAACCACAACTTTTTTTCTTTTTCTTTTTTTTAAATTGATGTTTAGTTGAATTACAATATTAGTTTCAGGTGTACAGCATAGTGGCTGAATATTTTTATTGATTATACTCCATTTAAAGTTGTTACAAAATAATGTCTGTATTTCTGTGTGCTGTACACTATATATATCCTTGTTGCTTATTTATTTTATACATAGTAGTTTCTAACTCTTAATCCCATAAACCTATCTTGCCCCTCCCCCTTCCCTCTCCCCACTGGTAACAACTGCTTTTGTTCTCTATATCTGTGTGTCTGTTTTTGTTTTGTTATATACATTTGTGTTATTTTTTTTAGATTCCAGGATTCCACATATAATTAATAACATGGAGTATTTATCTCTCTCTGACTTATTTCATTAAGCACAATACCCTCTAGGTCCATTGTTGCAAATGGCAGAATTTCATTCTTTTTTATGGCTGAGTAATATTCCACTGTATGTGAGATATACACACACACACACACACCCACCCACATCTTTATCCATTCGTCTGTTGATGGATACTGGGGTTGCTCCCTACCTTGGTTGTTATTCACAACTTAACTTTGATTCCATACAAATCCTCTTCACTCTTACTTTTCTCCCCCTCTGCATTATTTCTTCAAATATTCTTTATGTCTGTTCTTTTTTCCTTCTGGGACTCCCATAAGTATCTATCTAGGCTGGATGGTGTTCCATAGGCCTCTTATACTCAGTGTATTTTTATTCATTCTTGTTTTTCTTTCTGTTCCTCTGATTGGATAATCTCAATTGATGTATAGTTTCTGTCTTCATTGATAGTCTTAATTTCATGAGATATTATTCTTATACTTTCTTTTAGATTTTTAGACATGATTTTTTTAGTTCTTTGAACATATTCAAAATAATTGATTTTAAGTCTGTAATACGTAATGGCTCAGCATCTTAGCATTCTCAGGGAAAGATTCCCTTGGCTGCTTTTTTTCTGTATATAGACCATATATTTACATCTCTCTTTTCATCTTTTATAATTTTTTGTTGAGAACTGGACGTATCTAAATAATTTCATGTAGCAACTCTTGAAATCAGATTTTCCTCCTTCCCCAGGGATTGTTGTGTTTACTGTTTGTTTAGTGACTTATTGGAACTAATTCTGTAAAATTGGTATTCTTTGTCATATATGACCACTGAGGTCTCTGCTTGGTCAGCTTAGTGGTCAGCTACTAATTAGACAGAATTTTCCTTAAATGCCTAAACCAGTAAATCTCGCAGCCTGTGCCTAGGGGCTCTTTGTGTGTGTGGCGGCCTGGCTTCAATTCGTAGCCGGGCAGTTTACAACTGTGCCTTAGATTCACTTCCTGCTTTTGCAGTCTCAAGGTCAGCCAGAAGTAAGAGTTTTGGGCCTTCTTAAGTTTTTTCTGGGCATGTGCACAGCCCTCCACATATGTATGACCTTCTAGATTCATAGGAATATGTTAAAACTTCAAAACCCCTTATGGACACAGTCAGCTCAGACTGCCATAACAGAATAACAGAGACTGAAATTTATCAATCACAGTTCTGGAGGCTAGACGTCTCAGGTCAAGGTCCAGCAAGGTTGGTTTCTGGTGAGGATTCTCTTCCTGGCTTGTACATGGCTGCCTTCTTGTTATGTCCTTACTTGACCTTTGCTCAGTGCTTGTGTGTGAGTGTGAGTGGAGAAAGAGAGAGTGAGAGAGTACACACACACGAAGGGGATTAGTTGGGGGAGATGATGGATCTGTGATGTCTCTTCTTAGAAAGACACTAATCCTGTCAGATCAGGGCCCTACCTTATGACTGCATTTAACCTTAATCAGTTCCTTAGAGCCCTGTCTCCAGATACAACCACACTGGAAATTATACCTTCAACATGTGAGTTTTCAGGGGACATAAACATTCAGTCACGACAGTATCTCTTTCCCTAGATGTTCTTTTTAAGTTTTTTTTAACCTGCTTCTTGTTTGCTCTATCCCTTATTTATTGTCTTGGGCAGCTTCAGTGTTAAGTAATTGCTAATTGTTTTGAATAAATGCCCTCTTCTGAGGCTGTTCACACTGGGCAAGCTTTGAGTCAGGTCAAATAAACCCCTGCTGACTGGGTTTCCAGGAAACTGCCAGACAGGTCAAATAATGACAGTTTCTAGATAATGTTGCCCCACAACTGTTCTGTCTCCTCCAGTGGATGTAGCTGCCTGTGATTGCAGGATTGATGGTTTTCACGACTACTGAGGAGGAGAGGCGAGGAGAGGAGAGGAGAGGAGGATCTAAGTAGGAGCAGCTAGTCTCCCAAAGCTTACTATTCTTAAGATTCCGCCAATTTTTTTGAGTCAGTGCTCCCTAGATTATTGCAAGCCTTTGGCTAATTTCTAGAATTCTGAAAAAGTTGATTTTTGATAATTTTTTTATAATATTCTCATTGTTTTTGTGGAGAAGAATTTTTGAAGTAGTTCTTAGTCTGCCATTTACAATGACTTCACCTCTCCCTTATATATATATTTTTTTAATTTTTAAAAATTTATTCATTTATTTTTGGCTGCGTTGGGTACTCGTTGCTGCTCACAGGCTTTCTCTAGTTGCGGTGAGCGGGGGCTACTCTTCGTTGCGGTGCGCAGGCTTCTCGTTGCGGTGGCTTCTCTTGTTGTGGAGCACGGGCTCTAGGCGCGCAGGCTTCAGTAGTTTTGGCACGTGGGCTCAGTAGTTGTGGCTTGCGGGCTCTAGAGCACAGGCTCAGTAGTTGTGGCACACGGGCTTAGTTGCTCCGCGGCATGTGGGATCCTCCCAGACCAGGGCTCAAACCCATGTCCCCTGCATTGGCAGGCAGATTCTCAACCACTGCGCCACCAGGGAAGCCCCTCCCTCATTTTTAAAAATGGTTTATTTACTTTCATTTTTTCTTTTTTAAATGCATATATTTCATATTCATTTTGAGGGCTTTTTGCTTTTTATTTACTTATTTATTTTTGGCTGCGCCCGGTCTTAGCTGCAGCACGCGGGATCTTTTAGTTGTTGGCATGTGGACTTCTTAGTTGCAGCATGCAGACTTCTCAGTTGCGGTGTGTGGACTCTTAGTTGTGGTGTGTGAACTCTTAGTTGTGGCGTGCATGTGGGATCTAGTCCCCCGACCGGGGATTGAACCTGGGCCCCCTGCATTGGGAGCACAGAGTCTTACCTGCTGGACCACCAGGAAAGTCGCTCATTTTTTTCTTTTTAAGTATTTTTTTTTTTTCTTCCTATGGTGGTGGTATTGTTTTTTTTTTTCTTTCCTATTTATATTACTATTCTGGCAGTGATTTTAGCATTGCTTAAGGTCATTAATAGTACACTGGATCAAGTTTATGTTAAATTAAGGAAGTTCTATAGTTTTAAAAAAAAAGTACTCTTAGATGACCAATTTTGTTTTAAGTAAGGAAGCCTAAGAGCATTATTCACCTCTCCCTTCATCCTTCCCTGCCCCCTCTACCCCCCCGTATGTATATATATGTTTTAACATATGTGTATCTAATTAACATACACCTGTATATTACCTTCGATGATGAGATTTGACTTTCCCCTCTATTAGTTTGAGAAATGTTTGTTCAACAGCAATGGGAGATTTTAAACAAGTCAGGCATTCTAGTGGTTCTTTAGACTAAAAAAGATCTACTCAAGTTGCCCATTTTATGGTCCTAGTCTGAACCAGGGCATTTTGGGTGTGTTTTATTTTACAGCTTTCTACTGAAAAGACAGAAATATTTTGATGTTATTACTGTTTATCATACTTGCCATTTCAACATTTAGAAAATAATCATCATAATTCTCTCGTTTGTAGTGTCTTAATTACTTGAACTTTTTCCCCTTACGTATAATGTTTACAAAATAATAATAAAGAGTGACGCTTCTTTTTCTTTTCTTTTTTTTTTAGAATCTCAAAATGTGGATTTTGTTTGTAGTGTTCTTGTGGTGGCTGATCAGCTTCTCATATCTCGATTGAAAGAGATTTGTGAAGTGGCATTAAGTGAAAAACGTGAGTTTTTGAATTAGAATCTTAGTGTGTTTTCAGGTTGATCCAGGATTTACTGTATTTTATTGACTTTCTGATTAAGTGTATGGTAAAATGCATGTGTTTGTATCATTAAAAATATCAAGACATTTAAACTACTTCGTGTCATTTGTAAGCACATCCTTATTTTAGAGATGTTAATATGTGAAAACATGAACATCTTAGAATTGAAATACGTTAATTTTTTGGAAATGCCATAAAAGCTTGAATAATAAAGATGGCATGAAACTTATTTTGGAATCTGAAAGATGAGAGTTTGAAAGCAGAAATTTTTTACCCTTGCCCTGGTCTGTAACTCTACACTTAGCTACCCTGCTATTTGCTGGAATTTTTATGTAACCATCCTGTTAATATATTTGATCAAAAACTTCTCTTTTCTCTCAAACTCTTATTTTTCTCTCTCTGTTCATTATTTCTGTTAATTGCATGGCTGTCATCCTAACACTCAACTTTGGAACCCAGAGTTATTTTTTGTTATTTTGTTTTTACACCCAAATTGCAGCTGTCAGAATTGATTATAATCTTAACTGTGTTGATCACATTTCCCCTACCTTTTTATTCTCACTGTCACTCTGCTAGTTGAGATCACTGTTACCCATCCCTTCTATGTCGTGTCATAGTAGTCTTTTAAGTCCTGTTTCTCTTTTCTAACTTCTTCTTTAATCTTTCTGTAGGAAGGAATTAATGTCTTCCCTTGTTCATATATTTTTAATTGCTTACTCTGGGCTAAAGGTTAAATTTCTTCACCCTGATATAAAAGTTTCTTGGCTTTGTAATCTTATCTTTGTTCTCTTTCTTTGCCTCTTCAGGAAGTGTGAAGGGATTTCCTGTCAAATTTTCCTAATTTGTACTTCTAATAGTTTGTCTTAGCTCTAGAGTCTTATTTACTCACTTTTCTTGAGCTCTGTGGAGTATCTTCTCCTTGAACAACTCTAAAGTTTTTGTATGATCCATTTTTATTTCTGTGCAATGGGAGAATTTGGGTTCATCATTAGTTGAAACTTTAGGTTAGTCAAGAGTGAGGCAGCGATCATTATTGTCTGCATATTGTCTGCATATAACTTTTGACTGAGTTATAAGGGAGAAAGAACAAAGAAGTGGAGGAAGCCAGGTGTAGAAAATAGTTGTGTTCCTCTGTTGGCTGGGACTCAGAGTAAGTAAGAAAAAGAATGGAGGGGTTTGGGAAGCCAAAGTTACATGCTAGGTAAATAGAATATTCTGGGACAGTCTCTAGCAAAACACACTTCATATATAAAGTTAACAAGGATTGTAACAAAATCTAGCATCTTTTGTACAGTATGCTAGATTCTGCATTGGCATGAACAATAATGTGTAAGATTTACATGTACTTACTTTCTAAATATATAGTATTTGTATGTGTTTATATATGTAAATATACCCACGTAAAGTCTGATAGATGACTCAACATAAATATATTTTGTAGAACGATTTCATCAGTTTCTCCTACTCCTAAGTATACTTTTTTAGTTTTATAGAAGAGAGAATGACTATTCTGTGCTATGTAAATGAAAAGGAATGTTGTTTATCAGTGAAAGTTAAAAATATTCTGAAAAGGTTAGGTAGAAGATTGTCAATTCTTATATGTTTGCTTTTAGATGACACTGTAATGCACCTTCTGTATTTTCTTTTGCTTAAAATTTTACGTGTGTTTATACTTCCTCTGAACAAGTCATTTAAAATTACTTTGACATATTGGGATGGAAAATGAGTTGTATATTTGCCCTAGTATAACTTATTTTTGGCAAGACACTACTTTCAGTTTTCCTTCTTCTAAGTGTTCAAACCTGACAACTTGAGAAATAAGTATATTTCATTTGCTGTAGTAACATGCCTTTCATCTCATTTCGCATATCTTTTCCTTTGTAGTTACCCTTAAGAATGCTGCTATGCTACTGGAATTCGCAGCAATGTATAATGCTGAACAGTTGAAACTATCTTGTTTACAGTTTATAGGACTGAATATGGCAGCTTTACTTGAAGCAAGGTAGGTTAGATATATACAGACTGTTGCAAAAGCACTTATTTATATATAATAACAAATATATTAGTAATTTAAAAGTGAATAACGATAAATCCCAGCTTTGTAGAAAAAGTGAAAATGTAAGGGAGTTTAATCATTCCATCAGTATTTGGATGCTTAATATATGCCAGCCATTGCTAGATACTACCGGGAACAAATAAAGACAATATCCTTGCCCTCAGTGGTGCTTACATGCTGGTTGGAAGGTTGTGGGACAATATTATCACAAGTATATTTGTGTATGTTTTCATATCTCTTTGTTTAGGCTAATTTGTAACTATGTAGTTTTTACCTTGGCTTTTGGAAACTATCTGTAATACTAATTAAGCCAGCACTTAATTACTTCACATACATGCATGCATACAATTTGTTACTGGTTGATTTCTGTTTTCTCTTTGTATTTATTCTCTTTTAAGATATTTCCTATACTACGTACTGATTCTTTGGTCAAACTTAGGGTGCACCAGATGGCATGAAAAAGTTGAGTTGGTCTAGTTTATGGCAAGCTGATACGTGTGTTGAAGCTTGCATGGTAATGAAATTTTTCTTATGAAAAATGACACATTTTATGTGAAAAAAATCAGCTAAATATATGTATCCTGTTTTATAAGCTAATATTTCATGTTATATTGATGTTTACCTGGATGGAAAGAATTTGATAAATGCTAATGATTTAGGAGTCATTGACATTTTAGAATTAGAGGAATCTTGGGAAATTTAATCCCATTGTTTTCAACTGTTTTAGCAGTGGAATTTTTTAACGAAATAAATTTACAGCTTTATTTTTTAGCATAAGGTCACAAATTCATTACATTTACTCAGTATAAAGTCAGTGATGAGAAAAGTAAGTCTTTTTGGTCAGCACGGGAATTTCAGATTAGATTTCTTGGTGTCAGTTGCATTTTTTTTTTTTTTTTTAAGCACTTTTTCTTTTTTATAGCTACTTTATTTATTTATTTTATTTTATTTTTGGCTGTGTTGGGTCTTCGGTTCATGCGAGGGCTTTCTCTAGTTGAGGCAAGTGGGGGCCACTCTTCATCGCGGTGCGGGGACCGCTCTTCATCGCGGTGCGCGGGCCTTTCACTATCACGGCCCCTCCTGTTGCGGGGCACAGGCTCCAGACGCGCAGGCTCAGTAGTTGTGGCTCACGGGCCCAGCTGCTCCATGGCATGTGGGATCTTCCCAGACCAGGGCTCGAACCTGTGTCCCCTGCATTAGCAGGCAGATTCTCAACCACTGCGCCACCAGGGAAGCCCTCAGTTGCATTTTTAAA
Source organism: Balaenoptera musculus (assembly GCF_009873245.2). NCBI lineage: Eukaryota > Metazoa > Chordata > Mammalia > Artiodactyla > Balaenopteridae > Balaenoptera > Balaenoptera musculus. Next base: position 74,615,202 of record NC_045796.1, read on the forward strand.
GTCGGTGTCTAGTGTAATGCTGTATTTTGTTTTAATTGCAATAATAGCTAACACTTACTGCCATAATAATAGTTATTAATAGTAATAATTAATAATAGTACTATAATAATAGTTACATAGTAATAATGATAATTAATGGTATGTGCCAGGCGGCATTCTAAAAGTGTTATATGGATTCACTTAATTTTCATGAAAACCTTACGAAAGTAGATTCTGTTTATATCCTCATACGAGGATGAGAAAACCCGTGAAACTTTTTTTTTTGGCAAATAATCAAGAAAACCTTGATCCATATAATTAATTATAAATGGTAACAGTTTTTTGATAATTCACCCTTCAAAGTCAGGATGATGCTTGATGATGCTTAATGAAACTAATTCCAAAAACATGTTTGAAATAAAAGTTTTCTAACATTTTTAAAGGGTGAATCACTAACAGATTCTTAATAATTGCCATTTAGGGTTCAGTTTAGAGAAAATTCTTTTGGCTATTTAATGCTTTGTTATTTTGTGAAAAATGCTTTCCAAATGAAAATTAATATTATGGGATATTAGACAATGTCATTTCAAAATGCCTCTGGTATTTCATTGTCAGAACCTGGCAGAGGTTTCAGAATACATTTATTTTTTTTGCTGACATTACATTAGTCATTCTAATCATAGCAATTTTTTCCCCTTGCATTGCCAAATTAAGCTCGTTTAATTTGTCACAGTGTGAAACAAGCCAAATCTATCTAAAATATGATATTGGAGGATGATGTGTCACATTACTATTGTTCCATTATTATGTTGTGACAAGTTTGTGAGTTGAACTATTAAGGGTGGCACATGTGCTGCGGTGAATAATTTTACATGAGTAGACGTTATAACTTGCATTAAAAGCAAAGATTTATGTAAATGTAACCATTCCTAGTCAAATATGTGTTTGCCAGAAGTGTAAATAAATACGCACAGAGATGTTAAGAAATCAGAGCTGCATCAAAATTGACGTAGCATCACAAGTTAATTGTCTTCAAAATGTTAAAAAACTAATGTGGTACAGATTTGAATATGGTTGCTTTGTATTAGTTTTAAAAATAGTTTGAAGTACACTTTAGAATGTAAACTTTGATTTAAATTTTTACTGATGCCTCAAAGTACCTCTTTGGAACCTGAGAATTCCTTAAAATCTCCTTTGAATACAATTGAACTAGTCCAAATGTCGTTTTATTTTTTTAATTTTTAAATTTATTTTTATTTTTATTTTTGGCTGCGTTGGGTCTTTGTTGCTGCGCGCAGGCTTTCTCTAGTTGCGGCGAGCGGGGGCTACTCGTCGTTGCAGTGCGCAGGCTTCTCATTGCGGTGGCTTCTCGTTGCAGAGCACGGGCTCTAGGCATGTGGGCTTCAGTAGTTGTGGCTCACGGGCTCAGTAGTTGCAGCACGTGGGCCCTAGACCGTGCGGGCTTCAGTAGTTGTGGCTCATGGGCTCTAGCGCGCAGGCTCAGTAGTTGTGGCGCACGGGCTTAGTTGCTCCGCGGCATGTGGGATCTTCCCAGATCAGGGATCGAACCTGTGTCCCCTGCATTGGCAGGCGGATTCTTAACCACTGCGCCACCAGGGAAGTCCCCAAACATTATTTTACACATGAAGATACTAAGGACTAGAGAGGGAAACTGAGTTGCTCAAGGTCATGTAGGTAATTGGGAGCAGTGATAATTCTAGATAGAATTCAGGTACCTGATAGTTAGGCCATTGTTCTGTCAATATAGTACTCCTTCTGTAGTAAAGATTATATTTGTGGAAAATGAAAGTTGAATACTTGCTATTATGATAGAAAATATTTTTCTATCACTTATTTATAAGAGTTGCTTGAGTTTTATTCAGTATGTTTGTCTAATATGTTTGCTGCTTATGTGAAATATATAACTACACATACTTCCAAAAAGAATTTGTTGCAGCTGGCATATTAATGCTTTAAAAAAATATTCCTTATTCAACAATATAAAATGTCTCTGCATATTTGAAAGTCTTAACAGGTATTAAACTTGAGTGTTAAGATAGAATTTTATATCTTATTATTTAGGTCTCTTGATGTTTTAAGTGACGGTGTTTTGAAGGATCTTTCTGTGTTTTACCGAAAAATGGTAAGGTTTATGTTTTTGTCAATTACAATATCAACTAAAGCAGTATATTTGGTCAGACTTCTCAATGGAACAATTTCCTAATGAATTCTGATTCATTAGGATCTTTTAAAAATGAGGACATAAGATTTCTTTACAAGCTGTACAGGTAAACACGATAATAAAAATTGAAGATATGTAATGATAAAATTAATACCTATTTAAATTTCTTTATAAATGAAAGTTATTGAATGCTTTGGGGTCTTTAGTTATTTATTTACTAAAGATCAGGACAGTGTAAAAATACGGATTTTAATGATTTTATTTATTTTCATTGAGGTAACATTGATTTATAACACTATGTAAGTTTCATGTGTACATTACTATATTTCTACTTCTGTATACCGTACAGCTTGCTCCCCACCAAGAATTTAACTTCCATCTGTCAGCATATAGTTGATCCCCTTTATCTATTTCACTCCCCACCTCCTCTTCTCCCTCTGGTAACTACTACTCTATTCTTTGTATCCACATGTTTGGGGTTTTTTTGTTTGTTTGTTTAGTTCATTTATTTTGTTTTTGTTTGTTTATTAGTGTTTTATGTTCCATCTATGAGTGAAATGATACAGTATTTGTCTTTCTCCATCTGACTTATTTCACTTAGCATAATATCCTCATGGTCCATCTATGTTGTTGCAAATGGCAAGATTTCATCTTTTTTCATGGCTGAGTAGTATTCCTTTGTATATATATGTGTGTGTGTGTGTGTGTATTTTTATATATATATACACATATACTACATTTTCTTTATCCATTCATCCCTTGATGGGCACTTAGGTTGTTTCCATATATTGGCTATTGCAAATAATGCCGCAGTGAACATAGGGGAGCATATATCTTTTCAAATAAGTGTTTTTGTATTCTTTGGATGAATACCCAGAAATGGGATAGCTGGGTATCTTATGGTAGTCTATTCTTAATTTTTTTAGGAATCTCCATACTGTCTTCTGTAGTGACTGCACCAATTTACAGTCTCACCAACAGTGTATGAGCATTCTCTTTTCTCCACATCCTTGCCAACACATGGTATTTCTTGTCATTTTGACCCTAGCCATTCTGACAGGTGTACAGTGATATCTCAGTGTGGTTTTGATTTGCATTTCCCTGATAATTAGTGATGCTGAACATCTTTTCATCTGTCTGTTGGCCATCTATATGTCTTCTTTGAAAAAATATGTATTCAACTCCTCTGTCCGTTTTTTAATCAGGTAATTTTGTTGTTGAGTTGTATGAGTTATTTTAGGGTATATGATTTACAAATACCTCCTCCCATTTGGTAGGTTGTCTTTTTGGTTTATTGATGGTTTCCTTTGCTGTGCAGAAGCTTTTTAGTTTGGTGTCATCCCATTGATTTTTGCTTTTGTTTTCCTTGACTGAGGAGGCATATTTTAAAAGATATTGCTATGACTGATATCAGAGAGCATACCACCTGTGTTTTCTTTCAGTAGTTTTATGGTTTCAGGTCTTACACTCAAGCCTTTAATCTACTTTGACTTAATTTTTGTGTATGGTGTGAGATAATGATCTAATTTAATTTTTTGGCATGTGGCTGTCCAGTTTTCCCAGCATTGTTTATTGAAGAGACTGTCCTTTCTCCATTGTGTATTCTTTGCTCCTTTGTTGTAAATTAATTGTCCATGTATGCAAGTGTTTATTTCTGGGCTTTCAATTCTGTTTAGAGATCCTTGCATCTGGTTTTCTGCCAATACCATGCCGTTTTGACTACAATGGCTTTGTAATATAGTTTGAAATCAGAAAATATGATACCTCCAGCTTTGTTCTTTTTTCTCAGCATTACTTTGACTATTCAGGGTCTTTTGTGGTTCCATATAAATTTTAGAATTTTTTGTTCTATTTCTGTGAAAAATGTTCTTGGGATTTTGATAGGGATTGTATTGAATTAGATTGCTTTAGGTAATATGGACATTTTGATAATGTTAATTCTTCTAATCCATGAGCCTGGCATATCTTTCCATTTATTTGTGTCAGATTTTTGGTAGAATCTTTAGGGTTTTCTATGTATATAAAAATCATGCCCTCTGCAGATAGTGACAGTTTTACTTCTTCTTTTCCAATTTGGATGTCTTTTATTTATTTTTTCTTGCCTAATTGCTCTGGCTAGCACTTCCAATACTATGTTGAATAAGAGTGGTGAGATTGAGCATCCTTGTCTTATTCCTGATCTTAGAAGGGTAGCTTTTACTACTTCACTGTTGAGTATGTTAGCTGTGGGTTTGTCACATATCATCCCTCTGTACCATTCTGTCGAGAGTTTTTATCATAAATGGGTGTTGAATGTTGGCAAATGTTTTTTCTGCATCTATTGAGATGATCACATGATTTTTGTTCATTTTGTGAATGTGTTGTATCATGTTGATCGATTTGAGGATGTTGAACCATCCTTACATCCCTGGTGTAAATCCCACTTGATCATGCTGTATGATCCTTTTGATATAATTTTTAATTCGTTTTGCTAATATGTTGTTGAGGATTTTTGCAACTGCAGCCATCAGAGATATTGGCCTGTGATTTTCTTTCTTTGTGTTGTCTTTGTCTGGTTTTGGTATCGGTGATATTGGCCTTGTAAAATGAGTTAGGAAGCATTCCCTCCTTTTCAGTTTTTTGGAATAGTTTTAGGATAGATATTAAATCTTCTTTGAATATTGGTAGAATTCACCTGTGAAGCAATCTGGTCCTGGACCTATGTTTTTTGGGAGCTTTTTGATTACTGTTTCAAAAAGTACTGTTTCAAAAAGTACTAGTACACTGTCTCTGTACTAGTAATTGGGCTATTCAGATTTTCTATTCATGATTCGGCCCTGGAAGGTTGTATGTTTCTAAGAATTTGTCCATTTCTTCTAGGTTGTCCAAGTTTTGTATTCTCTTATAATCCTTTATATTTCTATAGTATCTATTTTTTTTCTTTCATTTTTTCTTTTATTTATCACGCTTCTCTCTTTTTTTTCTTAGTGAATCTAGCTAATGGTTTGTCAGTTTTGTTTATCTTTTCAAAGAACTGACTCTTAGTTTTGTTTGTCTTTTCAAAAAACCAACTCTTAGTTTCATTCATCTTTTCTTCTGTCTTCTCTGATCTTTATATTTCCTTCTTTCTACTGACTTCGGGCTTTGTTCTTCTTTTTCTAGTACCTTTAGGTGTAAGTTCTTCTTGTTTCTTGAGGTAAGCCTTTATTGCTACAAACTCTTAATACTGCTTTTGCTGTTTCCCATAGATTTTGGTATATTGTATTTTCATTTCCATTTGTCTTCATGTAATTTTTTTGTTTCTCCTTTGATTTCTTCAGTGACCCAATTGTTGTTCTGTAGCATATTGTTCATCTTTACTATCTGTCATTTTTCCAGTGTTCTTGTTCTTGATTTCTAGTTTCTCATACCATTGTGATCGGAAAAGATATTTGATAGAATTTCAGTCTTCTTAAATCTATATTGAGACTTCTTTTGTGTCCCAATTTATGGCCTATCCTTGAGAAAGTTCCATGAGCATTTGAGAAGAATGTGTGTTTTGCTGCATTGTTCTGTTTAATCTGTTAACTATATCTGATCTAACGTTCCGGTTAAGGCCACTGTTTCCTTGTTGACTTTCTGTCTGGATGATCTATCTGTTGATGTAAGTGGGGTGTTAAATGTTCCCTACAATTATTTTGTTGTTGTCAGTTCCCTTGCTTTGGGTATGTTAGTAATCGTTGTATATATTTTGGTGCTCTTATGTTAGGTACATATACATTAGTCACTTTTATGTCTTCTTGATGAGTTGTCCTCTTTATATGCTGACCATTTTTTGCTCTTGTTACCTTTTTGGCTTGAAGTCTATTTTGTCTGGTATAAGGATGGCTACACTTGCTTTCTTTTGGCAGCCATTTGCTTGGAGTATCATCTTCCATCTCTTCACATTTAGCCTGTGTTTGTCATCAGAGCTGAGGTGCGTCTCCTGGAGGCAGCATTTGGTTAAGTCTTGTGTTTTAATGCATCCAGCCACTCTGTGTCTTTTGATTGATGAATTCAGTCCATGTACATTCAGGGGGATTAGTGATAGATGAGGATGTAGTCCTGAAATTTTGTGTTTTGTTTTTTGGTTGCTTGATATCTCTATTGTTTCTTTTTCCTGTGTTTCTGTCTGTTATTTTGGTTTGGAGGTTTTCTGTGGTATTTTTCTTAGTTTCTTCTTTTTTTATGTTTCATGTCTCTGCTCTGTAACATAAAGTTTTGTGGTTGCCCTGAGCTTTGTATAAAACGTCTCACAGATAAAATAGTCTTTTTTCTGCTGATAGTATGTTATCTTCATTTACCTGTATGAGTTTTTTTCATCCCCTTTTATGTTTTTGTTTTCTCACATTATCCCTTTCGATGTTGTGAGTTTGCTACCAAAAAGAAATAGCTTATAGTTATTTTTCTGCTTTCTTTTTTTCTCCGTCTAACCTTTATGCTCTCATAGAGTTGCAATTTTCTGGTTCTGTTTTATCATCTTGCTCAAAGTTTTGTGTCCCTTTGTCTTTTTTGTTTCTGTTAGAAGTGCTGCTTTCAACATGTCTTGTTAGGCAGGTCTTGTGTTGATGAACTCCCCTCAGCTTCTGTTTGAGAAAGTCTTTATCTATCCTTCATATTTGAACGATGTCTTTGCTGGACAGAGTATTCTTGGCTGATGGTTTTTATCTTTTAGTATTCTGAGATTGTCATTTCACTCCCTCCTGGCCTGTTGGGTGTCTGCTGAGACATCTGCTGCTAGCCTAGTGGAGGTTCCTTTGTAGGCCACCAGCCTTTTTTTTTTTTTCTCCCCCTTTTTGGCCACGCCACGTGGCTTGCAGGATCTTAGTTCCCCGACCAGGAATCAAACCTGGGCCCTGGCAGTAAAAACACTGAGTCCTAACCACTGGACCACCAGGGAATTCCCAGCTACCATCCTTTTTCTTGGCTGCCTTTAAAAATCTTTGTCATTGACTTTTGACAATTTTAATATTTTTTACATGTCTTGGAGAAGGTCGTTTTGCATTTAGGTGTTCTTTTAATTTCATGGACTTGTGTATCCAGTTCCTTTTCCAGCTTTGGGATATTCTCAGATATTATTTCTTTAAATAAACTCTCTTTTGCCTTCTCCCTCTCTTGTCCTTTTGGGTTACTCATTACCCTAATATTTTCCTTCCTAAATGAGTTGGATAGGTCTTGTGAAATTTCCTCACTTTTTTAATATTCTGTTTCTCTTCTTCTACTTGTATCATTTCAAGATTTCTACCTTTGAGCTTGCTAATTCTCTCTTCCATATGATCTGCTGTATTTCCATTTCTTTCTAATTCATTCTTCATCTCATTTATTGAGTTCTTCAACTCCAGCGTTTGTTTGATTCTTTTTTAGAGTTTCAGTCTCTTTGGTAAAGTATTTCTTCTGTTCATTAATTTTATTCCTGAGCTCATTAAACCGCCTTTCTGACTTCTTATAGCTTATTGAGTTCCTTCATGACAGCTATTTTGAATTCTCTATCAGTTAGATTGAAATATTCTGTGACTTAGTTTGGTTTCTGGAGAACTGTTATTTTCTTTTTGTGGTCGAGTGTTATTGTGGTTGTATATGGTACTTGAATTAAATTGTTCCTCTGCAGGTGCATTTGAAGTTAATGACAGGTTAGAAGTTAGAGTCCTTTCTTTTGCTTTCCAGTAGGTGGCACTATAACACAGGTTTGTTTTCTCTTACCTGAGCTGGCTCTGATTATATTTGCTAGTTGGCATTTTCCAGCCTCCACCGGCTCTGAAAGAGGTGTGCTTCTGTGCCTTCATTATTGCTTCTTGTGCCTCCCAGGTCCTTACTGCCTTTCTTCTGCCAGAGCTACTGTCATCATCGGAATGTTGGGCTCTTCCCCAGCTTGTGGGATTCCTTGAGTAACAGTCTTTGCGTGGGGGGAGGAGGATCATGGGGGTGTTGGGAGCCAGGGTTGCACAGGTGCCTGTACTGTGTCTGATATTGTATGAGGTTCGTGGGCTTCCGCCACTGTTGATGGTGGGGGATGGCGGCTGGGTTCCAGGGCCCACTTCCACTGCTACCAAGCTACCTGTGGTTGTGAGCACCCCTCCATTCAGGATGCCAGAGTTGTAAGTGCACCGCCTCACATGCTGGTGCTGGGTTCCCTGAAACTGGGGGCTCAGCTGCTGTGGTTAGAGGCCCAGAACTGCAGGCACAGACTCCACTCTTTCATCTGTTCTGCCTCTCTCCTCTTGTGTTCCAGCCTGCCCGCCTTTAGATGTACAAATGTGTGGAATTCTCTGGTGTCCTAGTGTGTTAGGCAGAGGCAACTTTGTTGAGCTCTGCATGTTTTACTGGTTGTAGATTGAAGGGGAGACAGAAAGGTAGCTGATGTCTTTCCTCTACAAATTTTGTATTTAAAAAGTGACGTCTTTTTTTCTATAGATTCCAGCAATGGATAGAAGAGTCATTACACCATATCAAGATGGACCAGATATTAGCTATTTGGATGTAGAAGATGGAGATATCTTTTTGAAAGAAGAAATAAATATGGAACAAAATTATTCGTAAGCTCTGTTTTTTTTTTTCCTTCCTTTTCTCCTTCCCCCATCCCCAATCTTGGACACTGTTGACACTTTTATATTAATATGGAAAGAAAAATTGAGAAACCTAACATAAAAAATAGGAATTTATGTTCATTTTTAGCCTTGATATAATACAAAGTAAATGCATAGTTAATACTTGCAGATATAACAAAGTTAAGTATAAACACAAAAGGAATGTAGCCTTCTGGTTAAATATGTTGGGTTGAATAAGTGCAGTTATCTTGACTACCTTTCCAAACCCTGCTGAGATTATAGTAAAGAAATAAAAAAGGCATACTGCACTAGAGCAGAGAGAACAGGAAAGGAGTAAATGGCAGTCAGGAGGTGTTAACAGTTTTGGAAGTTGGAAAGTGGTTGCCGAGCAGTAATGACTTAGAACAGAAAAAACTAAAACAGAATTCTGGAAAGGCTTAAGAATTACAGGTACTAGATTTATGAAGACCAGTGTAAGTGGCTGGATTTGGAAAAGAGCATTTTTTTTTTGGAGAATTTTTCAAAGAGCATTGATGTATTCCTGAACCAAGTGATTGCCCCTCCTCCATCTTGGCAGAAGATGAGCGATTTGCCTTCTGGAGAGGGTGAACCAAGGGGAGTTCATCAGCCATTCTTCCAGATCCCTCTCTATAGAGAACCCTACTCGTTCAAGAGATATGACCCACAGTGACTGGCATTTGGGAGTCCTTCAATAAAATATCCCAGGTTCTACACAGTCTCCCTGTTGACCATTTAATAAGTCCTGCTTAGAATTTCCAATCTGCATTTTAGGCTAATTTGTCAGCTGGTTATAGAATTACTTTCCTTCTGCTTGGTAAATGACCTGTTAAAATAAAATCTTCGGATATTCAAGTCATTTACTATATATATGTGTGAGTGTATATATACGTATGAGTATAATTGTAGCTCACTGAAAAGCTGCTCTTGGTTCCAGAAATTTTTTTTAACCTCTTTTCTAGAGTTTGGTGGTAGCCACTGGAATACTTGAGGTTTATAAATATCTGACTTGGATGTATGACATGTTATTACATTAAAAATTATAATAAAATGATTAACATTGACATAAATACATTATCCTTCACAAAATGATAGTATTCACAGCTGACCTGTGTTACTGTGGATGAATTACGTAATGAGATCTATAATTTTTAGGTGAAATAAGACTGTTGTAGTCCTCATAGATATTTTCTCTTTCCTGATTAATAATAATTCAAGGAATTAAGCAGCCCCTGAAATACTTTAAAACTTATCACCAAATATTTCTAGTTCCAGATCATAGATTATAATAGCTTGTGTGTGAACATGTACAGTATTTTACTTTTCAAAGTATTTTCTTATGTACCATCTTGTTTCTAACTTTCACAGAAATGCTAGGGTTAGAACAAGTGATAGTATCACACTGAAGTTTCGTGGAATTGAGTAACTTGCCCTGGGCCACTTAGATAAATGGGACTAGAACATATATATTCTTCTGTGTTTTCTGTTTGACCAAAATGCTGTATTCCGTTGCTCAAAATGCATAGTTCTTCTTCTGTTTCATCTGTAACTTAATTTTTTTAAAATGACTTTTATGTTTGCTTTTTTCCTAGGGAAAGTGTGTTCAAGAAGACAAAAACAAAAGCAAAAAAGAAGCCACGTAAGCGGTCAGATAGTTCTGGAGGTTATAACCTTTCAGATATTATTCAGAGTCCACCATCTACAGGTTAGTGGAAAATAGTTTAGGGTATATTTTCTGATCTAATCTTTCATGTCTCTGTTCCTTATCTAATTCATTTAACATGTATTAAATACTATTATATGCCATCTGCTGGGGCTACAGAAATAGAAAATAGTCCTTGTCTTAGGGAGGCCACAGAAAATGATAATGTATTGTGATAAGTACTCTGATTGACATTTGCTCTGTGAGCACAGAAGGGGCACCCAAACTAGTCTGAGAAGATCAGGGTACATCTGTTAGAGGCAAGTGATCCCTGAGCTGGATCTTGAAGAGTGAAGAGAACTTAGCCAAGAAAAGGAGGCAGATTGACATGCTAAGAGAATGGGGCAGTATGTTTCAAGCCTAGAGGCAGTAGAAAGACTGCACGTTTGTTGTGCATAGCTCAGCCATATCGGGTAGGTGCAGATAGGAGATAGGTTGGAGAGGGTCAGATTTTGGAGGGTGTTATATGCCAAACTAAGGAATTTGGACTTTAATCTGAAGGCTACAGGTAGCTATTGATGGATTTTTTAAGGCAGGGTGTGACTGGATAAGGTTTATGTTTTTAGAAAAGACCACTCTGTCTAGTGGCATAGAGGGTTAGAGGTGGGCAAAACATGACAGAGATACTATTAACACGTGCGTTCAGTTCATAGATATCAGTGCTTCAAGTGAGATGCCACGTGGGATTCCATTCATGCGTGTTAAGGAGGTTATAATCCAGTAGTAAAATACAACACACTTTATATCTAGGCATTATGTGAGCCTGTTTGAACGTAAGGTTATATAGTTTTTCTGAAATTTTTTTTCCCAGTTTTTAATTCTGAAAATCTTTTAAGTTACTAAAAAGGTGAAAGAAAAATACCATGAACACCTGTATACCCATTATCCAGATCTGTTGTTAACCTCTTAACCACATTTGCTTTTTCTTGCAGGCTTTGTCTTGCATGCTCTGTTCCCTCATCCTCCAAACATTCTACAGACACACTTTTTTTTTTAACCTGATCCACTTGGAACTAAGCTGTAGACATGACATTTTCCCCCCAAGGTTAATATGAATCTCCTAAGCATAAGGGAGATAAAAGCCTTATTCTGTACAATCACAATACCATTATCACATTGAAAGACAATTAACATTAATTAATATTATCTAGTGCTGTAGTCTATGCCCAGATTTCCCTAATTGACCAAACATGTTTTTATAGCCTTTTCTGTTTTAACATTAAGAAAAAAAAAATCTAATGTCGTATCAGGGTTGACATTGCCTTTGCTTATTAATGTCTTTTTAGTCTCTTAAGTAGAACAGCACCGTCACACCCTTCTGTTTTGTTTTGTTTTGTTTTGTTTTGTTTTGTTTTGTTTTCAGAAGTTGAGGCCAGTGGTATTGTAGACTATCCCACATTCTGGATTCATCTGATTAGATCCAGATTGAACGACCTAAATTTTAACAGTTTCTTTAGATAAAAATTTGAAGTGTAACCAAAAAAGAATGGCAGCACAGCATGGCTTTCAGAAATAGTTGGTGTGTCTATAGCCGTAAGACAAACTGGTGCAATTTCTGTCAGCAGTGTTTTCACAGTCAATCAGCCGTATACAGGCAACTTTGAAAAGTAAAAATGAGGTATTTGACATGTTTGATAAATAAATAATGTGAAGAATAGTCGTTTTAGATAACACACGAGATACTAAAAAAGAAAGCTAATATACCTAAATTGATTGATGAAGTACTGAAGATAGGTCTATAGGTCTTTCTCATTTGCTGCATATCCTGATTCCTATTTTAGGACCTTTTTAAAGTTTAAATTCTGTGATTTTGCATCCTCTGTGTTATATGAATTACCCATAGCCCTTAGAAGGAGGCGTAGGTGGATTGATGGCAGGATGAATAATAAATGGACAGACAGTCGTGGAGCTAGTGATTTTCCAAATACCTAAAAGATTTATGGAAAAAGCAGATACTTGGTTTGTTTTAAAGGATGTTACTGATAGCATATGTGTTAAGAGTCTTAGCATTTCAGAGCTGGAAGAGACCTTAGTAATGAATTAATTTACACCCCTTCCTTTAAATTTGAGGAAACAAGCTCAGAAAACTTTTAAGTGATTTCAGGTCATAGCAGCCAGAGGTAGAATTTATTTTTTTTTTTTTTTTTTTTTTTTTAATAGAACAAATCTAAGTTTATTTTTTTTATTATTTTTCTTTAAACAATTGCCAAGACTGGAATTAAAGATAAATAGAAGGCACAACAGTTTTGCTCTGGTTTTGTGTTATTCAGATTTTTGAAATTTTTTTGGTTTGTTTTTTTTTTACAAATACAAATTAAACATGAAAAAACTCTACTTCAAAAAAAAAATCTAACACTTCAAGAAAAGCTTATCAATTGCATTCTAGACATTTAAAACCTATCTCACAGTTTAAATTTCAATGGTAAAAACAGTAGGTTTTGGAACTGTTTTGCGACCACGTATCCAAAGAAAAACTCTACTAACACCTTTTATTCAGTTTTTAACCATACCAGAGAGAATCTAAATTGTCGATTTTTCCAATGGCAATTTTTCCACACCAGAAGGTAGTCATGACTCTCAAAGAAGAGACAATTTGGGGTCTTCCTGCCTTCAAAATGTTTATCAAATCCTGTAATTCTCACAGGCTTTTGAAACATGTAGAAAATAAGTAAGAAATATTCCAATGAATGAAACATACCAAATGTCAGTAATAAGCAAGACACATTCCTTTGGGGAAACTGTTAAAAAAAAATCCAGTCTGTATATGCAAAGAAAGCAAGGAAATGCAGTCTTTTTTTTTTTCTTCTTTAAAAATCTGTTTTCCCTAAAATATCATTCCACAAAACTGGAAGTGAAGGACTAAAAGGTGGGGGGGGGGTGGGGGTGAGAGGGGAAGGAGCACACACCAGTAACACAAAAAGTAGAATTGTACAAACTTAAGCAGTTTATCATAGACTAGGATCAGATTCCGAGATACCAAAGGCTGGCTGAAGAAATTCACCCTTCTGTGGGAGCTAGGGTTTGTACTGCTGCCTGAAGATCGGTGAAGAGCAATTCACTGCCTTGGAGCAATGCCCCTTCCCACTCCACATCCTGGTTTCTGCACCATGCCTCCACGGGGTGGGCCTCTCATCCCACCACCCAGCCCACCTCGAGGGCCTCCAGGTCCCCGAAGGCGGTTATCTCGGCGGTCCCCTTCCCGGGCGGCTCGAGTCTTCTTCTCTTCCACATTCAGACGGACCTCACCTCTGAACATGATGGGCCTGTTGCTAAGCACCTTCTGAACAGGCTCAGAATCATCAAACACAACGAACCCAAAATTGGGTAATTTCCCACCGCTGTTAATACGCAGCTCCACCACATTCCCATAATTTTGAAAAAAATCTTTAAGCTCTGATTTGTCCACCTCATGAGGCAGGTTGCCGATAAAGAGTTGGTGACTGTCAGGGTGTCTCACGATTCTTCGGGGTTCAACGTCACCTTGCTCACCAGCCTCATGGACTGGTCTAGGTCCCCTCTGGGGAGGAACATTTATTCGCTGTTCTCGCACCCTTTGATCTCTCTGAGGCCTCTGCGGTGGAATCTGAGATTCAGGCTTAGACTCCGGCCGAGGCTGTGAAGCTGGTACTTTAACAACATGAGGTGGTATCCCAGTAACTGGAACAGCTCCACTGGGTGGAAGGTTCTTACTGGTCACAGATGCCCAAGAAAAGGTTCTCAAGTCCTCCTGCACTGTCTGGGCTATGTCTGCAGGCGCTGGAGAAGAACTCTTCTGAGCATCCTCAGGAGCAGGTTCTTCCAATACTGGCTCAGACTTTTCCTCTTGGACTTCAGACACAGGTTCTTGCTCTGGCTCTGGTTCAGGATCAGGCTCTGGTTCAGCAACAGGTTCTTCTAAATGTTCTTCTAAGTCATTGCTGACAGTTTGATCATAGAAAGTTCCAGAATCATCAGGAACCACCTCAGGTGTCTGCTGTCTTTCTTCAGGTTCCTCTACTTCTTCTTCAGATTCTTCCTGAGGCTCAGTGACAAAGCCACCAAAGACCTCATCTTGGTATCTGAAGATATCATTATGAACATAGAACTTATTTGCAACAGAGCCCTCAGGAGCAAGGACAAAGGTCTGCATGAATCTCCTCAAAGCCTGGTTGTTATTAGAGAGCAAGCCCATCACCTGGACCACCACACCGTCATTCAGGGTGGCATGAGCATCGACATGACGGATCTTAGTGTGGCAGTTGGTGAAATTTTGTGACATCACTTTCCTATGGATTTCTTTCTGTCCATAGACCGCATCTGCTGGCTTTCCATTTGAATCCAGTCCCCCATGGACATAAGAAGAGTTCTTTCCATAAAATCTGTGTAGCATGTCTGGGGCCTGGTTCAGCAGTGTGTAATACTGTCTCACAAATTCCCGCCCGACCAGCAGGGGACTAGGCTTCTCCATAACCATTGCTTTGGTCAATTCAACCTGCACGGCTGAGCGGGAGAGGAACAAGCTCTGCTCCACAGCACAGCAAAAAGCAAAAAACCCCTCACGCAACTGCGTCCGCACACCTAGAATTTATTTTCTTGATTCCTGTTTGGTATTCTTCCTGCTATACTACTCCTTCTGTGGCCAAAGCAAAAAATGATTGAAAGGTTAAATTTAACTGGGGGCCAAAGTAACCTATTCTGGGAGAAAATCTGAGTATGAAGCTAATTTCATCAAGGACAGTTGTATGAAGGCTTAACGTTTGTTTGTGTTGATCCTTAAAGTTAGAAGTCATTCTGTGAAAATGTTTTTTTATCAAAAATAATTGTTGGCCACTTTAGTCGTCTTTATTTATTAGATTTGTTTCTAATTGACTTTTGGGAGCATCCCAGTATTAAATATACTCTCATATAAAAATTTGCTACTCTTAAAAATATTTAAAACATTGTGGGGGAGAAAAGTTTGAATGTTATTTCCAAATTGTATTTTAGCAATAACAACAAAAAAGGCACATACCTTGTCAGGGTGATTTACTTTTTTTTTTTTTAAATTTATTTATTTAATTTATTTATTTTTGGCTGCGTTGGGTCTTCGTTGCTGCGTGCAGGCTTTCTCTAGTTGTGGTGAGCGGGGGCTACTCTTTGTTGAAGTGCCCTGGCTCTCATTGCAGTGGTTTCTCATGTTGTGGAGCACGGGCTCTAGGCGCCTGGGCTTCAGTAGTTGTGGCACACGGGCTTAGTTGCTCCGCGGCAGGTGGGATCTTCCCAGACCAGGGATTGAACTTGTGTCCCCTGCATTGGCAGGCGGATGCTTAACCACTGTGCCACCAGGGAAGCCCAGGGTGACTTAGTTTTAAAGAGAACAACACTTACTGAATTTATGAGATATGTTTTATAATGTATTTATTTTGCTACTTCATTTAGATTGTACTACATTTTAAATATGTGGAAATAAACACATGAACCTAAGCAAAAGTTTTTTTTTTTTTTACTCTGTTTATACTTGAAATGACTGATTTGCTAATGAGCCAGGATACCAGATGTAGCAGGGAGACAGGTATTTAGCTTGCCTAAGAGAACAAATGGTATATACATTTCATAACAACTTATGCTTTAGGTGATAAGCTAATTGAAAATAGCTCTCAATTCACAGATATTTTGCAGAAGGAAAAACCCTCAAACAGGCCACAGTTGACTTCCGCAAAGCCTCTGCTACCTGGCCAGTCTGCTGGCTTAGATGAGTGGCAGAAAGGTTATAATGCTTCTTCCACACAGACTGGGACTAATCCCCCTTTGCATAGGTGCAGAGACAGATGAGAAAGGGAAAGGGGAGGGGTCTAGAGTTTATTAATTTTGTCTTGCTGTCTTATCTTTATGGGGAAAAAAATGTTCTGAGTCACTTTTTAAATTAGATACCAAATAACCATCTTCCTCAGGTTTATTGCTTAATTGGTGTGTAATTAAAATGAATAAAACTGTTGTTTTAAAATTCTCCATTTCAGTTTTTCGCTTCAACTGATTTCTTTCTTCAGTTAGCTTGAATTATTAAGACTTTAGTACAGTGACTATAATTTAAATGTTACTAAATCTGGATAAATGGATGCTTTTAGCTCTATTTGGTTCATTAAATGTCATACATATATGTTTACTGTATATGTGTTTAAATATGAAAAAAATGTTTATCTTTTAGGATTGCTAAAGTCTGGTAAGACCAATTCTGTGGAATCTCTTCCAGAACTGTTGACATCAGACTCTGAAGGAAGCTATGCAGGAGTGGGTAGTCCTAGGGATTTACAGTCTCCTGATTTCACAACAGGATTTCATGCAGATAAGACTGAGGTTTGTCTTTGTTTATTAATGCACTCTTTTCTTCAAATTTTAGTCTATGGACAGTTTAGTTTTTCATTATTTTTACTCTAACTTTAAAACACTCTTCTGGCTGGTTTATAAGAAAATACAGTTAACGACATAATATATGTAGTGTTAGTTTTCTCAAATTTGCCTAATATTTCTAGTTTTAAAGATTATAATTGCAGTTTTGAGCCCTTTATGATGTTGTATTTCTAATCTTTCTGCAATAAAAGTAATGTTGATGTAAAGTATAGCAATACTGTATAGGCATATTGAAATATATATTCATAGCTCAATTACTTGAAATATATTTTGTGAAATGTCAGTTAACACCAGCTAAAAATTGTCAGAGGAAAATGATTTTGAAAGTAAGCCTAATACCAAAATCTGTGTAGTGTCTTTCCGCCACGGTGTGAACTGGAGCAATGCAATCTGGAATGGAGTTCTTCTCCTGGTCTAGCATAATTGACACTAAGCTGCTGAATTCCTAGGCTGGTCAACTCTGGGGGAGGCCATGTTTCAGACATCTCTTAACATTTAATTCCATAGTTGTTAATCTACAGGGAAGGAGAATGTCAAACTTACCAGCTGTAGAGTAATTTTTTTCTAACCTCTGTACATCCACAAAATATATTAGAACATCTAGAAATTTGTGAGACAATAGAAAATTTACCCTTTATTAAGAGTCTTATAGGCCTCAAGGATTGATATAAAACAAATTTTTATCATAAAAATTTTTTTATGTAAGGTAGAAGTTTGGGGGAAATTCATATTACACTTAGGTTGGCCTGGAAGACAGGTGAGGTTTAAAAGAAGTTGAAGGCATACTGTGAATTTTTGGCGATAGTAGAAGAATCTATCCTGGCAGTGGAAATACCATTTCAATAACTTCCTTGACCTATTGTAATAGCAATAGTTTTAGGGTCCCTTTTGAAGTGTCAATATTATTTGGCTTTAATTTTATTCAGAGTCCTTTAATTATATTCAGAGTGAATTGTATGACATTTATACCAGACTTCCATTTTGTTTCATTTTAAAGTCATGGATGTTAATTTTAAAGTTACTGCTTCATATCTTATTTGAACAACTTATATTTATTAACATTTTTGTTTAATGCTCAGGTAAATAAGAACTTGATATGTAAACTTACGTCCCTAAAAATTATTCCCAAAGCTTTTAATAATTGGGTTATAGCCACTGATATGGTTTGAGAATTTATCAAGATACTAAACTGTAGAAGAACTGAATTGAAAATACTAGATAATTATTGTTGTAAGGTTTTACTCTTTAATACAGTTTAACCAGTACTTACTGAGTACCAACTATGTGTTAGCTACTGTGCTAGGGGTACCTGCTATTACTCACTTTTTAATTTTTTTTTTTTTTTTTTTTTACCTCCAGGGGAAAATTAAATCCTATGTTAATGGTACACCTCCTACACATTTTAGGGAAGATTTAAAACCATGGGAAAAATCACCAGTACTTAAAATATCTGCTCCACAGCCCATTCCCAGTAATAGAATTGATACTACAAGCTCTTCCAGTTGGGTTTCTGGCTCTTTCAGGTAGGATTTTTATTTTGTTCTGTACTTGTTAGTCTGAGAAATATCATTTATTTTTAGTCAAGTGAAACTTTTTAATGAAGCACATTTAAAAAATTAATATAAATTTCTAATATACAGAAAATTACCTAAATGCATACAAATTACCAGCTGAAGTGCATACAAATTACCAACCAGCTAAAATAGGCTCTTTTTTCCAGACAGAAGTTTAGTTGCCTTTGCAGTGTCATCAGGGAATACTTAGTAAAATACTCTATAACAAACACACACACACACACACAAACACACACACACATATATATAGTGACTTGATATCAGCTTCTTTTTCTTTTTTAATGGATAGTGTGTATTAGTAAAAACTCCCACTCAGGAAGACCACTTTGTCATTTGTAAGCTTACTTTATCTTTTTTTTTTTTTTGCACATTAAAGTGTATTTAAGATCTCACAAAATGTGTTGTTACTCACAATTAATTTTCAGAGGCAATTCATTTAATGTTATGCTGTAGTTTTAACTTAACCTATATTCTATCCATATTTTTCTTTTACTTAGAAAAGTCAATTTTTAAAACTGAAGGAATAAGTATAACATACAGTATTCTTTCAAAGAGCTAATTGAGCTTATGCTTCATCTTTATTACCTAGTATGGTTTATAATAGGCTAAGACTGTTAATTGACTTACCAATTATATTGTCATCTGGGCCATTTGTGTAATTATTTTGAAATATGCTGTATTTTGCACAGTTGGAATAAAGGTGATGATGTCCCGGTTTATGATGCTTCATGGTCTAAAGATAGTTCAGAAAGTAGTCTCACCTTTCTTCCTAAGTAAACATATTTGTGGGAACACCTGGAAGCATCTTCTAATCACTAATGTTAGATATTTTATTAAACATGTATCTCTTAACATTATGACTTTTGATGTGTCTTATTATTATGTATGTATATATAAAAGTAGCTTTCATTCAAAATATCCTTTTTGAAGTTGGCCACAGCTGACAAAATAGACCTAAATTATCCTCTCATTAATGATGTTATATATAATTTACAGTTTCAGTAATGTTTGGGTGTTGGACTTCATGGATAAATGAATGGGTTGTTAAGTAACTTTTATATGTCTTTTAGTCCTGTAAGCCCTCCTGTCATGGATCTCAGAACCATCATGCAAATAGAAGAAAGTAGACAAAAATGTGGAGCTACACCAAAGACAAATTTGGGGTTGGTTACAAAATCATAAAAAAGGAAAGACCATGTTGTGTTATAGTTCTGCCCTAAAGAACTGGAAAGACCTACTGGACCTTTCCTATTATTTTTCTGCATTTGATGTTAAAGTTAGTTGTAAGCTCTTTTCTAGGTAATTTAGCCTCCATAACATTATTTCTTAAATATATGCTGAAGACTGAGTTGGGTTGATAGTCTAGCTCTTGTGGAATACAGTATTACATGCTGGAAATTTGCCTCTAAAATGATCTATTTCTCATACAAGTGTGATGCAAGTGTATTAGGAGGGCTCCCATGTAGCTATTACTTGATCCTTGATAGTATAAACTAATTATATATTTGCCACTGTTGAAACTTGTGGTCATTTTGATCTAGTAATAGTAAAATCCCATCAAATAAACACAGAGCAATATAATTACCAGTAACCTTTGTTGAGCAGAAATTAATGTTAATTGGTTTAATTTCTAGCAAAATTATTTCTTATGGAATTAAACTTTCTCAGAAGCGGTGAAACTGATTGGTTTAATTTAACTTAATTTCTAGAAAAATGATTTCTCATGGAGTTAAACTGTCTCAGAAGCAACGAAAAATGATTGCAATGACTACCAAAGATAATAATTCAGGAATGAATAGCATGGAAACAGCTTTAAGTGCTCCTTCAAAAACCCCCAAACCAGCGAATGCATGGTATGCTCTAATTTTTATTAAAATAAGCTTTGTACATTAGCCTTTAAGGTAGTTCTTGGCTTCGGGTGTTTTTTTTTTTTTTTCCTTCCTATCTTTTCAAATATTTCATTCCCCTGTTTGCTTTCAAGTTAAAAATTGGACCTTGGGAAATACTTTAGTTTTTTGTTTGTTTTGAGAAGTGCATCATGATTTTTGGATTTTTTTCATATGTGTAGATAAAATTTCTTCTTGGTATTTTAATTAATGTTTATTGCTAAGGCAGTTTAAGGGAACATTCTTATTTTTTCATTTTTTATAAAAAATAATGTATATCATAGAGAAGTTTGATAAAAGCAAAGAGGTTTCTTTTAGCACCCTAATTTCTTTGTATATTCCTTGTATGCATCATGAATATCTTTAAATTTTTATAATCATAGCTTGTCATTGTCACTTTTAAGCAGGGCTGTTTACTTAACATTGTGTTATATAACTTTTCTCAATTACAGTTTACCCATAATGCAACATTAATAGGAATAATCTCCAGAGGTCAGATAGCAATTTTTTTTTTTCCTTATAAATTTATTTATTTATTTATTTATTTTTAGCTGTGTTGGGTCTTCGTTTCTGTGCGAGGGCTTTCTCCAGTTGTGGCAAGCGGGGGCCACTCTTCATCGCGGTGCGCGGGCCTCTCACTATCGCGGCCTCTCTTGTTGCGGAGCACAGGCTCCAGACGCGCAGGCTCAGTAGTTGTGGCTCATGGGCCTAGTTGCTCCGTGGCATGTGGGATCTTCCCAGACCAGGGCTCGAACCCGTGTCCCCTGCACTGGCAGGCAGATTCTCAACCACTGCGCCACCAGGGAAGCCCCAGATAGCAATTTTGACATATGAAAAACAGGTTGTACTTCTCCCCTCCCATCCTCCCTTTTTTTGGTAACTAATATCATAATAATTGGAAACCAATTTTGGAAGAAAAATACATGGATAGTGTGAAGGGCAGGAAAGATCAGTAGAACCCTGTTGTTCTCACAAGCATTGAAGAGGGTATTAGAGACTACTCTTGGTTTGGGGGAATCCCTTCATTACTTCTAATGCCACTTTTTTCTATTTGTAAGAGGGAGTATTTTTCCCAATTAGAATGTAAATTGTTTTGAAGAGAGTGGCAACTCATTTTGATTGCCACCAATAGGACTAAATATCAGACCTACTAGTAAATCTAAAACATGATCACAGAAAAAGAAAACAAGAGGTGAGAACACCCAAGTGAAAAAGAAAAGAGTAAAACTTGAGGGAATGGGTTTAGTAGAATGTTTGTTTTTTGTTTTAATAAATTGATTGATTGATTGATTGATTGATTTATGGCTGTGTTGGGTCTTCGTTTCTGTGCGAGGGCTTTCTCCAGTTGCGGCGAGCGGGGGCCACTCTTCATCGCGGTGCGCGGGCCTCTCACTGTCGCGGCCTCTCCCGTTGCGGAGCACAGGCTCCAGACGCGCAGGCTCAGTTGTTGTGGCTCTTGGGCTTAGTTGCTCTGCGGCATGTGGGATCTTCCCAGACCAGGGCTCGAACCTGTGTCCCCTGCATTGGCAGGCAGATTCTCAACCACTGCGCCACCAGGGAAGCCCAAGTAGAATGTTTAATTGATTGGTATTTGTTGTGCACCTTCTACATGCAAGGCACTGTTCTAGTTTCTGATGATAAGGCAATATACAAAACTGATTTAATCACTGCCTCTGTAGGGTTTATGGAGTAGCTGTTACAATATATATTTTTTAATATAAATTTATTTATTTACTTTTTAAAAATTTTTGGCTGTGTTGGGTCTGCATCGCTGTGCCCGGGCTTTCTCTAGTTGTGGTGAGCGGGGGCTACTCTTTGTTGCGGTGTGTGGGCTCAGTAGTTGTGGTGCACAGGCTTAGTTGCTCTGCGGCATGTGGGATCCTCCCAGACCAGGGCTTGAACCCGTGTCCCCTGCACTGGCAGGCAGATTCTTAACCACTGCACCACCAGGGAAGTCCCCTGTTACAATATTGAGTTATGTTTTCCCTAAACAAAAGTATGGAAAAGACAAAAAAAAAAGTTCTTTGATTAGCTCTCAAGATACTAAATATATCGCAATTTGAGAGAATTAACTAAGCACATGAGGAAGCTTTGGGCTTAGTAAATACAGTTATAGCCCTGCCATCAACCAGTTTCCTTATTTAAAAACAAAAAGTAAATGAACAAAAGAAGGATCAAAACAATGATCACTCAAGTTAGGAAATCCAACTACTGGACAAATACTCTTGGTTTAGCATCTATTTCAAACATAGGAGTTCTTTCCAACCCCAATAAAATAATTTTTTAAATCAAAACACATATTTTAAAATATTTACTAGTATGGTAATACTTCAAGGCTTCTTATCATGAAAGATAGCAGTTGCCTGCCCTGCCCCAAACTTTCTTTTATGACTGGTTAATTAAGATTCACAACAGAGTCATATTGGGAGGATGATTTTATTTCCTTCTTTTACACTCTTCTATTTTTTCCCTAGAATAACTAATTCTGTCAGTTTTCCTATACTGCCTATGTACTCATCAGTAATTCCCCCCCCCCCCCCAGAGCTCTCTAAAACATACCTCTCTCCATTATGATGAAACATACCAGATAATTTATGACTTCTGTTTTTTATTGGAGGCATCTTCATTAGAACTCTGAGTTCTCTGGTCTGAACTAGGCCTTTTCCAGGCCTGCTTAGTATCTGTGATCTTGAGACTTCTCTTAACTGTCATCCTGGGAATTTCTTTTGCTTCCCTCCGGTGTTTGATCCCCAGTTTCCTAGATCCTGTTTTTCTATTTCTTGGTTTACTCTTTGTTTTGATGTAGCACAATCTACATCAAAACCAGTGGTTTTCTGATAAAAGATGTATAGGACATACATTTTTGGAGCTCTTATATCTTTGAAAATGTTTTTATTCTCACCATTCTTGACTGATAGATCGGAACAGGTTGGAAATCATTTGTAGAGTTCCTTTTTCTTATTGCTGTTGTGAAGTTTAATGCCATTCCAATTCCTAACTCTTACTATGTTTACCAGTTTCCTCCCTCTCCCCCTCCTCCCTTTTTCTTTTCTTTCTTTTTTTTAATTAATTTGGCTGTATCGTGTCTTAGTTGCGGCATGCAGGCTCCTCCTTGCGGCGTGTGAGCTCTCTAGCTGTGGCACAGGCTCCAGAGCACGTGGGCTCAGTTGCCCCGGGGCATGTGGAAATCTTAGTTACCCAACCAGGGATCCAGCCTGCGTCCCCTGCATTGGAAGGAGGACTCTTAAACCACTGGACCACCAGGGAAGTCCCCCCCTTCCCTTTTTCTTTATCTCTAGTGTTCTAAAATTTCAGAGTGATGTGCCTTGATGTGGGTTCTTTTTTGATAGATTATGCTGGGTACTTGAGGGGCTCTTTTAATTGGGAAAAGCATGTCTTTAAGTTCTAGGAACATCTTGTATTCTATTTGATACTTTCTTCTGTACTGTTTTCTCTAGAAATCACATTAGTTGGATATGGCTCTTCCTGGATTTCCCTAATTTTCTTACTTTTGCTTTTCTAATGTTCATATAATTATCTTCCTATTCTAAATACTTTCTGGAACATTTCCCAGACTTTATCTTACAACCCTTCTACTGAATGTTTTAATTTAACTATTAAAATCTTTAATTGCCAAGAGCTCTTTCTTACTTGCCAATAGTGCCCTTTTATCAGTATCCTGTTCAACATTCAACTGTCAAAGATACCTGTACTCTATAAACTTTTTCACTCTTTAATATATATCCAACAGAAGTATATGTACATGTGCACCAGGCAACATGTATCAGAATGTTTGTATCATCCTTATTTGTAAAAGCCAAAAACTGTAAACAACCTAAATGTCTATAGCAGTAAATGGATAAATTATAGTTTATTTGTATAGTAGAGTACTACACAATGATGAAAATGAATTATGACTAAATACAACTGTGTGAATGAATCTCATCAATGTAATACTGAGCGAAAGAAGCCAATCAGAAAAAAAAACTATATGATTCCATTTATAAAAGTTAAAAATAGTCATTGATTTACATTGATGTGTATTCACTCTTTTTTCATGTATGTTTTAGTTATGTTTTGTTTTATTTGGTGGATTGTTTAAGTTCTGGTTGGAATCTGTGTGCCCGTGTGGGACAGGTTGACTGATGGGTGCGACTGTAGGGTGACCCAGCGGTACCCTTAGAGGACGCCCGCACCACTGTCTCCATGTTTTTTCTCCTTGGTCTGTCAGTTTCTCTAAGGAGAAGGCTTTTAATTTTTGTATTTGGTTGCCAGCCTTCTGGAAGCTGATCAGGGTGAGGCAGTTAGGCCTGGGACTGAGGTTCTCACAATTTGGTCTGGATTCTCACATGTCTCATCATTTAGTGTATAGATTTTACACACAGCAGTTTAGCCCTACCTGCCTCTATATACTGGTGATTTTCAATCAAATCCTCCTCCTACCAAGGTGAAGGAAGTACAGTCATCTGACCACGTGGAGATAGGGAGGGCATCTGGCATCCTCCGCCACTCCACAAGTGAGCCTTGAGCCAGTATTGCTGTTTTCATCTGCGCGACTACGTCAGGATCTGATGCCTACGATGTCTCCAACGTAGGAGCCTTTCAGGGCTCCGAGCCTCACACTCTACCCCCACTCCACTTGATGACAGGTTTTCTTTATTTCCACTACATCAGGGTTCATTCTGGCCCCGTTCTGTCCTCCAGTAGTGTATTATTACTTTTAGTCTGCCATTGTCTTAATGCCTTATTCTTTTGCCTGTCTGGGTTTATGCCTTTCTGATTATATTCTTGTTCACTTAACATGGGATTTTAGAGGAAAGGATTAGAGTAATCATTTATCTGAAACTTCAGACTTTGATTTTCAGGTTTAGGAAAAAAATTTCCCTAGTCATTATTAGCAATATGAACTCAGACTCCTACATTGAAGAGACTATCTAAATTTCAAAAAAAATATATTATGGCATATTAAGGAGAATTCTAGGAACGTGGGAGGAAGAATGCCATAAAATTTGGCCAAAAATATAATCAGGGTATTTTTCTTTGAAAAGTAATTTGGTGACTGAATTATAAGTGATGTTTATTATACATTTAGTTGATGAAAATGCGACTGGAAAATCTAAATACAAACAGATGAATAATGGATCTTATGTATTTTACGGAACCAAAGAAATTTATCTAACTGACCAATTATAGGTAATTTATTCTGAATTTTTATGAAAGTGAGAGATATCTGAATTGTCATAAAATCAATCATTTATACCCTTTTTATGACTTTATGAGACCAAATTTTTGGTATCTGAAGGATCTTTTAAAGTTCATTTCTCCTAAATTCTTCTGAATTTATGTACTGCTTGAGTTATTAAATAAATAAATAGTGGGCTGAGTTAACTTAGTAGAATATATGTATGTAAGATATATATGTCAAGAAATGTACATAATTATACATATGTATTATAAGCATATATGTATATAATATATGCATATAAATTAATGACAGGGATCAGAAAACATTTGTTAGAACTTTTTTTTTTTAATATTTATTTTTATTTCTTTCTTTCTTTATTTGGCTGTGCCAGGTCTTAGTTGCAGCTCACGGGCTGCTTAGTTGTGGCATGCGAACTCTTAGTTGTGGCATGCATGCATGTGGGATCTAGTTCCCTGACCAGGGATCGAACCCGGGCTCCCTGCATTGGGAGCGTGGAGTCTTAACCACTGCACCACCAGGGAAGTCCCTTGTTAGAACTTTCAAGAACATATTTATGTAAAATGGTTGATGTTTGGTATTCCTGAATTATGATGTATATTTAGTAGAAATGGAAATAGTCATTTTTAGGTTGTTGAATTTTCTTTCTCGAATTCTTATAAGGCTGCAGGTTTAGTATATCACTTCATTTTTAATCAGTTACACATAGGTTGTAAATACATGTGGTATATGGTTAAATAGTAATAGATTGGTTTTCCTGAGAATATCTCTTGTAAATATTGGTTTATAGAAAGTTGGTAGAATTTTAACTTTGCCCAGCTTTGAAAAAAGTAGAAAATTAATCTGAAATAAGCATTTTAATCTGATTTACAGATTGTATTTATGGAATATATTCATTACTGTAGTGATTTATCTGTTTTTAAATACTTCTCAAAGGGACATCTTCATCCTGATGAATCATCTAATGTGATTTTATTTATTTATTAGAAGGGTTTTTTAAAAATTTTTATTTGTTTATTTATTTATTTATGGCTGTGTTGGGTCTTCGTTTCTGCGCGAGGGCTTTTCTCTAGTTGCGGCAAGCGGGGGCCACTCTTCATCGCGGTGCGCGGGCCTCTCACTATCGCGGCCTCTCTTGTTGCGGAGCACAGGCTCCAGACGCACAGGCTCAGTAGTTGTGGCTCACGGGCCCAGTTGCTCTGCGGCATGTGGGATCTTCCCAGACCAGGGCTCGAACCCGTGTCCCCTGCACTGGCAGGCAGATTTTCGACCACTGGGCCACCAGGGAAGCCCTAGAAGGTGTTTTTGTACTGTGTTTATCTTAATAATGAAGTTAATGTGCCGTTCATTAGCAAATCACACATTAGCCCTCTAAGTCTGCTTCTGGTTGTGGTAAGGAGTTTTACTTAGTTTGTTCACACATTCACTCACCTTGTGTCGGTGTTAAATATGAAAGATAACTGGTTTTTGCATTACAATGAAGTTTTTACCAGTTGACTTTTAAATCTAATGTGAAAATGCCAAGTGTACATGGGAGTTGGTCACTTTTCATTTTCCTTTATTTTACTTGGAGAAATAATACAACATTTCTCACCAGTCATCTTGAGTGGAAGAATGCACAATCTTTGTGGCCTGGCTTGATGTATGAATGTAAATTCTCCAAATTCCATTTAGAGCTAACCTATAAATTATAAACTAATTTCAATTATTTAAATTTTTAGAGCTAGAAATCTTATTCATTAAAGCAAAAATTTCACGGCTGCTTTAGTTGAGGAACAAAATCTTGATTAATTTTTTATGTGGCTACAGATGCTTCTTCATTAAGTTTCTCTGGCTGCTAAAATGGGAAAGAGCCAGAACCTTTGAGTTAGGAAAGTAAAATCGTTGGAAATCAGACACTGTTTCAAAGTATGGCATGATCAGTGGAAAGACTAACAGAACTCATTTAAAAAAGTCTGCGTAAGACATTTTATAGGTAACCACTGTGCATGGTTAATGAACATGTGAGTTTAAGATATCTTGTAAGCATTGTTACCTGTATTTATTCTTAAGGAGATGTTATCATAAGTAGCCATTAAAGAAATAAAAATTTTTAGTGCGTATATTATTTACCACATCTAGGAGTTCCCAAATTACCACTAAGATGAATCTGACACCGTGTGATTCTTACACAGATCATTGTGAAGTTTCTGTATTTAGAGACATGAATTACTTACAAAAGACATTCAGCGGATTTTTTTGGCAGAGGATTCGCCAGCAGTGTTCCCTAATGACTAATGAGACACTGTACTTTCCACCATAGTTACGTTGTTTGCCAGTAGAAACCTTCATGTATGTGTTTTCGGGAGCAGAAAGGAGTTGGTAAAGAAACGGAGAGTGGTTCTTTGTATTCAGGTTTTCAGTGTTCTGCATGTGTATGTGCTTTGGAGAAAATTTTGTGGTAAAGTCAGGTAAGTTCCTTTTGAAGAAATATCTTTCACGTGAATACTTCAGTAGGTCATGTTGCTGATAAATCTGTAAAGAACATTTCCCTTCTATGATTTAAGATTTTACATAGGGTAAATGATTTTTAAATGTGGAGTAGTAGTAGTAGAGAGTATAGTGATCTTAATATAGATCTTATAGTGATCTCCTGGGTTCTGGAGTGAGCCTTGCTTGAGCTTGAAATTGTGAATCTGTTACCTGGTAGCAGTGTGAATTCAGATAAGTTATTTAATCTTTCTCTGTCAGATCAGTTATTTAATCTTTTTCTGTCTCCTTGTTCATAAATAGGGCTAAACACAGTACCTATTTCACAGGGGTATTGTGAAGAGTACACTGAGTTAAACACATTTAGGCTAGCACCTTCAGTGTTGTATAATCAAATGTATAAATGTTCAGCATTATTACATACTAAATAAATTGTAACTTAATCTGTAGTATGTTCACATGATTGATTTCTTTAACATGTATTAAGTTATTGGTTAGTTTTTTTCCTTAGAAAAATTATATGTGAGGTAGTTTGTATTGATTTAATTATTGAGTAGATAAAAATTTGGTAAAAGTTTTTAGCCGATTTTGTTATGAATAGATGCTTAGCTCATATGCTAACAAAACAGTGTGAATCACCATTATGTTCCTCCCATCTGTGTCATCTTTGGCTTTTTACAAGGAGTATTGTTTTCATTTCTTATTGAAGCCAGTGATAGACTAGATGGCCAGGCATGAGTTTTGTGATCATTAAGAACTGGGTTTGGATCCCAGTTCTGCCTTATCTCTGGTCATCTTAGGATCATTCAGATCCCTCAACTTTGGTTGTACTCTTCTTTTAAACTTAGGTAGTGATGAAAATACTTACCTTTAAGGATTGTTATCGTAAGGGTTAAATGAGATGATGCATGTAAAAGTGTTTTGGTGGTTAGGTCAGAATCAGGTACAGATGAGTTATTCAGACAAGATACAGGATTTTAGAAGGCCTTGCTAATTTTTTATGGGGAACCCCAAATAGTTTATGAATTTAATCTGGGCGTGGATTTTATGGTTTCTTCAAAGTATGAATTTAACTTTTTGGGGAATTAACTGGTTAGCATTTGTGTTCACTTTGTTTTCTGAGTAAATAAAATAGAAGAAATTAATATTAGACTAGGAAATTGCTTATGTTGTTATTCATAATTTTGACTTATTAAGGATTTCTGAAAATGATGCTAAGGTTACAGTGTAGTTCTAGTATACAAAATAATAGCTAAAGGTTACATTTCTGAATCAGTTTTTCTAAGTTAGACTTTAGGAAGGAAAGATGATATGCCTATGAACTGACTATATTTCTTCATGTCAGAATTTCTGTGTTCTCATTGTCTTCTTTTTCTCTTAAAATAAGTTAGTTTTGTTAAATGCTGTGAAAATTGTGGATAGTAACAGACTTAACATAGCATTTCTATGTATCAGGTACTGTTTAAGTAAGTATTTTACCATAAGTTAACATTGATCCTCATAACAACCATTATAAGGAAGGAGATGGTGTCAGTATCTCCATGTTACTGATGAGGAAACTGAAGCTCAGAGGTTAGTATCTCCCCAAGGTCAAAGCTGGTATGTGACAGAGCCAAGATTTGAACCTACAACAGTTAGCCGCAGAGCCTGTGTGCCTGACCCTGACTACTACCCTGCAAATCCTTTTTACATTTTTGATTGCAGTAAAACATTGATTGTTGAATAAAAAGATTCTAATACCATAGCAATCTGAGCATGAAATCTTTGGAAGCTAAATTAATCTGTAAAGGTGATTTTTAATTTGTATACTGTTTTTTGGTAGATATTCTAAAGTGCATTCCACTCAACTAATTCTCAAAGTACTACACCTATACTGGGTGTGATTAGTTTTGTGTATTTTTGATTATTTAGATCAACTTAATTTTTATTTCCTCTATGTTCTCCATGTAAAATTAGATTTAAATTTTAAATTAATTTTTTTTTGAAAGTGTATTTATTCCTTATTTTAGTACAGGAAACAAACCTATTTAATATAGCAACACGAAAACTATGTATTACATGAAACAGATTCCCTATTGAATAAGCACATTTAATATATTCACTGGAAGTTTGTTCAGAAAACAATTATAAATCTATTAATTGAATTTTCCTTTAAATATTTTCAATTTCTATGACCATCTGAGCTGCACACTGCTTGCTGCACTGTGATCTAACATTGTTAGTTTTATCAGCTTTTTTTTTTTTTAATCAGTCATTAATTTTATACACATCAGTGTATACATGTCAATCCCAATCGCCCAATTCAGCACACCACCATCCCCACCCCACCACGGTTTTCCCCCCTTGGTGTCCATACGTTTGTTCTCTACATCTGTGTCTCAACTTCTGCCCTGCAAACTGGTTCATCTGTACCATATTTCCGGGTTCCACATACATGCGTTAATATACGATATTTGTTTTTCTCTTTCTGACTTACCTCACTCTGTATGACAGTCTCTAGATCCAGCCATGTCTCAACAAATGACTCAATTTCGTTCCTTTTTATGGCTGAGTAATATTCCATTGTATATATGTACCACAACTTCTTTATCCATTCGTCTGTTGATGGGCATTTAGGTTGCTTCCATGACCTGGCTATTGTAAATAGTGCTGCAATGAACATTGGGGTGCATGTATCTTTTTGAATTATGGTTTTCTCTGGGTATATGCCCAGTAGTGGGATTGCTGGGTCATATGGTAATTCTATTTTTAGTTTTTTAAGGAACCTCCATACTGTTCTCCATAGTGTCTGTATCAATTTATATTTCCACCAACAGTGCAAGAGCGTTCCCTTTTCTCCACACCCTCTCCAGCATTTATTGTTTGTAGATTTTCTGATGATGCCCATTCTAACTGGTGTGAGGTGATACCTCATTTAGTTTTGATTTGCATTTCTCTAATAATTAGTGATGTTGAGCATCTTTTCATGTGCTTCGTGGCCATCTGTATGTCTTCTTTGGAGAAATGTCTATTTAGGTCTTCTGCCTATTTTTGGATTGGGTTGTTTGTTTCTTTAATATTGAGCTGAATGAGCTGTTTATATATTTTGGAGATTAATCCTTTGTCCGTTGATTCGTTTGCAAATATTTTCTCCCATTTTGAGGGTTGTCTTTTCGTCTTGTTTATGGTTTCCTTTGCTGTGCAAAAGCTTTGAAGTTTCATTAGGTCCAATTTGTTTATTTTTGTTTTTATTTCCATTACTCTAGGAGGTGGATCAAAAAAGATCTTGCTGTGATTTATGTCAAAGAGTGTTCTTCCTATGTTTTCCTCTAAGAGTTTTATAGTGTCCGGTAGGAGTGCAGTTATCTTAAGTGTAGGTTGTTGTATTTTCACAAACAGAACACATCTTGTGCAACCAGCACTCAAATCAAGAAGTAACACTACCAGCATCTCAGAAGTCCCCTCCCCCAATCCACCATCCTGACTTCTACTTCCATAGAGTAATCTCTCCCTTTTTAATACACACACACACACAGAATCATCATTGTTTCTAGCTTCTTTTGCTCATTATATTTATGAAATTCATTCATATTTTGATGAGTACTGTCTAATATTCCATTGTGTAAATATATCACAATTTATTTTACTCATTCAGTTCTTGCTGGCATTTTAGTAGCTTTGTTGTTTTACTGTTGTTAGGGTTAGTGCTGCTGTAGATATTCTAGTTCACATCTTTGTTGAACATATTTGCATTCTGTTGGGTATATAACTAGGAATAAAATTACCGGGTTGTAGGATATGCATATGTTCATTTTTAGTAGATACCATTAAACACTCTCACTAGTGGTATGTGAGTTGACCTTTTTCCACTTCCTTTCCATAAAAAATTGTTTTAGTCATTCAGAAGGAGTGCAGTAGATTTCATTGTGTATTCCGTTTTTTTGAAATAACTTTACCGAGGTATAACTTACATACAGTAAAATGCACTAATTTCAAGTGTATAGTGGGAGTTTTGACAGATGTATCACCTGTGTAATCACCACTCCAATTAAGAAAAGTATTTCCACCATCCCACTACCTTTTCTCAACCAACCCCCACCCTCTACCCATGCCCCTGGCTACCACTGATGAAATTTCTATCAATCACTATAGCTTAGTTTTTGCTTTTCTGGAACTTCTTATAAATGGCATGTAAGTACAGTATGCTCTCTCTTGTGTCTGGCTTCCTTCATTCAACATAAAGGTTTGGAGCTTCATCCATGTTGTTGCAGGTATCAATAATCTCTTCCTTTCTTATGGTTGAGAAATACCGAGTTTATTTTTATGAAAAAATTTATGTACAAGTCTTATGTTATTATTTCTCTTGAGTAAATGCTTAGGATTGGAATTGCTGGTTCGTATGTTAAGTGAATGTTTGACTTCCTAGGAAAAGTACCAAACAGTTTTCCAAAATGGTCATGCCATTGGACATTCCTACTAGTAGTGTGTAAGAGTTCCCATTATTCCACATCCTTTCCAACACTTCGTATATTTAATCTTTTTAATTTTAGGTCTTCTAGTAGGTGTGGTTTATTTTGTATTTCTTGGGGGCTTATTGGCTATTTTCATATCTCTGAAATGTCTTTTCAGATCTTTTGCCTTTTATTGGGCTATTTTGTTAATCTAGAATTCTGAGAATCTATATTCTGGAAATAAGGACGTTTTTGGATATGTTTTGTGGATATTATCTCCCAGTCTGTATTTTGGTTTTTCATTTCATAATAACATTGTCTTTGGAGGAGCAGAAGTTTTTAATTTTGGTAAAACCCATTACATCCATTTTTTTTTGTTTTCATTAAAAGTTAGGGCTTTTTATGTCTTTGACTACTCTGTTACAAAAATTTTTTGTTTTGATCTAGATGTTTCCTAAATTTAGCTTTTGTGATTGGGTTTGTGATTTTCTTTTTATATGTGGGTAAGGTAGAGATCAAGGTTTTTGTGTATTCATTTTTTTCTCATACAGATATCTAGTTGTTCCAGCACAATTTGTTGAAAAGATTGTTCTTGCTCCATTTTATTACTTGGCACTTTTGCTGGAAGTCAGTTGACCATGATGTGTGTGTGGGTCTAATTCTGGACTCTACTCAGTTCCGTTTGACCTATATGTATGTGCTTTTGATGATAGCTTTTGTAAGTGTTGAAATCAGATAGTATAATTTCTCTGATTTTGTTTTTTATTCAAAATTATTTTTTCTATTTTTAGTTTTGACCATGTTTAAATAAATCTTACATTTGGCTTGTCAAAAAAAAAAAAAGCCTACTGGGATTTCTTGGGTGTTGCTTTGAATCTGTAGATGAATTGAAGAGTATTGACAGGTTATCAGTATTGGGTCATTGAGTCCCCTAAGAATGAACATGGTATCCTTTAGATTCTCTTTAAAATCTCTCAGGAGTCTTTTATAGTTTTAAGTATATGTATCATGTCCATCCATGTTTTGTTAATTGTATCCCTAAGTATTTAATTTTTTTGATGCATCCATTGACTGGATCATATAACTTTTCTGTAGGATTTTTCTCCTTTATCCTGTTAATGTGATGAATTATATTGATTGATTTTTTTTTTGAGTGTTAGAACAACCTTGCATTAAATAAAGCCCAATTGGTCATTGTTTATTACCTTTTTAGTAAATTGCTGAGCATTATCATCATCCCAGAAAATTTTCTTCAAAAAGTTCTCTTTTTATCTTTGCCCCCCTCTCACACCAGTGTCAACCATCGTTGTGGTTTTTCTTTTTTGACTGTAGTTGAGTTTTGCCTGTTCTAGAAGTTTATGTAATTAGAATGAAACATAATATACTTTTGTGTCTGGTTTCTTTCACTCAGCATGTTTCTCAGATTTATTTGGATTATGTATACCAATAGTTCATTCCTTTTTATTACTCAGTAGTATTCCAAGGTATGAATATACCACAATTTGTGTTTACTCCTGTCTATGGACACCTGGACTCTTTCCAGTTTTTGGCTCTTAAGAATAAAGCTACTCTGACCATTCTTGTTTAGTGCTTTTTGTAGACATATATTTTAACTTCTCTTGGGTAAACACTAGGGAGTAGAATTGCTGGATTTTACAGAAAATGCATGTTTACTTTTTTAAAAAAACTGCCAGATCTTTTCCACAGCATTTGTATCATTTTATCCTCCCAGCAAAATTTATGAGACTGTTGGCTGTTTCACATCCTTGCCAGCATTTGGTATTGCCAATTAATTTTACCTGTTTGGGTGGGCATGTAGTGGTTTCTCCTTGTGGTTTTAATTTGTGTTTCCCTGATGAGTAATGAGCACACTTTTTCACGTGCTTATTGACCAATTAACATCTCTTCCTCTGTGAAGTGTCTATTCAGAGCCTTTCTGCATGCTTTTTGAAATTGCCTTGTCTTTTTTTTTTTTGGCTGCATTTGGTCTTCATTGCTGTGCATGGTTCTTTCTCTAGTTATGGTGAGCAGGGGCTACTCTTTGTTGCAGTGCGTGGGCTTCTCATTGCAGTGGCTTCTGTTGTTGTGGAGCACAGCCTCTAGGTGCGTGGGCTTCAGTAGTTGCAGCACACAGGCTCAGTAGTTGCAGCACACCTTCCCTAGAGCACGCGGGCTTCAGTAGTTGTGGTGCGTGGGCTCAGTAGTTGCGGCATGCGGGCTCTAGTGCGCACAGGCTTAAGTGTTGTGGCGAGCAGGCTCAGAGTTGTGGCTCGCAGGCTCTAGAGTGCAGGCTCAGTAGTTGTGGCGCACGGGCTTAGTTGCTCTGAGGCACGTGGGATCTGCCCAGACCAGGACTTGAACCCATGTCCCCTGCATTGGCAGGTGGATTCTTAACCACTGCACCACCAGGGAAGTCCTTAGGATTTCTTTTTAGAGTCTGGGTAGAAGTCCTTTGCCATATGTATGTTTTACAAATATTTTCTCTGTTTTCTTAACGATATGCTTTCTTAACGATATCTTCTGATGAACAGAAGTTTTTAATTTTGGTTAAGTCTAATTTATCATTTCTTGATTTGATGGTTATTGCTGTTTATGTCCTAAGAAACCTTTGCTTACCACAGAGTTAGTTATGAAGATAGTCTTCTGTTTTCTTCCAGGATATTTAGCTTTTATGTTAGTTCTATAATTCATCTTGAAATAATTTTGGGGTATGGTGTGAAATAAAGGTCAAGGTTTTTTTTCCTTCTATAAACCATTTGTTTATTGTAGAAAACATTCTTCCCACTGGGTTGCTTGGGCAGTTCTGTTATTGAAAGTAAAATGACTATCTACATGAGGGTCTATTACTGGGTTCTCTGATCTGTTCCATTGATCAGTTAATCCTTAATACCACACTGTCTTGATTACTGTAACTTGTTTTATCTTCTTCCAGTTTTGTATCTCTCTTTTTTACGATGACTTTGGCTAATCTAGGTTTTTGTATTTCCATATAAATTATAGAATCACTTTGTTAATTTCTACAATAAAAAACTGGTGGGATTAATTCAATTTTTAAAAGAGGTATAGGTCTATACAGATTTTCTTATTAATTTATTCTGACCATATTTATTTTTTGTTGTTACCTGAGGCATAGTTATAATAGCTGTTTTTACTTCACCATCTGGGTTATCACCAGTGTTGGTCTCCATTGATTGTTTTTTCCACACAGTTTTGATTAGTCTACAATTGACAGCAAGAATCCAACATCACATTGAAAACTGTAATTATATCATTGTAAAATTTTTGGTATATATTCTCTCCATTATCCCCTTGTCACTTCCAGCAAAAATGAGTGTTTTTACATGATCTCTATTGTTTTTTTACAGGGCATCTTCTCTACATTCAGTTTCATCCAAGTCATTCCGGGATTTCTTACTAGAAGAAAAAAAATCTATTACTGGCCAAAGCTCCGGAGATCATGTCAAAAAAGTTTGTTTTAAAGGAATTGAAAGTTCCCAGGCTGCAAAAGTTGTAAGGTAATAATCATTTTCCTACCTTAAAATGTGCTATGGTGGTTCTATATCCTGAAATAATCTTTAAAAATTTATGAGGTAGATTTTTATACATTCTTTTACATTCAAAATTAATGTATTTTTTTAAAAGATATATTTCGGTATAATTGGCTTGCAGTAAATTGTATATATTTAAAGTATACGATTTGAAGTTTGGCATATGTATACCCTCGTGCAACCATCATCACCAGCTATTCAAGTCAGTGCATACTCAGAAGTTTCTTCATGCCCCTCTGTAGTCCTTCCTTCTCCGTCCTGTCTCCTTGCAGCTACTAATCTGTTTCTGTTACTATAGACTAGCTCTGATATTCTATAGTTTTATATCAGTAGAATCATTTAGCATGTGCTTTTATAAAAATCTTTTACTTAGCATACATTTTGAGATTCATCCAAGTTGTTATGTGTATCAGGAGTTCATTCCATTTTATTGCTGAGTAGTATATTTCTTTGTTTGGCTATGAACCCACCTGTTTATTTGTATCTGTTGAGCGACTTGGGTATTTTCAGCTTTTTCTCTAGCTATTTTTGACACTGATTTTAAAATACATTGGAGTTTAACAAAGATGTTTCATATTATAAATGCCTACATGAACCATGAAAATCTAAACATAGTTTCACCATGATCTGTAAATTCTCTTAATTATTATTCAAAAGGGAACCAAACATTCTTGGGGCATCAGATAGTTTTTTCTTCCAACATTGGCCTATGTTTCAAGTTGGTTAACTAAATGGAGTTTTTTTTTTCTTATTTCTGCTAATATGACATCTCCCAAATAATATACTCCCTAGAGTGTTTTAGGGAGTGTTTAATTACAAAAATGTGATTAAAAATGTTAGTTGTGACCAGATTAATAATTTTGTTTTTCATAATGATAATTTTTCACTGTCAAACCTCTTTTTTTCCCTCCCTAAACCCTTTTTTAAAATCAAATCTCATGTCCAATTATTTTATCAAACACGTAATATAAACTTCTCTGATTGATTGAAGTGAGGAGAGGGGTCTGGGAATCAAACTAGTTTAACCTCACCTTACCTACCTGTCCTGTAAGCAGCTCCTGAGGAACTGTCAGAGTCTTCCAAGAACATTGGAAACTGCTGGTTTAGATGAACTGTTTAAACATAGTTTTTTTGATTTTGTGACTGGCTTTCCTATGTACATTTACAACCAAAGTTCTTGAGCCACTTACTTACAGTACAGAAAATGAGAGAGAGATTAACCTGAAGAAGTCATCTGGTCTATCTCCCTAACTTTTCAAATACTTTTTAGCAGTGTAATGCTATTTTAAAATAAAAATCTTAAGTGGAACCCTAACATACAAAACAGATAGATAAACCATTTTACATAATGTTTACTTACGATGAAGTGAGAATATTAAGGCTCTTTTGATAGGCTCATAAATACAAATTGGGTGCAATGTAAGATGCTGTCTTAATGTTGACAGATATTTATTAGCTGCTCTCTATCAGACATTACACTAGGTACTAGTTACAGTGGTGAACTGTAACATAGCCCCTGCTCATGTAGAACTTAGTCCAAAAGAGAAGAGCAACCTTATTATAGAAATGATTAATTAAAAGAGTACAAGGCATTATGAAGAGGAAGTTTATCAGCCTCAACATTCAATCTGTTTCTCATTTTGTCTTGTCTAGTATTTATTTCAATTAGGATTTTCTTAATAATGATGAAAACAAATCAACTCCTTGGCATTCCATGTCCAAACTACATTTGAGTGCTACTTGTACACATACACACACTTATACATATATATTTCATAAATGTAGCATTACATATGTATACACATCTCATGAGGTTTTTCTATTCAGAAAGATTTTTAATTAGAAAAAAAATTTTTTAATTGGTTGTTTATCATTCTCTGTAATGACCCTACATCTATTATATTTTTAAAAAAATGAATAGTCTTCTGATAGAAGAAAAAACGTAAGTTATATGGTAAGTTATATGAGTGTTGTCCTGTAGACCATGCTTTTAAATAGAAAGACATAACTTCTTTATTTTTCCTACTTTATTTTTCCTACTTCAAGACACACAAATCTGCCTCTATTTGTATTCATCTTATCTTCCTTTCTTGTTTTACAGTAGAAGAGTTATCCTTCCCATCTAAGGCTAGGATTTATACCTGTACCTTGTATCTTAACCCCTTCCCACTTCTGAGGGCTTCAACTATTAATTATCCCTCTCTTTTTCTTACGGATGTTCAGTGTTTTCCTTTTAAGTAGATTTTTTCCCGTCTGGTTTTGAATATGCGCAGGTCTCTCACATGTGGAATGGGTGGGGTCATCAATCCCTCACTCATCCCCCACACGTTTTCTAGCAGTTGTCCTGTTGTTACCAATTCCCTGTTTCCTTCACAGCCAGATTTCTCAAAAGAGCTGTCAGCACCCGCTCACTTCTCAATCCATTCTGGCTTCCACTCCCATTACTAAACTGAAACAGTTCAGGCTAATAAGTTCAGCAGTGACCTCCATATTGCCAACGACTCGTCGTACTTGAAGTTCACTTACAGGCCGACTTCTCATTTCACTTACATTCTTTCTATGCTGATATTTCCTGAGCTCCTATGTTGAGTTATCAGCTGTACCCTAAAGACTCAAAGTTAAACTGCCTGTCCACCACTGCCATCTGAGCTTCACACTTCATTCTCCGTCTGCCTCCTTCTTGGTATCGCCATCCTATTTGGATGTTCAGAAATACCTTCAACTTTATGTCCAAAACCAAACTTAATGTTTTCCTCATAGCCTTATCATAAAACCAAAATCAAACAAAAACACAGACAAAACATAAAACCAGCCTATTCTTCTTGATTTCTCTTCCTCGGTAAATGTCATTTGCAAGTCTTTGACGTGTCCATCTTCTTCAGCAATTTCCATTCTTTCAGCAGGACATCACAGTTTTCTTAAATATTTCTCAGATCTTGTATTAAACCTCATCTCCACTGCCATTACCCTCATTCAGACTACTGTGATCTTTCACCTGGGCCATCTGAGTCAGCCTCCTAACTGGTCTTGCCATAGCCTTTCTTTCTTCTCTACAATATATTGAGCTAGTGTGTGTGGTGGTTTTTCTTTTTTTAATGCAAATCTTAACCTTGTAGGATAAAAGCTAGAGTTCTTATATGGCCTTCAAGGCCCACATAGTCTAGCTCCTGCCAGCCTCTTTAGCTTTATCTTTTAATATCTCTGTATTTTAGCCACCTTGGCCTTCTCTTAGTTTCTCAAATACCAGTTACTTCTTCCCACTTACTTACCCTTTGAATAGTTGACGCTCCTCCAATCTCTGTTCAGTCATATTTGAAGAAGCCTGACTTGTCTTATTCTCTTACTGGGTCAGTTTCCTGTTACATGTCTTCATAGCGCTTCTCACTCATCACACTTACCACAGGGTAGTCCCCCCTTGTCTGCGGTTTCCTTTCCGTGGTTCTGGTTACCCGTTGTCAACTGTAGTCTGAAAATATTAAATGGAAAATTCCAGAAATAATTTTTAAGTTTTAAATTGTACGCTGTCTTGAGTAGTGCGATGAAATCTCTCGCCATCCTGCTCCATCTTACCTGGGACGTGAATCATCCCTTTGTCCAGCGTATCCTGCCCGTTAGTCACTTAATAGCCATCTGAGTTATCAGATCGATTGTCAGGGTACGACAGCGCTTGTTCAGGTAACCTTTATTTTACTTAATAATGGCCCCAAAGCACAAGAGTAGTGACGCTGACAATTCAGATATGCCAAAGGGAAGCCGTAAAGTGCTTCCTCTAAGTGAAAAAATGGAAGTTCTCAACCTAATAAGGAGAGAAAAAAACCTGTATCCTTAGGCTGCTAAGATCTGTGATACAAGTGAATCTTCTATCCATGACATTATGAAGAAGGAAAAAGAAATTCATGCCAGTTTTGCTATCATACCTCAGAATGCAGAAGTTACGGCCACAGTGCGTAAGTTCCTAGTTAAGATGGAAAAGGCATTATATTTGTACAAGATACTTTGAAAGAGCAAGACCACATTCACATAACTTTTATTACAATATGTTGTTATAATTGTTCTATTTTATTATTGTTGTAACTTTCTTACTGTGCCTAATTTATAAATGAAACTTCATCATAGGTATGTATGTATAGGAAGAAACATGGTATGTATAGGGTTCAGTACTATCTGCAGTTTCAGGCATCCACTAGAGGACTTGGAATGTATTCCTGTGGATAAGGGGGGGAACTACTGTACACTTACTGTTGGTGTGATTCTTTGTTTAATGTTTTCGAATACAAGTATTTTAATGTCTCTATTTTTAGCTGTATGTTCAATGAGAGGGAGGAAGATTGGTCTTTGCTCATCACTGATTAGAATGTTTCCTAGCATGTGGTAGTGCTCAGTGAGCATCTGGTGAATGAGGAGAAGAATAAATGAAACAAAATTGTAGCTCTGTTTCAAGTACCATTTACTTCTAATGTAATGAGTTATATTGTATGCCTTAGATGTATAAATGTTAAGGTATGAATGTTAAGATTGTTTTTGTAATATTTTTACATTTTAAATATTGAATGTATTCTTTAAAATTTATTTTCTTTGGATAAATACTTTTATTTGTCGTGGAACTTTAAAAATTTTAAGGATGTGTGGTTTCATAGTTGATCGCTAGGGTGTGCTATAACATCAGGCTCTTAATTGTGAAAAGTGGTATGTGCTGTTAGACTGCTTTGCAAATTTTAGTTAAAGGAGTGTGTGATAGTATCATGCTATCCATAGCTTGGGTGTTTGGCAAGTGGAAGTTAAAGTTTTAAATAGCTGTTTGTTATCATCTGATCACTGAGAAAGAAAACAGCTTGGGTTTCATTTTTAATTTCATCATAGAAAATATGTTATCATAGGAGAGCTTTTTTTTAAGGAAATAATAAAACATAAAGTAAAATATTAACTCAGCAAATTATGGGACACTTGATATACGTACAGTATTCTGCTGGCCTCTCTTGGGTATATATAAAAGTATAATAGGCGCATCCTTAAATATGTTTGAAATCAAGTTGGTAAGTTTATGCACACATGGAATTTAACTGACAGAACAAGAATAAAATTGCAGTATAATATAACAGTGTTAAAGAAGTCACAAAGCAATATATGACTAAGTGTGGTATGAGTAGTTCAGAGAAGGAAAAATGACAGTGGGCTAGACTTGTCTGGAAAAACTTCATTGAGGAGGAAAGGCTTGAGTATTAAGTTCATAAACACTTTTCCTATTCAGTCGCAAATATTTGATCGTTATATTTATGGCCATATGAATAGTGTTAGAAAAATACTGATCCATTTCATTGCTACTAGCTTTTGAACATAGGATGGGATTTTTTAAAAGAAGAGAGGAGAAAGGGCAGTATAAACAGAGGAAATAGTGGGAATTAAAGCAAGAAGACAAGAATGCTTATGATTCTTTAGGGATGGAGGCTCATCTTAGGAAATTCCACAAATAATAAATTCTTGTTTTAATTGTAGGAAATGTGATATTTTTTCCCCCCAAGGCTAGAGAACTAGAAGAATGGCAGTGTTGTTACTTATTGATGTGAAAAGAAGGATTAATGCAGTTTCTGTTTGTTTATTGTTACTTCTGTGTTGTTTTTCATTTTAATGTGTTTGTTTTCTTTCATTTTCCTTTCACTTAAATACCTCCTTATGTAACTCTAGGCAGAAAATGTGATCTTGTGTTTCTAATTAGTAAGGAAAACTATGTGTGAGACAAAATCATTCTATCAGCTCTAATTTTATATAAAATCTTTGTAACTGGGATAATACAAAATTCTTTTTAAAAATAGTCAACTATGTGAGCAAAAAGTAATTTAGTTTTTCTCTTGAAGTCTAAATTTGGCAAGATTATATTCTTCAGTTTGAACAAAAATCTTTGAAAGATTTTAGCCAGCCCTTTTATGTTGGTTTTATTTTCAGAAGGCTAAATTTTATATGGATTATCTATTGGGATGTCTATTTGTGTTGCAAATACCTAAGGCTTAATAATGCTGTTATTTATTGTTGGAAAGCTTATACTGTTTTTATATTTGTTTAGTCATAGCTCTGTTTTATTTAGCAATTTTGCTTCATTGTAAGATGAAATTTTGACAGACTTCTAGCTGTTTAAGTAAATTTATAATTAATGAGATTATCCATAGGAAAATCATTAATGGAAAGAATGCTAACATCTATGAAACAGATTTAAGTCTAATGCTAACAGCAGCCCTCTGAACCTTTTCTGAAACGAGAACAGTAATGCCTATCATATGAAAGTACTTTATGAATTATAGAATGTTACATAGATAAAGTTGTTATACTTAAGCTCTGATTGTTTGGCTTTAATTTAACAAGGCCTATACAAGATACTTTAGTCCTATATTCAGTTGTTTGCCAGTGACATCATTTTCAAAGATAGGGCTTATAGTTGCTGCTTCTTACTTAACAATTAAAAAGTAATTGGTTCTATATGATTTTTGCATTTCTTTGAACATGTCAAAACACTTTAGCTGATCCCTAGACACCAGGATGATTTTTCAGCACCAGTTTAGTCATTATCTGTTTTGTTATGCTGTGTTATAATTTATTGTCCTAGAAGGCCTTTAATCTCCAGCCCTGACTGACTTAAGGACCTTTCAAGGAACTTAACCAAGGGGACTTACATTTAGCCTGTCCAAGGTAGTTATCTATTCCATTAGAATGTAGAATTTTCCCGTTTATTTTATAGTCATTTTAGTTTAGATTCTCATCATCTCCTAACAGGTTTATCCCAACAGCTTTCTAGTTCATCTCCTTGGCTTCATTTTTCTTCTGGCTGGAAGTCTTTTACTTCATCCTGGAGACTTTTCTTATTTTTTTGGATGTCATAGGTCAGGTACCCGGCAGGATTCAAGTCATAGAACTTCATTAAAACTAAGAACCTAATAAGTACCCATTTTCATTTCATTTTGTATTTCGGTACCCACATCTGGAAGGAAGAAGTTATTAGTAATTCGAAAGAATAAGGAATTTTTTAAAGAAAAACTCTGCTTTTATTCTGTCCCATATTTTAAATCCTTTGGCTTTCTGCTTCAGTTATTTATTCTCTAATTACTTTTTTTTTTTTACATACAACTATGTTCCAGGTGTTTTGCTGGACACTGAGATACAAAGAAACAGAGTCCTGTACCTTGAGAGACTAGTCTAGCAGTTAAGAACAGTAATTGAAGTGCTCTAAAAAGAGAAAAGGTGATATTTGAACCAGTCCTTAAAGAATGAGAAGACATTTTTAATGGACCGTATTCTACACTACAGTGTATGGAAAATACACTGTATTCTGAGTGAAAAAGGCCTGGATTTGAGTTCTGTCCTTACCATTTTCCCAATTTGCGAATCAGGCAAATTATCGAATATTCTTTGAGTATTAGTTTCCTAATCAGTATAACGGAAATAATGCATGCTTTCTTCACAGAGTATTACAAAGATTAAATGAGATAATGTATATGAAAATACTCTCAGTAAATTTGTTTGCCCACTCACACATCAGGTTTAAACATTGTAGTTCTTACTGTATTTGTACTCTGACCCTACCATTTCATTTTAACTTTATTTCCCTCCTAATCTCTTAATCCAATCATTCGGTTTATTGAAGAGAACAACCTACCTTTACTTAAGCCAACAAAATCTTTTACTGTTCCATGTATTTGTATGACCAAAACCCTATCTCAATGCCACTCCTCTCAGCTTTTAATGTCATTTCCTCAGTGAAGCCAACAGTTTATACCCTCCTCCATATTGTTAATTTCTCCTGTGAATCCATAGTACTTGGTACACATTGGTATAAATATTAATTATATACTCTCACATTGCTTTATCATTCTTTTTTAATAGTAATCTTCTTATTTTTTTTAATTTATTTTTGGCTGTGTTGGGTCTTCGTTTCTGCACGAGGGCCTTCTCTAGTTGCGGCGAGCGGGGGCCACTCATCATCGCGGTGCACGGGCCTCTCACTATCGCGGCATCTCTTGTTATGGAGCACAGGCTCCAGACGCTCAGGCTCAGCAGTTGTGGCTCACGGGCCCAGTTGCTCCACGGCATGCGGGATCCTCCCAGACCAGGGCTCGAACCTGTGTCCCCTGCATTGGCAGGCAGATTCTCAACCACTGCGCCACCAGGGAAGCCTGTCATTCTTAAATACCTTTTAAAACCTCTTTTACCAGAGTTTTTTTAGTGGAGGGGACTGAGTTTTAATCAGCCTGATTTTCAGTACCATAGTACTGACACAAACCCAATAAATGTGCATAAATGAATCAGGAAGTCAGTATTTTAGGCCCTGTTTGTTCACTTGCTGTTTGACTTTCTGTTGTTAAATTTGCTTATTGCTGAAAGAGGGCATTGGATTAATCTAAGTAATTTCTAGGTATCTTTCTAAGCATAAAATTCCACATTTAGGCCACGCTCTATAGTTCCTTTGTTAATTTTTCTCCTTACAGAATGCTTCTTACCCCCCCTCATTCTATAGCCCTTTTATTGTCTTCTCCATCATTTTTATAGTCCTTATAGTCAGTCAGAAGACCTTTAAGTTTGTT
The DNA here is from genome assembly GCF_009873245.2 of Balaenoptera musculus. Lineage (NCBI taxonomy): Eukaryota > Metazoa > Chordata > Mammalia > Artiodactyla > Balaenopteridae > Balaenoptera > Balaenoptera musculus. Next base: position 74,659,668 of record NC_045796.1, read on the forward strand.
TTCTTAAATTCTTTTCTGTTGTATTATATCATTTTATATGTTGTTTCCTGATCTAGTTTGTGAGTTCTTGGAAGGCAGATTGTGTCTTAAGTTTCTGTCCTATCAGCCACATGTAACTCATGAAGTTAGAACACACCCTCTCACCATACACAAAAATAAACTCAAAATGGCTTAAAGACTTAAATATAAGACATGACAATAAAACCTCCTAGAAGAGAACATAGGCAAAACATTCTCTGACATAAATCGTACCAGTGTTTTCTTAGGTCAGTCCCCCAAGGCAATAGAAATAAAAACAAAAATAAACAAATGGGACCTAATCAAACTTACAAGCTTTTGCATAGCACAGGAAATCATTTAAAAAAAAAAAAAAAGCCTACAGAGTGGGAAAAAATATTTGCGAACTATGAGACTGACAGGGCTTAATTTCCAAAATATACAAACAGCTCATACAACTCAACAACAAAAAGACCCTATCCAAAAATGGGCAGAAGACCTAAATAGACATTTCTCCAAAAAAGACATACAGATCGCCAATAGGTACATGAAAAGATGCTCGACATCGCTAATTATTAGAGAAATGCAAATCAAAACTACAATGAGGTACCACCTCATACCAGTCAGAATGGCCATCATTAAAAGGTCTACAGATAAATGCTGGAGAGGATGTGGAAAAAAAGGGACCCTACTACACTGTGGGTAGGAATGTAAACTGGTGCAGCCACTGTGGAAAACAATATGGAGGTTCCTCAGAAAACTAAAAATAGAATTACATATGATCCAGCAGTTCCACTCCTGGGCATATATCTGGACAAAACTATAATTCAGAAAGATACATGCACCCCTAGGTTCATAGCAGTACTACTGTTCACAATGGCCAAGACATGGAAACAACCTAAATGTCCATCAACAGATGAGTGGATAAAGATGTGGAATATATAAACAATGGACTATTTATTACTCAGCCATAAAAAAGAATGAAATAATGCCATTTACAACAACATAGATGGACCTAGAGATTATCATACCAAGTGAAGTAAGCCAGAACAAGAAAGACAAATACCATATGATATCACTTATATGTGGACTCTAAAATATGACACAAATGAACCTATCTAAGAAACAGGATCACTGACATAGAGAACAGACTGGTGGTTGCCAAGGGGGAGGGGGGAGGGGGTTGGGGAAAGGATGGAGTGGGAGGCTGGGGTTAGCAGATGTAAGCTCCTGTATATGGAATGGATAAACAACAAGCTCCTACAGTATAGCACAGGGAACTATATTCAGTGTCCTATGATAAACCATAATGGAAAAGAATATTTTAAAAAAAGGAATGTGTGTGTGTGTGTGTGTATACACACGTGTATAACTGAATGACTTTGCTGTACAGCAGTAATTAACACAACATTGTAAATCAGCTATACTTCAATAAAAAAAATTTCTGTCCTATCTATAATCCCTGGAGTATCAGAGTATTTACTGTATTTTTTCTTGCTCACAAAATTTAGACTATATATTACAGTCACAAAATTTGGCTGCTAATTATCTTTGTTTCTATGTATTTTGAAACTCAGTGCTAATTTGTCACTCTTATTCATAAATGTTCCCAATATAAAACATTCTTCACAAAGTTGTCTGTATTTCCTAACATATGTTTGATTACAGTAAATTAGCTATATATTATTAGAAAAAACAGACCATTTGTTTTGTGGGGGAGTATAGTTGATTTACAGTGTTGTGTTAGTTTCAGGTGTACAGCAAAGTGAATCAGTTATACATATACATATATCCACTCTTTCTTAGATTCTTTTCCCATATAGGCCATTACAGAGTACTGAGTAGAGTTCCCTGTGCTATACAGTAGGTCCTTATTAATTATCTATTTTATATATAGTAGTGTGTATATGTCAATCCCAGTCTCCCAATTTATTCCTCTGCCACCCCGTTTCCCCCTTGGTAACCGTAAGTTTGTTTTCTACATCTGTGTCTCTGTTTCTGAAAAACAGACCATTTCTTCCAAGATCTTTCCCCATGGTATTTTACACACAAGATTTTATAACTACCTACAGATTTTGTTGTTGTTGTTTACTTACAATTTTAAAGGTAAGTCTGATTGCATATATTAATTTGTCTTCTGAGTCAGGGCCCTGCAATTCCTCCTCTGTATTTCTATTAATAAGCTATTTTACTAATGGTACTAGAAGCTTTAATCTTCAGTTTTTGTTGTTTTGCAGATGTTCTACTCATGGTTCCCCAGGACCAGAAGGCAACCATATTTCAGATGTACCACTTCTAGATAGTCCCAAGTAAGTTTAATTGATTAGCTTTGGGACCTCAAAGCTAGACTGCTTTTTAGGACGGAGAGAGAATATTAAGAAATTGGGAATAGTATGATATTGAGTAGAGTGTATTATCTGAATACTTTCTGCTCCACAGTTTGAGTTACCTTTCTGTTTAGTTATATAGCTTTGCTCCATTCCACTTTTTGGTGTTTCCAAAGTTTTCTCTACAGCACGAATCCAAATAAAATATTAGTTCTCCTTGTTTCTGTTTGTCACTTTGTCATTCTGTAAGTTGAATGCAAAAGCTTCCAGGTCCCCTTACATTATAGGTCACCAGGAAAAAATGTAACACTGTTAAAGAGTATTTCAGAGGAGATTTTGTGTGCAAAAATTTGGCAAGATGAATGAAAACTCATAATCCCTGTTCTTTCAGTCCCTGGCTGTGTTCTTCATTGCCTGCTCCTTCCGTGCTAGCCCCAGTCACTTTTGCATCTATTGTAGAAGAAGAGCTACAGCAGGAAGCAGCTCTTATCAGAAGTCGAGAAAAACCCTTGGCTTTGATTCAGGTAAATAACATGCTTATTTGGGTTTAATTTAGGGTAAGAACTATACTACATTGCATTCTTAGGTCTTAAGAAAATTCTCTTTGTTTGCTTTGCAGAGGTGCATGTATTTATCACATTAAAATGTGAGTGCAATGTAAAACAAAACTGAAGCATTCAGCAAGTATTAATTGAAGGTATTCAGGATAATTAATTTACAACTAATAAACTGGGCTAAAGCTAATATTTTTAGCACTGGTGATGCTTTGCACTGTTTTAGTTTTTGAAAGTGGCCAGTAGAGAACTTGGCATTATCTAGCTCTACACCTGGCTTATGTATCAGTAAGAGTTCTTAGGTTGTAAGCCACAGACACCAAGTCAGGCTAACTTAAGGAGAAGAGAACTTATTTGAGAGACACTGAGATTCCACAGACTTAGCTGAAAACCAGAGAGCCAGGCTTAGGAAACAGACAAGACTCATAGTTGTCCTAAAGAGCTTAAAGAGCTTAAAGAACTAGACGACTTGTACAACAACAGAAAGTATCTCACAGGATGAGCAATTGTAATGAATGGATTCCAACAGCTATCTTCAGTTTCTTTTTCCTTGCTCTAGATTAAAATCAAGGGAAGGTGGGTATCTGATTATTCTAACTCAGGCCTCAACCCTTTTGAAGGGGATAGCAGGATACCTATTCCACTGTCTTGTATGCATAGAAAGTGGTAGTTCCACAAAAGGAAATTGGAAAGCTAATAGAATCCTGCTCGGTTTATAATTGAAGGAGCAAAGCAACTTCTCTTTTTTCCTTCCTCCTTTCAGATTGAGGAGTGTGCGATACAAGATTTATTGGTTTTCTATGAAGCATTTGGCAACCCTGATGAGTTTGTCGTTGTTGAAAGGACACCGCAGGGACCACTGGCAGTACCTCTGTGGAATAAGCACGGATGCTAGTTCACCACGGAGTTGAGATACAATTTTCATAAGTTGGGATTGTTATAAATACATGCTATGGGAAAAGAGTTCTTACAAATTTGGTAACAGATCATTCTAGATAGAATAAGAAAGGATTTAATTTCTTTACTGAACTTTAAGCATATACTGTTTGTATGATTAAAAAGAAATCCCTCAGAATTGTGATTTTAGTAACCTTTTGTGTAAAAATGTGTGAGAGGAAAAACTTATTAGGTTAAGTTTAAATAGAACTATTTCTTCTGAATAGTCTTAAAAGGAAAACATGAGTGATTGAAGTGTAACATTTAAGAGTGATGCATTAAAAATAACTTTCCATTTGAGAATTTGGGATAAATAATTTAGAAGATTTTTGCCAAATATCTGTTTTTTTTTAGTGTGACATTGATGAGCTTAAAGTAGGAGTGTCAGCCATTACTTTTGATCCACTGATAGCCAAAATTTTGTGTTTGCTATAGTAGTTATGCCTCCATTCTTGTGTCTTTCTTCAGGCTTTGAACGTTCTGGCCTGATTTTTAAAGCTTGAGCTGCTTGAATGCCATTTTATTTTGGTTTCAACAACACATTCTCCATTTTGCATTGAACTGTGGAGTATGGTGGAAAGGAAATAAGAATACTATTCTGAGCAGCTTAGTCTAAGATAATAGTTTCTTATAAGATTTGGAGTCATTGTGGGGATTGTTTTTGGATGGGGAGAGGAGACCTTATAAAAGCCTTATTGTGACAGAATCCATTTCTGAAAGTGTTAAAATTTTCTAAAATAAGTGCTTAATTATACATATAAGAATTGAATAGTTTGGAAGAAGGCTGGTTTACAGTTACCTTTACAATGTTACATAATCAGAAATTCTCTGAGCCTGGGTTATATGAATAGACATAAACATTGTTTTCTTTACAGTATGCTGTTTGGGTCGTTTATGAGTGGTTAAATTTTTAAAAAAACAAATGTTAAATCTGTGCTCCAGCACCTAGACAAATTGGGAAGGTTAATGTTTCTGAGAAATAATAAGCCAAGGGGAACATACAGGCAAATCACTGCTATAATTAGGTTGACGAAAATACGGCTGAAATTAACTCAACACTTGAGCTTTAGCTCCACCCAAAGCAGCAAACTTGTAAGCAAATGTGCAATAAAAAATAATCTTGATCCATTTCACTGTTACTGTGTGTTTGATATCTTATACTATATTGACATCTATTATAGGAGGAATTACGAATGATTCCTCCTAATATCATATATTGTAGCCAGTATTTGTTGAAGTTGATGCTGTATCCATTCCTTAACTACTTAAAAAAGGGCAGTTTTCCTAAAATGCACCTGCATGTTTGAGTAAATTGAGAAGCAATGAATTTTATAATGTTTTATGGATGTTGCTGTAAAGAGATTTTCTGAAGTAATTGATTTATTTCATTTGAACCTTTGATTCTTCCACGCTTCTTGGCATCTTTAAAGATACCATAAAGTGATGATTTCCGTGGTGTACTCCGTGCTGCCTGGGAAGCACCCTAAGGGCCTTTGGTGAGTGGGATGTGAAGGAGGAGCCAGGGTTGACCAAGTCTGTGGGGTTTTAGGTCTTCACTAACCTCATTCAGAGTAATTGCACTTTACAACCTGTTTTATATAGTGGAGTATTATATAAAACTTCATTTGGGAGAAAAAAGTTCTTTTGCTAGTAAAATGAAAGGTAAGCACTGCTATAAACTACATGAAGATAGCAACCCGATACACTGACCAAAAAGCCCAGGAAAGTGATGGGTTTTTTCCTTAACATTATTCTGCCTACAATAATTAACTCACCTTTAATCCCATGATTTCAAGAAAGTCTTAAGACTCTAGAAATGGGCAATTTAAGGGATCAGTGGGATGAAGAGGTTTTTAAGATTGACCAGAACAATCACAGAACTCCTTAGCCTAGAAAGGTGTTGATTGGGTGGGGAATTGGGATTGGGGGTAGAGGTGTCAGAGCAGAATATGCTTAAAATTTGCAAAATCAAGACCAGTCAGGTAAAGTCGTATTTGTTGACAAAATACTAGGATTCAGGACTTTTTGTAAAGTCTAAAGAGGTGGCTTTTAAAATAGATTGTAGACAATCTTTATAGAGGAATGACAACAGATTGTCAGTTGAGAAAGGTATTGCTAGTTAATATCTTGGTTGGTTCTATACTCTTTTGCAGGCTGGGTTGTATTTTTTAGTTCATGATAAGGGGGTTGATAGCTGATTCATAAAACTTTATTTTTTTGGCTGCGTTGGGTCTTCGTTGCTGTGTGCCGGCTTTCTCTAGTTGTGGCAAGCGGGGGCTACTGTTCATTGTGGTGCACGAGCTTCTCATTGAGGTGGCTTCTCTTGTTATGGAGCATAGGCTTCAGTAGTTGTGGCACACGAGGTCAGTAGTCGTGGCTGGCGGGCTCTAGAGCGCAGGCTCAGTAGTTGCGGTGCACGGGCTTAGTTGCTCTGCCATGTGTGGGATTTTCCCGGACCAGGGATTGAACCCATGTCCACTGCATTGGCAGGCAGATTCTTAACCACTGCACCACCAGGGAAGTCCTGATTCATAAAATTGTAGATCTGAAAAAACCTTGTAGATTAACCCTGTATATTCACTTTAATATAAATTGAAGAGCATGAACTCCAGGGAAAGTGACTAATGAGAATGAAATCTTCTGTCTTTTCAGTCTGGTCCACCTACAACTACACCAGACTGCCTCTTAGAAATTACTAATTGTCTGTAGCAATTTAGCCAAGACTAACAAAATATTAAAAAGCACTTAGTAAAAATACATATAACCCAGAAGCTTCCAGAATTATCAATTTAAGAGCTATTTTCAGAAGAAACTGCAGCAACCTCCCAGCAGGGAATTGGGGACAAGTGATCCAAGATAGTCATGGTAATGTTGATATATATCTTTTTTGCTTGAGGTGATGTTCAATCATGTAAGATGCCAAAACCACCTGGTTCTTTCCTACACACATGACCATCAAACTATATTTCAGACCCTATATATATTTCATTTTCTTGTATGTCTCTACTTGGCTGCTTGGCTGTTTGTGTCAAAACTGAATTCTTGCCTTTCCCAAACTCTCATCTTTTTTTATTTCCTTATCTCTTATTCTGTCATTCTCATTAAGGCTAAATGTTTGGTTTCTTTGTCTCTTTCCCACATTTATTGTCCAACTCCTGTCAGTTCTGTCTCTGCAATATCTTTTAATTTTCTTCATTTCATTCACATTACTACTACTCTGTTTTAGGTCCTGAAGTTTTTCTGAAAGTTCTCAAACATTTTGGCATCAGGATCCCTTTATACTGATTAAAATTATTGAGGACCCGAAAGAGCTTTTGTTTATATTCATTACATATCTATCATATATAATGTATTGCAAATTAGAACTTTTAAATTTAGTTCATTTAAAAATCATAAGCCAACACATACTAAGATAAATAAAAGTTTTAATGAAAATGTAACTGTTTTACAAAACAAAATTAGAAGGGTGAGCTTGTTTTATATTTTCATATATATATGAAAATATGTAACTCAGTATTTCAGGTTCAGGCCTTTACTGTCTGGTTTAATAGAGGACTCCTACATTCTCATATTTGCTTCCACATTTAATCTGTTGTGAAAACAAATGTCATAGTGTCTGGAAACTTGAAAGACTGAGATTGAAAAAGGCAAGTAACATGTTATGAAAATAGTTTTGACCGTGCCAACTCCTGAAAGGTCGAGAAAGTGGTCCACTTAACTGCTTAAGTCCCTTAATTGTTGAGTCCCTTAACTGCCACCCCATTCTCTGTTTCCTGGTCCAAGACATTAAATTCTTTAACTCTCAAACTAATACCCCCAAAGCATATCTTCCTGCTCTGAAAACTCAAGTTACTTCCTCTACACTTTTAAGTTCGTGTTTCCTCAGCTTGGGCTTCCAGTGATTTCTTTTTCTTTTTTTTTTTTTTTTAAATCTATACACATAGTGGTGGAGCCAAACCTGACCTGATGTTTCTGCCAAAGAGGCTTCAAGCTTTGCTTGTGTAGATCTCTACCTACATTTTTCTTTCTCTTCACCTATTGAAATTCTACCCATCCATGATAAAGGCAACCCCAATTTTATTTTCCTTATAAACTTTTTGTTTTTTCCTTCTCATACCTCCTCAAAAGTAAACCAAAATAAAGTATTAGCATACATGGACCAATTATGTTCCCATTTCCTCTTAACACTTTATATCTTTTAGGGAACTTGTCATAGTCTGCCATTATTTTTGTTTTTCTGTTTGTCTTTTACTTTTACTATTACTTACAGTTTGAAGGCATAGGCTAGGCACTTTTTTCTTTCTTGTGTGTATTTAAATCTTCAAAATCTTGAACCGTAACACAAGACAAAAAGGTTTTACTTCAGTGATTTACCAGTAAGTCAAGCAATGGACCATTAACAGCCTCTTGGAAAGAGGTGCTGGATTTGATTCGCTAGTATTTCATGGAGGATTTCTGTTTCTATAATTCATGATATTGGTCTGTGGTTTTTCTTTTGCTCTCTTTTCCTAGCTTTAGAGTTAGTTTAATAATGGCCTCATGGAGTGATTTAAGAAGTAGTCCCTTTTCTTCTGTGTTCTGGATGTTTATAAATGATTGGTATTATTTAAATATTTGATAGAATGAACCAGTGAAGCCATCCGGTTATGGACTTCTCTTTGTGGAAAGGTTTTAAATTATTAATTCAGTTTCTTTCTCTTTACATGTTATATATAAGTCTATTGAGATTTTCTGTCTTCTTGAGTCAGTTTCAGTAATTTGTGTGTCTAGGAATTTTTCCAGTTCATCTAAATTGTCTAGTTTGTTGGCATAAAGTTGTTCATAGCATTTACTTCTAATACTTTTAATTTGTGTAGAGTTGGTGGTGAGGTCCCCACTTTCATTCTTGATTTTGGTAGTCCATTTCTCTTTTTTTCTTTGATCATATCAATTTTATTGTTCTGTTCAAAGAACCAACGTTGTGGATCCTTTTGATCTTTCCCTATTTTGCCTGCATCCCCCTTGTTTCAACCCTGATCTTTATTATTTCCTTTTTTCCTGCTTGCTTTAGCTTTAATTTGCTGTTCTTTTTCTAGCTGTTTAAGCTTAGATCATTGATTTAAGGTCTTTCTTCTTTCCAAAACATAGGCATTTAAAGCTGTAAATTTGCTGGTAAGCACTGCTTTAGCTGCATTACATAAATTTTTGTATGTTGTGTTTTCATTTTCATTCAGTTCAAAATACTTTATTTCCTCTTGATTTCTTCTTTGAACCATGGATTATTTAAAAAGTATATTGTTTAATTTCAAAATATTTGTGAATTTCCCCCAATATCCTTTTGTTGTAGATTTCTAATTTAATTTTGTTAAATTTGGAATACTTATTTTTTATTGTTTCAGTCCTTTAAATTTGAGACATGTCTTATCATCTAACATATGAAAGTTCCATTGTATTCATGAGAAGAGTATGACTGAATTGACATCAACCTCCTATGAAATGGTAGCTTACAGGACTTTGTTTCCTATGTTGCAGACATAAATTTGCTGCATAAATAAAGGACAAGAATAGATGCTGAAGAACAGAAGGAGTGGACTGTGCTGGATATATTCTGTTTGCACCTCAGATCCATTCTCTGTTCTTCTTCCCTCTACTACGTCTTGTGGAGTTGAACTCTAGGACTTTACCAGTCAGCTTATTTACCAGCCAGGGTTAGGCAACCTCTGGCTTCTGGTTACATTAGCCAATTTGGAACACTAGCAGAATACTGGCCTATTGACAGGAGGAAAGATAAAGCTTTTTTTTTTTTTCTGCCCTTTACCTCCATGATGTTGCTATGGGCCACACGTCTCACAGGCTCCTATCAGGTAGCTCACTCTCCACAGAGCACTTTTCTCTCCAGATTCTGTTTCCCTTCACCCATTCAGTTCTAGGAATGGCAAAAGATCTCCCATTATTTCTAGCCCAGGTTACTGGAGTATTCATTGTAGTTTCCCTATATCCTGCCCACATTATAAAGAGTCCTTCAGTAATTTACCCAAGTTGAGAGTGCTGTCTGTTTCCTGCTAGGACTCTAATTGATTAGAGATGATCCAAGTAATGGAGAAAAGTAAGAGAATGTAGAGGTTTTGATTCAAGGATATTTCATTTAGAAACTTGGCAGTGAACAGGTAGATGCATGAGACACAAAAATGATAGGTAGATGGGTCACTTGTTTTGTGTTTTAAAAATGGAAGTTTATGCATCAAGAAAGCAGAAGGTGGGCTTCCCTGGTGGCGCAGTGGTTGAGAATCTGCCTGCCAATGCAGGGCACACGGGTTCGAGCCCTGGTCTGGGAAGATCCCACATGCCGCGGAGCAACTAAGCCCGTGAGCCAGAACTACTGAGCCTGCGCATGTGGAGCCTGTGCTCCGCAACAAGAGAGGCCGCCATAGTGAGAGGCCCGCGCACTGCGATGAAGAGTGGCCCCTGCTCGCCGCAACTAGAGAAAGCCCCCGCACAGAAACAAAGACCCAACACAGCCATAAATAAATAAATAAATAACTTAGGATTTCTTTCTAAAAAAAAAAAAAGAAAGCAGAAGGTGAGAAGTCGACACATAGAGAAAGAGATTGGAGGTGCTGGGAATAGAGTAAATAATTGCAGAATGGGGATGAAGATGGAATCAAGAGTACAAAGTAAAACTTGTGGGAAAGGAGAGAAGTACTATCTGTTTCTCCTAAACTGCAGGGAAGAAACTGAGGATAATCAATGATCAGTGGTTCTCAGTTTGGTCTCCACATTAGCAACCAACATCACTGGGAACTTAAGAGAAATGCAAATTATCGGGCTCCACTCCAGTTCTATGGAATCCCAAACGTGTGGAGTGGATCCCCACAATCAATGTTTTAGCAAGGCCTCCAGGTGATTCTGATGCATGCCACGTTACTCTGATACTAAAACCAGGCAAAGATGCCACAGAAAAAGAAAAACTACAGGCCAATATCCCTGATGAACATAAACACAAAAATCCTCACCAAAATATTATCAAACTGAATTCAACAATACATTAAAAGGATAATACACCATGATGAAGTGGAATTTACTTCAGGGATGCAAGGGTGATTCAACATCTGCAAATCAAAATGAAGGATAAAAATCATATCATCTCAATAGATGGAGAAAAAGCATTTTGACAAAATCCAACATTCATTTGTGATGACTCTTAACAAAGTGGGTTGAGAGGGAATAAAGGTCACATATGACAAGCTCAGAGCCAACATCATACTCAATGGTGAAAAGCTAAAAGCTTTTCCTCCAAGATCAGGAACAAAACAAGGATGCCAACTCTCACCACTTTTATTCAGCATAGTATTGGAAGCCCTAGAGCAATTAGGCTAAATAAATAAATAAAAGGCATCCAAATTGGAAAGGAAAAAAGTAAAGCTTCACTATTTGCAGGTAACACATTATTTACAGAAAACCCTAAAGACTCCACCAAAAAACTGTTAGAATAAATGAATTCAGTAAAGTTGCAGTATACAAATCAACATACAAAAATCTGTTGTGAATCTATACATTAATAAAGAACTATGAGAAAGAGGAATTAAGGAAATCCCTTTTATAATTGCATCAAAAGGAATAAAATACTTTGGGATAAATATAACCAAGGAGGTGAAAGACCTATTAAAACTATAAAATACTGATGAAAGAAGACACAAATAAATGGGAAGATATTCTGTGCACATGGATTGGAAGAATTAATATTGTTAAAATGTTCACATTACTCGAAGCAATCTATGGATTCAATGCAATTCCTATCAAAATTCCCATGGCATTTTTCACAAAAATAGAACAAACCTAAAGTTTGTATGGAACCACAAAGAACTCAAATAGCCAAAGAAATATTGAGAAAGAACAAAGCTGGAGGCATCACACTTCCTGATTTTAAACCTATAGTAATCAAAACAGAATGGTATTGGCATAAAAATAGACACATAGATCAATGGAACAGAACAGAAACCCACACATATATGGCCAATTAATTTTATGACAAAGGAGCCAAGATTATACAATGGGGAAGGGACAGTGTCTTCAATAAACAGTGTTGGGGAAACTGGACAGCCACAGGGAAAAGAATGAAACGACTACTATCTTACATCATATAAAAAGTTAAAATGGATTAGATTTGAATGAAATACCTGAAACCATAAAACTAGGGGCGGGGGGGAAGGGGGTAAGCTCCTTGACATCACTTTTGGCAATGTTTTTTTTGGATTTGTCACCAAGAGCAAAGGCAACAAAAGCAAAAACAAAGAAGTGGGACTACATCAAACTAAAAAGCTTCTGCACAGCAAAGTAAACTATCAACAAAATGGAAAGGCAACCTACTAAATTGGAGAAAATATTTCCAACTTATTTTTCTGATAAGGGAATAATCCAAAACGTAAAAAGAACTCATACAACTCAGTAGCAAAAAACAAACAAAAAAACAACAAAAATTGATTAAAAAATGGGCAGAGGACCTGAAGAGACATTTTTCCGAAGACTACATAGAGATGGCCATGAAAAAGTGCTCAACATCACTAATCATCAGGGAAATGCAAGTCAAGACCATAATGAGATATCGCACACCTGTTAGAATGGCTATTATCAAATAAGCAAGAAATAACACGTTTTGATGAGAATGTGGAGACAGGAACCCTTGTGCACTGTTGGTGTATAAGTGAAATTGGTGCAGCCACTTTGGAAAACAGTATGGCGGTTCCTCAAAAAATTAAAAATAGAACTACTGTATGATCCAGCAACTCCGCTTCTGGGTATTTATCTGAAGAAAATGACAACACTAACTCAAAAAGATATATGCAGCCCCATGTTCATTGCAGCATTATTTACAATAGTGAAGATATGGAAACAACCTAAGTGTCCACTGATGGATGAATGGATAAAGAAGATGTGATACACACACACATATACACAGTGGAATATTATTCCATAAAAAGAAGGAAATCTTGCTATTTGCAACAACATGGATGGACCTTGAGGGCATTATACTAAGTGAAGTAAGCCAGACAGGAAAGACAAGTACTGTATGATCTTACTATGTGTAATCTAGAAAAAAACAGAAAACAACAAAAAAAACAAGCTCATAGAGACACAGAGCAGATTGGTGGTTGCCAGAGGTGGGAGGTGAGGGGTGAGCAAAATGGGTGAAGGGATTCCAAAGGTACTAACTTCTGGTTATAAAGTAAGTAAGTCATGGGGTGTTAGGTACAGCACTGTTAAACAAAATTTTTGTGACTATGTATGGTGACGGATGTTAACTAGGTTTATTGTGGTGATCATTTCACAGTATATGTGAATACTGAATCATTCTGTGGTACACCTGAAACTAATAAAATGTTTATGTCAGTTATACCTCAATAAAAAAATTTCTAGCACCATTCTTTGTTTGAAAATAAAAATTAAATGGCCCAAGTTAAGACTGTATGGGAAAAATTATAGGGCCAAACTCAATTTCAAATATTCAAGACAGACTGTGACTTCTCAAGTAATCAGGTATTCTGTTTTATAGTCTCCCTTCACCTATCTTTTATACATTTAATTATGTGCATATAGCCTTTTTAGATTCCATACCCGGTATAATTAAGTTTGGAATTAATTTGCATAGAAAATGAAGAACTGGATACATTGTTAAATGGTTGTGAATATGAATTTATAATGCACATAATTTTCCAAATGCTTAAAATTTTTGTTTAGCTATGGAGCTTAATTTAGTGTGTATTTGGAGCTCCTAAAAAATAAAATCCTATAAATATGCTCCTTTTAAAACAGATGGCATTTGAAATGGATGGCAAATATTTTGTACCTTTTAAGATTCGGCTAAAAATATTAAGGGAATCTCCAATCCCTTCATCTGCACATGAGATGATGAAAAAAAGGTGATTTAACTTTTTTTTTTTTTTACTTACAGAGACTTTGGAAGCACAATTTAGCATGCGCTAGGATTTCTAGTTTTAGGGTAGACAAAAGACACCTTCAGCTTTCTCTTGAAAAATCACTTCTAAATAGCAAGAAAAGCAAGAAGCAAACACAAAGTTCACTTTTGATGAAATCAGGAGATATCTCTAAGACTGCATCACAGTGTAGGAAGACAGAATGAGTGTGGGTCCCATGAAACTTCAGTAGAATGGCCTCCACTTTTATTAGTTTATTGTAACTACATAAAGCCCTCGTTCTTTAACTATTTTCCTTTTTCAGCTGGTTCTAATTTGAACTCTTCTGGGTCCAATACATCTATCCTGAGTTTCTTAAAATTTCCAGAACTCAGAGTAGATTTGGTCATCTACTTTGGTGAGTTTCAGGTATTGTAGGTCAACTGATGAAACTGGCTTGTAATAAACTTCAGCATGCTGCTTGCTCATGGCCCAAGCCATCTCAATATCAGGCTGACCCAAGGCCAGCATCTCACTGGCTCATCACCAGTTCTAGTGATCACTGCCATGTTGCAGCCCACAAAGCATGGCCTCACTTTCCCTACGGTGATTGTGTGTGGGTGTGTGCTCCTTCCCCAGTTGACTGGAAGGGGCCAGAACTAACTTACCTTGCAAAAATAAGTACTGGAGATCTATTCAGCACAGTGCCTGTAACTAACAGTATGACTGTATACTTAAAACATGCAGATCACGGGGCTTCCCTGGTGGCGCAGTGGTTGGGAATCTGCCTGCCAATGCAGGAGACACGGGTTCGAGCCCTGGTCTGGGAGGATCCCACATGCTGCGGAGCAACTAGGCCCGTGAGCCACAACTACTGAGCCTGCGCTTCTGGAGCCTGTGCTCCGCAACAAGAGAGGCCGCGACAGTGAGAGGCCCGTGCACTGCGATGAAGAGTGGCACCCGCTCGCCGCAACTAGAGAAAGCCCTCACACAGAAATGAAGACCCAACACAGCCAAAAAAAAACAACAAAAAACATGCAGATCATGTGTTGTTACCACACACATGCAAAATACTACTGTTAAAGGGGGTGGGAGGAAACTGGGAGGCGATGGATTTGTCAACAGCCTTCATGGTGGTGAGGCTTTCATGGTGTGTTCTTATTCCCAAACTCATCAAGTTGTATACATTAAATACGTACAGCTTTTTACATATCAATCATACCTCAATAAAGTGTTTTTAAAAGTAAACTGAATTAAAAAAAGAAGAGAAGAGCTGAAAGTGATGCCTCTGAGCTGGGGCCAGGGGCCACTTTTGGCACAAGTCTTTTTAGCAGGGTTTGACTTCTAAGCTCTGCAAGTGTATGTTACTTATATAATAATTTAAAGATTGTAAAGTTAACTATAAGCTCAAAAATGTAGTGAGTAGATTGATGGTGTTATAGAAAAGAGAACCAGACATAATTTTTGCTCAGTATAAATATTGATTGAAATTGTGTTTAATCTTAAAATTTGAAACTGTATAAAATAAGTGCCCCAAACTTCGTTAACATGAAAGTTCTAATTATTAAGCCAAGTTTCCTTCATAAAATAAGCCCCAGTTTCAGAAAACATACAAGTATTAAGCATCTATCTTCACTCTGATGTATTGTAACTGCATTAGGTATTTTAAGGTAAAATCTATGGTGGAAATGTAACAAACATGTAGATTATTTACATATATAAAATCTTGTTCACATTCCTGAGTACACTTCAGATTTGTTAAAGTAATACTAAACTTCTGAATCCGATTATGATGTATTAATGATATGAAGAGAGAGGTAAATTGTGGATTCTGATAGGTTATCAATATGTGCCATATCGTTATAGCAGCAGACAGCAGGTTTGAATAAACCCTCTTCTAATAATCATAGTAATTGCTGGGTCTCCCTATATGGACTATCAGTAAAGAAAATAAATCCAAAGCAGGAAGTTAAAGTCAGTTAAAATTTATGAAGGCTTCACATTGATTTCTATTAAAGTTAAGCACTTTTAAAGCTGGTTTTCATTTTGTGTTTGATTTGAGCCTCAGATTCTTTTTTGGAATTGCTATTTTAAGAGAGCATGTGGGAGGAGTCAAGATGGCGGTGTGGGAAGCTGCGGAGCTAGCGTCTCCCCACAACTAGGGCGCCTGCCTGGCCGCTGGTGGGGGACTCTGACCCCCAAGGAGACGGGAGGACCCCCAAAGTGAACTGGTAGGATGTAGGGGGACCAAAGGGAGAGGAGAAGTGGAGGCCGGGGAGATCAGGAGAGGCAGGCGGGAGGGGCCGTCCTGGAGGAGCGGGAGAGGAGCGGAGGGCGACTGCCCTGTCCACTGGGGCCGCGGGAGCCTCTGACCTCCCAGGCTGGTCCCCTACAATCCAAAGCCCCCTCCAGGCCAAGTGGGTTCTTGGGGGCATAGAAGGGAGGCCGGGGAGATCAGGAGAGGCAGGCGGGAGGGGCGCTCGCAGACCCCAGACCTGAGGAGCAGGAGAGGAGAGGAGGGCGACTGCCCCACCCACTGGAGCCCAGGAAGCCTGCTGGGCTCCCAGGTGAGGTCCCCCGCCCTATAAGACCGGGGTGGGGGGGCACACCTGGGCCCCTTCTGTTCCTTGAGCCTAAGCCCCACCCCCCCACAGCCCCTAGGGCCTTTTCCAGCACTGTGGGTCCTGAGCATTGGCCCCGCCCACCACCCAGACCTCTCCCTTGCTTAGGCCCCGCCCCTGACAGCCAAGGGCCCCCCCCCCTTTTTATTTCCTTTCCCTCCTCCTCTTTTTTAATATTGTGGTACTGATGTACCTTCCAGTTGTTGATTCATCTATATTTTTATTTTTACATTCTTTCTAACATGTCTGTTAGGTTCCTGGTCTAATTTTATTTTTTCCTTTATTTTTTGTTTTTGTTTTTTTGCCTCCCCACATGGCTTGCAGGATCTTGATTTGCAAGCCTGGGGTTGGGGGGAAGCTCCTGCAGTGGGAGCGCCGAGTTCGAACCACTGGACTAACAGAGAACCTCAGACCCCAAGAAATATTCATCAGAGTGAGGTCTCATGGAGGTCCCCATATCAGCACCAACACCCCGCTCTACCCAATAGCCTACAAACTCCAGGGTTGGAAGCCTCAGGCCAAACAACCAATAAAACAGGAACACAATCCCACTCATGAAAAAAAAAAAATGAGATGGCAAAAAAATATGTCACAGATGAAGGAGCGAGGTTAAAACCTGCAAGACCAAATAAATGAAGAGGAAATAAGCAATCTACCTGAAAAAAAATTCAGAGTCATGATAGTAAAGATGATCCAGAATCATGGAAATAAAATGGAAGCATGGATTGAGAAAATAAATGTTTAACAAAGATCTAGAAGAACTAAAGAACAAACAGAGATGAACAACACAATAACTGAAATGAAAAATATGCTAGAAGGAATCAATAACAAAAACAGAGGCAGAAGAACGAATAAGTGAGCTGGAAGACAAAATGGTGGAAATAATTGCCAAGGAGCAGAATAAAGAAAACAGAATGAAAAGAATTGAAGACAATCTCAGAGACCTCTCTAACAACACTAAACGCACCAACATTTGAATTATAGGGGTCCCAGAACAAGAAGAGAAAAAGAAAGGATCTGAGAAAATACTTGAAGAGATTATAGTGGAAAACTTCCCTAATATAGAAAAGGAAATAGTCACCCAAGTCCAGGAAGCACAGAGAGTCCCATACAGGATAAACCCTAGGAAAAACACACCAAGACACATATTAATCAAGCTAATAAAACTTAAATTCAAAGAAAAAATATTAAAAGCAGCAAGGGATAAACAAAAAATAACATACAAAGGAATCCCCATAAGGTTATCAGCTGATTTTTCAGTGTAAACTCTGCAGGCCAGAAGGGAGTGGCAGGATATACTTAAAGTGATGAAAGAGAAAAACCTACAACCAAGATTACTCTACCCAGCAAGGATCTCATTCAGATTCAATGGAGAAGTCAAAAGCTTTTCAGACAAACAAAGCTAAGAGAATTCAGCACCACCAAACCAGCGTTACAACAAATGCTAAAGAAACTTCTCTAAGTGGGAAACACAAGAGAAGAAAAAGACCCACAAAAACAAACCCAAAACAATTAAGAAAATGGTAATAGGAACATACATATCGATAATAACCTTGAATGTAAATGGATTAAATGCCCCAGCCAAAAGACACAGACTGGCTGAATGGATACAAAAACAAGACCCATATATATGCTGTCTATAAGAGACCCACTTCAGACCTAGGGACACATACAGACTGAAAGGGAAGGGATGGAAAAAGATATTCCATGCAAATGGAAATCAAAAGAAAGCTGGAGTAGCAATACTCGTATCAGATAAAATAGACTTTAAAATAAAGACTGTTACAAGAGATAATGAGGGACACTACATAATGATCAAAGGATCAATCTAAGAAGAAGCTATAACAATTACAAATGTTTATGCACCCAACATAGAAGCACCCCAATACATAAGGCAAATGCTAACAACCATGAAAGGAGAAATCGACAGTAACACAATAATAGTAGGGGACTTTAACATCCCACTTACACCAATGAACAGATCAAACAGAAAATAAATAAGGAAACACAAGCTTTAAATGACACAATAGATCAGATACATCTAATTGATATTTATAGAACATTCCACCCAAAAGTGGCAGAATACACTTTCTTCTCAAGTGCACATGAAATGTTCTACAGGATAGATCACATCTTGGGTCACAAATCAAGCCTCGGAAAATTTAAGAAAATTGAAGTCGTATCAAGCATCTTTTCTGACCATAATGCTATGGGATTGGAAATCAATTACAGGAAAAAAACTAAAAAACACAAACACATGGAGGCTAAACAGTGCACTACTAAATAACCAAGAGGTCACTGAAGAAATCAAAGAAGAAATTTAAAAATACACAGAAACAAATGACAATGAAAAACAACGACCCAAAACCTATGGGACGCAGCAAAAGCAGTTCTAAGAGGGAAATTTATAGCAATTCAATCTCATCTCAAGAAACAAGAAAAATCTCAAATAAACAATCTAACCCTACACTTAAAGCAACTACAGAAAGAAGAACAAAGAAAACCCAAAGTCAGTAGAAGGAAAGAAATAATAAAGATCACAGCAGAAATAAATGAAATAGAAATGAATAAAACAATAGCAAAGATCAATAAAACTAAAAGCTGGTTCTTTGAGAAGATAAAATTGATAAACCCTTAGCCAGACTCATAAGAAAAGAAGGGAGGATGCAAATCAATAAAATTAGAAATGAAAAAGGAGAAATCACAACTGACACTGCGGAAATACAAAGGATTGTAAGAGACTACTACAAACAACTATATGCCAATAAAATGGACAACCACGAAGAAATGGACAAACTCTTGGAAAGGTAAAATTTTCCAAGACTGAACCAGAAAGAATTAGAAAATAACAGACCTATCACAAGTAATTAAATTGAAACTGTAATTAAAAATCTTTCAACAAAAGTCCAGGACCAGATGGCTTCACAGGCAAATTCTATCAAACATTTAGAGAAGAGCTAACACTGATCCTTCTCAAACTCTTCCAAAAAATTGCAGAGGGAGAAACACTCCCAAATTCATTCTACAAAGCTACCATCACCCTGATACCAAAACCAGAAAAAGATATCACAAAAAAAGAAAATTATAGACCAGTATCACTGATGAACATACATGCAAAAATCCTGAACAAAATACTAGCAAACAGAATCCAACAGCACATTAAAAGGATCATACACCATGATCAAGTGGGATTTATCCCAGGGATGCAAGAATTCTTCAATACATGCAAATCAATCCATGTGATACACCACATTAACAAATTAAGCAATAAAAACCATATGATCATCTCAATAGATGCAGAAAAAGTTTTTGACAAAATTCAACACCCATTTATGATAAAAACTCTCCAGAAAATGGGCACAGAGGGAAACTACCTCAACATAATAAAGGCCATATATGACAAACCCACAGCGAGCATCATACTCAATGGTGAAAAACTGAAAGAGTTTCCACTAGGATCAGGAACAAGACAAGATGTCTACTCTTGCCACTCTTATTCAACATAGTTTTGGAAGTCCTAGCCACAGCAATCAGAGAAGAAAAAGAACTAAAAGGAATGCAAATTGGAAAAGAAGAAGTAAAACTGTCACTATTTGCCAATGATGTGATACTATATATAGAAAATCCTAAAGATGCTACCAGAAAACTACTAGAACTAATCAATGAATTTGGTAAGGTTGCAGGATACAAAATTAATGCACAGAAATTTCTGGCAATCCTATACACCAACAATGAAAAATCAAACACTCCCATTTACCATTGCAACAAAAAGAATAAAATACCTAGGAATAAACCTGCCTAAGGAGGCAAAAGACTTGTACTCAGAAAACTACAAAACACTGATGAAAGAAATCAAAGATGACATAAACAGGTGAAGAAATGTACCATGTTCTTGGATTGGAAGAATCAGTATTTTGAAAATAACTATACTACCCAAAGCAATGTACAGATTCAATGCAATCCCTATCAAACTACCAATGGCATTCTTCACAGAATTAGAATTTAAAAATCTTACAATTCGTATGGAAACACAAAATAACCCGAATAGCCAAAGCAATCTTGAGAAAGGAAAACAGAGTTGGAGGAATCAGGCTCTCCGACTTCAATCTATACCACAAAGCTACAGTAATCAAGACAGTATGGTACTGGCACAAAAACAGAAATATAGATCAATGGTACAGGATAGAATGCCCAGAGATAAACCCACGCACATATGGGCACCTAATTTACGACAAAGGAGGCAAGAACATACAATGGAGAAAAGACAGCCTCTTCAATAAGTGGTGCTGGGAAAACTGGACAGCTACGTGTAAAAGAATGAAATTAGAACACTACCTAACACCATATGCAAAAATAAACTCAAAATGGATTAAAGACTTAAATGTAAGACCAGACACTATAAAACTTTTAGAGGAAAACATAGGAAAAACACTCTTTGACATAAACCACAGGACGATCATTTTTGACCCACCTCCTAGAGTAACAGAAATAAAAACAAAAATAAACAAATGGGACTTAATTAAACTTAAAAGCTTTTGCACAGCAAAGAAAACCATAAACGAGACAAAAAGACAACCCTCAGAATGGGAGAAATATTTACAAATGAAACAACAGACAAAGGATTAATCTCCAAAATATACAAACAGCTCATGGAGCTCAGTATCAAAAAAACAAATAATCCATTTAAAAAATGGGCAGATGACCTACATAGACATTTCACCAAGGAAGACATACAGATGGCATGGCCAAGAGGCACATGAAAAGATGCTCAACATCACTAATTATTAGAGAAATGCAAATCAAAACTACAATGAGGTATCACCTCACGCCGGTCAGAATCTCCATCATCAAAAAAGCTAGAAACAATAAATGCTGGAAAGGGTGTGGGGAAAAGGAACCCTGCTACACTGTTGGTGGGAATGTAAATTGATACAGCCACTATGGAAAACAGTACAGAGGTTCCTTAAAAAACTAAAAATAGAATTACCATATGACCTAGCAATCCCACTGCTGGGCATATACCCTGAGAAAACCGTAATTCAAAAAGAGACATGCAGGCTTCCCTGGTGGCGCAGTGGTTGAGAATCTGCCTGCCAATGCAGGGGACACGGGTTTGAGCCCTGGTCTGGGAAGATCCCACATGCCACGGAGCAACTAAGCCCGTGTGCCACAACTACTGAGCTTCCGCGTCTGGAGCCTGTGCTCCGCAACGAGAGGCTGCGATAGTGAGAGGCCTGCGCACCGCGATGAAGAGTAGCCCCTGCTTGCCGCAACTAGAGAAAGCCCTTGCACAGAAATGAAGACCCAACACAGCCAAAAAATAAATAAATAAAGTGAAATTCTTTAAAAAAAAAAAAATTAAAAAAAGAGACATGCACCACAATGTTCATTGCAGCATTATTTACAATAGACAGGACATGGAACCAATGTAGATGTCTATCGAAAGATGAATGGATGAAGAAGATGTGGCACATATATACAATGGAATATTACTTAGCCATAAAAAGAAACGAAATTGAGTTATTTGTGTGAGGTAGATGGACCTAGAGTCTGTCATACAGAGTGAAGTAAGTCAGAAAGAGAAAAATACCGCATGCTAACGCATATATATGGAATTCAAAAAAAAAAATGGTACTGATGAACCTAGTTGCAGGGCAGGAATAAAGATGTAGACATTAAGAATGGTCTTGAGGACACAGGGTGGGAGGGGGAAGCTGGGGCTAAGTGAGAGTAGCATCGACATATATACACTACTGAATGTAAAATAGCTGGCTGGTGGGAAGCAGCAGCATAGCACAGGGAGATGGGCTTGGTGCTTTGAGATGACCTAGAGGGGTGGGATAGGGAGGATGGGAGGGAGGCTCAAGAGGGAGGGGATATGGGGACATGTGTATGCATATGGCTGATTTGCTTTGTTGTGCAACAGAAATTAACACGGTATTGTGAAGCAATTACACTCCAATAAAGATCTATTAAAAAAAAAAAAGGAGCATATGAACCGTAAAGGTGTTCCAAAATTAGAAATTAGAGATTTTTACAGGTTACTGGGAGTTCACGAGTCCACATTTCATGCTTTAATGTAATAAAAGTCTCCAAATGAGGCACTATCTTTCATATTCATAGCAACAGATGGCATACTAGTTTAGAATTTTTAGGTTGTGAATTGTATCACACTTATTAGTAAAAATAGAAAAATGGATGTTACAGGAAGAGTGGATGGTGTGAAAGGGTGGTATCATGAGGCATGAACCACAGTGACTGTGAGGTGAGACAGGACTGCTAGGCAGTTTGCATCTCTCTTTGTGAATATCAGTGTGACCTTTGAACCCCACGAGGTGTCTGTCCTGTGGTTCTTGTGGTATGTGAAGCAGTGTGGAGGCACCACTTGGATATTCTCCATTACAAATGGGGCCAGGAACGGAAGTCTGTAGACGGATCTGGTCAAGTAAGCGAGCGGATAATGCACCTCCTCGGGGACAGAGTGAAGCTGGGGTGTCCTGTCACCTATGTGGACCAGTCGGGTGACAACATCATGATAGAGATGTTGGATCATCAACTTTATGAGTGCCGATACGTGATTAGCGCCATCCCTCCAACTTCGACTGCCAAGATACAGTTCAGACCAGAGCTTCCTTCAGAGAGAAATCAGTGAATCCAGCGTCTTCCAATGGGGTCTATCATTAAGTGCATGATGTATTACAAGGAAGCCTTTTGGAAGAAAAAGTATTACTGCGGCTGTATGATCATCGAAGATGAGGAAGCTCCGATTTCAATAACCCTGGATGACACCAAGCCAGATGGATCGCTGCCCGCCCTCATGGGCTTCATCCTCGCTCGAAAAGCTGACCGCCTTGCTGAGGTCCATAAAGAACTAAGGAAGAGGAAAATCTGTGAGCTGTACGCCAAAGGGCTAGGATCCCAAGAAGCTTTACAATGGTGCGCTATGAAGAGAAGAACTGGTGTGAAGAGCAGTACTCCGGGGGCTGCTACGCTGCCTACTTTCCCCCTGGGATCATGACTCAGTACGGAACGGTGATCCGCCAGCCCGTAGGCAGGATTTACTTTGCTGGCACGGAGACTGCCACATAGTGGAGCGGTTACGTGCAAGGAGCAGTAGAGGCCGGAGAACGGGCAGCTAGAGAGGTCTTGAATGCTTTGGGGAAGGTGGCAAAGAAAGACATATGGGTCCAAGAACCTGAATCAGAGGGTGTTCCAGCCGTAGGAATCACCCACACCTTCTGGGAGAGGAACCTGCCTCCCGTGACAGGCCTGCTGCTGAAGATCATCGGATTTTCCACATCGGTAACTGCCCTGTGGTTTGTGGTGTACAAATTCAGGCTGCCAACCCGATCCTGAAGTTTTGGCTTCATGCCTTCTGCTTACTCTTTCCCAGCATCATGAAAAGCAAAATGTTGACAAATTGAAAGGCTGTGTCATCGGATCATCTTTAAGTGCACTGATTTAACCCCTCAGTTTAATCTCGGTGTATCACCTCCTTAATTTCCGTAAGATCAAGCTCCATCTTGTGATTTGTCTGTAGACCAGCTCGTGATGACTGGTAGGAAATTACCTTGTGATCAATTTCTTAATTTCAAGAAGTTAAAGCTGACGTGCTCATAAGAAAAAAAAATAGAAAAACACTCAAGTTTTATAATTCTAGTATTCCCTTTATTTTCAATCCCAGTGAAATGGAAATAACATTAAGCTGGAGTGAAAGGATGAATTTTCCTTTACCTTCTAAGAATAACATAGCAGTGACCAGCCTGGGTTTGCTCATTACTCTGATTCTGTTACCATAAAATAGAACAGTGTTTTTGACTCATTTTGCGTCATTAGAAATGGAAAACTTTTAGAGGCAAAGAGGCATTT
Organism: Balaenoptera musculus; assembly: GCF_009873245.2. Lineage (NCBI taxonomy): Eukaryota > Metazoa > Chordata > Mammalia > Artiodactyla > Balaenopteridae > Balaenoptera > Balaenoptera musculus. Next base: position 74,683,862 of record NC_045796.1, read on the forward strand.
AGTATGATTTCATATTAGATGTAAGTCCATAACTATGTATCTAAAACCATCAACATCAACATCACACTCATTACTAAGCATTTGTTTAAATAGAGAGTAGAATTCAAGGACAGGGAATAGCATGTACCCCTCCTGCCTAGGGACTGATGTTTGAGTGATGAGTGGCAGGAAGTAATATAATGTAGTATGTTCTAAGAACCTATAAGAAGAGATATTGGAAATAAGTACTATAATTAAAGGTAGTGGCTGAGATTTAAAGAAAATAAATTTGGGACTTCCCTGGTGGTTCAGTGGTTAAGAATCCGCCTTCCAATGCAGGGGACGTAGGTTCGATCCCCGGTCAGGGAACTAAGATCCCACATGCCGCGGGGCAACTAAGCCTGCATGCTCTAGAGCCCATGTGCCACAACTAGAGAGCCTGTGTGCTGCAACTACTGAGCCCGCACGCTCTGGAGTCCGAGCGCCACAACTAGAGAGCCTGCGCGCTGCAACTACTGAGCCTGTGTGCTCTACGGCCCATGTGCCGCGACAAAGATCCTGCGTGCCACAACTAAGACCCAACACAGCCAAATAAATAAATAAATAAATAAATAAATAATTTAAAGAAAGAAAATAAATTTGCTCTTTTGTTGTATATTATACAACATTTATTTTGCATTAGTTAAATAGGGCCCTCCAAATGACCTTATCTTAAACTTTTTGGAACTGTACACCATTCAAGGTGAAAAGCAGGCTTCTTAGAAAGGAGGTTTATTTTCTCTTTAACATCATTTGCCCTCAGAGTTGTTGGTGTTAACTTGCTATTCTTCTAGGGTAGAAACCAAAGACATATATATATATATAATTTCACTAAGTTTGCCATAGGATTATTACTTTCATCAGTAAGATGCTATAACGCTATATAAATGAACTATTTGTAGAGTTCTTGTGAGGCTGAAGCAGTTTGGTTTCACAACAGGATTAGGCAGTTTACAGAAATATCAAACATTTAAAAATAGGGCAGAAATGTATGCTCAGTGCAGAGTTTCCTAAAATGTTTTCTATGGAATGCTAATTCTGAGGGGTGTTGACAGTTCTATATAGTTCTAAAAAGCCCAGTGGCTAATTTAATTTGGGAAATGCTGGGTTAAAGACTACAGGACTTCTCAGAACCTTTAATTTGCTAATATGCATTGAAAACTCTCAAGAAGGAACTTTTATAACATGCTTTATTTTAAAATGTATATTAAATTCATTTAACCAATGAACTCTTTTACTTTTCTTTTCGCAATATCCCTAGGGACTGGAGTTCTATGGCGAATATTTGAATCACACTGGCATCAAAGTTAGATATAGAAGCTCTGGAATTAGACAAACTAGCAAGTCATTTTACCTCTCTGAGCCCTGGGTTCTCACCTGTACATTAAGAAGAATAATTCCTACCTAATGGGAATATTAGAGATTGCCAGTTCATGTAAAGAACATAGCTTATTATAAGCAGTAAAAATGCTGACTTACCAAAACAGCATTAATTGGAGAAGCAGAGATCACAAATGCAGCCACTGTAATTCTTTGGCAGAATGTACAACAACAAGCCTAGAAAACTGGGCAGTATGTCACCAAAGACAACTGTGAACCAATAGGAAAAATCCGAACTGTTTTATATTAAAATGTAAATTTTGCATTGGTTTATGATTCATAATTCGATCCCATAATTGAGTCACTACTTATTAAACTGAGGATTTTCATATACGTTATCTCATTTAATCTTCATAAAAAACTAAGACCCAAATGCAGCCAAAAATAAACAAATAAATATTAAAAAAAATTCTCAAAGTGATAAAAGTATAGAGATGGAGAACAGATTAGTGGTTGGCAGAGGACAGAGACTTGGGGTGGGAAGGGGGTGGTTAGGAGAGAGGGGCACAGACACAAAGAGGCAGCGCAAAGGAGTTCTTTTCTGGTGATGGAACGGTTCTGTGTCTTGATTGTGGTGATCATTATGTGAATCTATACATGGTATGAAATGGTACAGATCTATACACACCCACACACACCCACATCAATACAGGTTAAAAAATGATGGAAACTGAGTAAGGTCTATAGTCCAGTTAACGGTAATATACTAATGTTGATTTCCTGGTTTTGATATTGCACTACATCACTATATATTGTCCTATAATTGTGATGTCATACTATAGCTATACTTCTGATATCATAATTTGGGGAAGTAGGTTGAAGGCTACACGGGACTCCTTCTTTTTGCAACTTCTTGTGAATCTATATTTCCAAATACATAAGTTAAAAAAAAAGTGCATGTGGGGTGAGAGGGATTATTGCCACCATCTTGGAGACAAGTTACATAGTCCTACAGCTAAGTGAGTAAACAGTAGCACAGAGACTGAGAACCCGGGCTCTTGGAGCCAACAAACAAGAGCTGTGACCCTGGATGATCTGCCTGTGTCTGGTTGAGAGGACGGGGCAGGCCCCAGACGTGGTTTGGTGGGACCGTCAAGGCGCCAACTCCATTAACTCAGGCTCAGGATGTAGTGTCTGTCTTTGAGGATGAAGAGTCTACTAGAATGGGTAATTAACTGACAAAAATTAAAGGAAAATGTAGACAGAGACCCCATCCTGAAAATGAGGCCAAACTGGAGAAGGGAATGGGTAGCTTGAGATTCGGCAGACCCCAGGAGCTTTGGTGGCAGAGGGAATCTGAGCCAGTGGGTCCTGTGCTGTGTGACTCATCACCAAGTCCTGCAGTGTGGGGCCCAGAGGCAGGTAAAATGCACAGACTGTCGAAAGAGCCCTGGATCTCGGACGGACCCCTCGCGGGGAGGCACTAGAGAATGCAGACAGAAATCAAGCGAGGGTCAAAGCACGAAGAGAATTAGGGCACTTTCTCTTCCAAGGAATCCTAGGTTTCACCTCCTTTCCTTTACCACTGCATTTCTTAAACATATTTCCAATTTGGAAATGACTGCAAAGCACTGTACTTCTTTTTATAGAACTGAGATACTGCTTTACCAAGATTAAGGTTACACTTAGGCAAAATCAAACCACGTATGGTGACCTGAAGTCATTCTGTTTCTTTGGACAGAGGGAGGGTTTTGAGTGTCAATGTGCTTCACGGACACTGTCAATGCTTCTTTGAACGAGAAAGAGCTTTTAAAATAATAGCAATGCAATCCCCCAAAAAAGCTATGTCAATACATTTACATAACTGGACTTAAAAATTTCCCTGACCAAGTAGGTTTCTTGTTCACTTTCCAAGATAGTAAACCGTAGTGTTACCTGCTCTTTCCTTCCATCCCTGCCCCCCAGGAGATGGGGCTAGGCCAACAGGTTGAGCGTGTGTTCTCATTAATTGTAAATTGTCATGTGGGGCTTCCCTGATGGTGCAGTGGTTGAGAATCCACCTGCCAATGCAGGGGACACGGGTTCGAGCCCTGGTCTGGGAAGATCCCACATGCCGCGGAGCAACTAAGCCCGTGCGCCACAACTACTGAGCCTGCACTCTAGAGCTCGTGAGCCACAACTACTGAGCCCGCGTGCCGCAACTACTGAAGCCCACGCACCTAGAGCCCGTGCTCCGCGATGAGAAGCCACCACAGTGAGAATCCCGTGCACCACAACTAAGAGTAGCCCCCGCTTACCGCAACTAGAGAAAGCCCGCACACAGCAGTGAAGACCCAACACAGCCAAAAATAAATAAATAAATTTATTTAAAAAAAATTGCAAACGGTCATGGGAATGAATGCTGGTTGCCTTACTCAGCGTCCCTGCCTTTCCACCACATCCCTGGGAAGAACGTCTTGTACAGCGCCACCTCCATGGCCCTGCAGTTGCCCCAACTCCACACTCCTGCCCACACACAGCTGTGACTCAGTCCCCTACTTGAATGTTAGAAATGTCAGCTACTGGGTACACAGTCCAAATCCTTTCTTAGGACCGAATGTGATCTCTAGTGATAGTCTGGCTTTTACATAGAGGACATTAAAAAAATCAATTCGATAGTCAGTGTTTCCACACAGATGAGAGGCCTGTTTTCATTGGCTGCTGAATAAGCAGTGCTTCCAAATCTCGGGTTTAGTGCAGGACACTATTAAAACACACGCTCTTAGTTAAACAGAACATTTGTGAATAATCATTTTAGTGATAAACGCACTTGTTCAGCTGCCCTTATGACTTTTAAATTTGGCATGTATTTCATATAGATTTTTCCATTAGAACATAACTCCAAGTGGTACCAAACATCACCCTGGCTGTATTTTAACAATGACAGTAGTGGCTACAAAGGCCAGGATTTCAATTAGCAGAAGTTTTTTTTACACTCACAGGAAAATGATTCTGAATTTAGTTTTACATACTGGATAAGTGTGTTGCATGAAAGCATGAAGTGATGCTTCAGCAGGAAGCCAGGCTGGTGGCACATAGACCAGAAATTAGTGCAAAGAGGTTTAAGTCCAGTTGTTTGACTGTGCTGCAATCTGTTGGCTGGCCTACTATGCCCTCGCCTGCCTAGAACTGCAGTATTCCAACAAGAATCTGGTTAACACTTGTCCCCTATCTCAGTGAGTTGCCATCAAAGTTAGTTTTTCAAAATCGCAAAGCTCTTTGAGCTCTCAAAGCGGGAATTCACTTTTATTTTCTATTCTAAAATAGGCTATTCTTGGCCCAGGCCCTAGGGCATAGCTAATCTTGCACACCGCATGGCATGTGGGATCTTAGTTCCCAGACTAGGGACCGAACCCCTGCCCCCTGCATTGGAAGCTCAGAGTCTTAACCACTGGACCACCAGGGAAGTCCCAGGGCATAGCTCAGAGTGCCCCCTCACACACATCTGTTAGGTTACCCTGATTCCTCTGTAGAAAGCACAGCCTTGACCAGGGGTACTGGAAACCCTCAGGAGACAGCCAGTATTGTAAACTAGCTATCTGAAGAACCAAAACTATTTCTTATGGCAAAAGGAGAGCTCTGCAGATATTTTTTATTAGGAAAAATATATGCCTAAGAATTGTGCCTCATTTTATATCTGACTCTGAGTCTTGGTTTCATGACTCTTGCCTATGAATCATCTTGTGATACTTTAAAAAAACACTTCCGTGACTACGTATTGCCAGGCTCTGCTGATCAATGCATGTTTTAATCGAAGAGAAAATATGGATTTTGTGTATATTCTGAACATCAGCAGGGAATCAAACTTTGTTCTGAGCACTGAGTAAAGATTTTAGTGACCAAGCAGGGATTGGACCGCCTTCATTCATACAACCTTCAACACAGTAACTTTTACTTTGGCCTAACTCCACCCAGAAGATATTTATAGTCAGCAGTACAATTTGTAGGCTAGAGCCAGTGTTGGACATTTTGGCTAGATAATATAGCAATGTCATCTTTGTCGCTATCGAGGTGGTGACATTCCACAGGTGACTTTGCAATTGATCTTGTGGTGAATGTGCGGGGCCAGTCATCACAAAGTATTGATGATATGGTAAGTGATACAAAACAGTAATTTGCATTCACCAGTGTATGCTCATACACACTAGATTGTCAATCATAGCTTGACTTTTCAGAAAACTTTTCTTAGTGATGGCAAGTCCCTCACTAAGACACATGTGAGGGGATTAGGTGTTTCAGCAACACTTAATATGGGTGAAAAACATGGCAGAACCCCAGGAAGGCTAAAGCTCTTAGCTGCAGCATGAAGACTGCAGGTGGTTTCCTTGCCTTAATTAAGGCCGGAAGCACTGATGATGTGGCTTAAGAAGAAGACCGACACCTGAAGTGATGTATGATGTAGGGATCTAGACCTTCCTACAAAGAACCACTTGCTTCCCCAGTGGCTTTATGTCACATCCCTTAAAATGTCGAGTGGAAGCTTCCAGCCACATTTACTGAACACCGAGATCTCAGTGCACAGTGGTAACGGCAGTTTTGGCAAAAGGCCTCCATAGAAAACCCTGGAAACTCAAGGGAGCCAGCAGCCTGGAGTGTTTGGACTCTGTAAGGAAGTATTCAGAGAGGCTGTTGCCTTGAGCAGAGAACAGCCAAAGACTCTGCCCGGTTCTCACTGGGCCAGTGTGATAAGGGCTGCTCGTACCCTGCGGGGCCGCTCGCCTTGGGAGAGGGGAGTAGAAACCTGCACTTAGTCACACGCTCTTTCTGAGCCACACGGAGCTGGCGGTGGGGTGGGGTGGGGTGGGGTGGGGGTGGGGGGAGGAGGGCACGCACACAGGATCAAGCTCGCTAAGCCTTTCCTGCGCTTGCGGACATCTACGAGCACTGCTACAAATTGCGCGGAACCCGAGGCGCCTTTCCCGGCCCCCTCGCGATAGCATCCCGTTCCTCAGCTAACTCACCCCAGGCGAAGTGAAGGGCTAGGGTGAGAAGTAGCGTCATCACCACGAGAGACCAGGACGCGCGGGCAAAGTGAAAGGCGTGGTGTTCTCGTGACCGTGGGCTGCCGTCGTCAGGGATGTGAGCAAGGCCCCTATTTACCAACAGCAAGGAGACTTCGAACCGGAACTCTTCCCGAGTTCTGCTTAAACTTGGTTTTTAGTTTCTTGAAGCAGTCATGGGATCTACAGCTGAGATAGGGGTATTAATATTCACATAGTGACTTTGCTTTTAAATTGCATCAGAAACTACTGGGAGCTTTCAAAACTTACTGTAATATTCGAGCATAGAATAGGACACTCTATCAGACTGTAAACTTTCCCGTTGGATCTTGCATCTTGTGTGTGTGTGTGTGTGTGTGTGTGTAACGGTTTCTGTGAGGTCTTTAGCTATGTAGGGCTCATCAGCCGACTTACACTCCAGCATGGTGAGCAGCGGGGTAAGCCTGTGGTTCCCTTGGATCCAGCAAGGCTATGATTCTGTGGGAACATTTACAGTATCACGTTTGCTGTCTCTCTTCTCCTAAAGGGTGACTGAGGAAAGCGGTGACGTCCCTGGGGCTTTTGCATGAGTCAGGCAGCGCCGCTTGCCTGTGAGCCGCCGGCGGGCTCCAGCCACCAGCCCCTCCCCGTCCTGGGAAGCACATCCCTCTTGCTTCCATGCATTCCTTATTCTGCCCTGAAAAATTTTTTTTCCTTAAAAGAGAGAAGGCTCTGTGTGTGTGTGTGTGTGTGTGTGTGTGTGTGCAGAGAGAGAGGGAGATAGAAGAACGGGTGACTTATATGCTTCAAATTCCCTTCCATTTTATAGGGGGGGGGGGTCGCATGCTATTTCCAAGACAGAGACATTCTATGAGAAACAGGTTTCAATAGAGAGTCCGAAATGACAGGAATGGTTTAAACCCAGCACTGGGGAGAGAACGCTGCCTCCAGGTAACACACATCGAAAACGATTCCAAATGTCTTCTCTGATGCCAGCGGTGCAACCTTCTGGAGAAATCATTTCACACCACCCTCTTCAGCGCACTGAGTGCAGATGTATCCCCCGGCCTCAAAGATCTTGGACCGAAGAGCAGCCGCCCCTGCGGTGCCACCACCCACCACAGGAGGCGCTGCTCCCCGTCCCAAGCCGGCAGGCTCCCAGCACCAGCCCCTCCTCCACCAGCTCAGTGACCAGTGACAGGCTCCGTGTGACGCAGACCAATACACTCTGCCCGCCGGGACCCAGTTTCCCTGGGTACACAAGCATCCCGTCCTCTTTATTTTCCTCGGGACCCGGTGAATCATCTTTTGTACCGTCTTACATGGTGTGACTCATTTCAGGCTATTTTCTGCCCAGTCTCAGCCCAGTGGCTCGTTTCTGGAGAGGCCCTTCCTTGTCTGTTAAATGTCATGAGTCACTACCCTGCACGTGGTAGGAACTCCACGCTCGCTTCACCGGAGCTGAGCGGACTCGAACAATAAGAACAGAGCAAAGAAATGGCCTTCATGTGGGTGAAGCTGCCCAGGCCCCTCCCAGCCTTATTTCAAGACCCTAATTTGCATATTCCTCGATGGTGATGACAGTACTGGGCTTTGCCATTTTGCTCTCTTTGCTTTTTCATCGGGAGGCACGTGTGAGTCAAACGCAGGCTGCGAAGTCAACATGTGCTTCAAGAACTATTCAAAACACACGTGGCTTTTTGGTGGTCACTCCCCTTTCCTAATGGCCCCCTTCTCCCTTCTTCCAGTTTTATTTTCTTCCTGTGACATTTCAGAGCAGAAAATATCTTGTAGTTTTTAAATTTTTAAACTTTTTTAATTAAAAAAATTGGGGGGGGAGGGTATAGTTGATTAACCACGTTGTGTTAGTTTCAGGTGTACAGCAAAGTGAATCCATTCAAAAAATTTTTTTTTAAATTTCTCCTTGCATGCCCTTTCTAATGTCTGACAAAAGTTTTTCCAGTTGGAATTTAACTAGTTTAATCAGAAAAATAAGAGTTTGTCCAGTATACCTACACGGATATTCCTATTCTCTGGAGATTTGTGAACATTTGGGCATCTCTCTTAATATTAAAGAAGCTCATAATAATTCCTGCTTCCACTGAAGCACCAAGGAGAAGATGCAGAAATGGCTGGTGTCTGGTTCAGGTGCTCTGGGCAGCCTTGGCTGCCCTCAGATGTTGGCTGTGACTCCTGCTGGCCGGGGCTGCCTACAGCCCTGGGGCATATGTGGAATCTTCTCGGCAGAACAAAGGCAATCTTTTCCCAATTGTTTGATTTCATTGCTTTCATTTTTCAGGGCAAACTTTCAGGTTTATACAAGGGTAAGACTCAGCTTTTCCTGGATTAGGACATGGACTGTAAAATATTTTGTTGGGTCAGGACATGACATGCCTCAACCTGAGATGCGCTCAGACTGTTGCTCCAGGCCCAAATGCCTCGAAAGTTTAGGTTCTGAAGGACAAGTGACAGGAAACAGTGGCATCCACGCTGGACGGTCACCTGGTGAGCAAGAGGTCCTAGGTGACCTGAGCAGCGGTCCTGATGATTAAAGAGTGTGGCTCTTAGTCGAGTGGCCCTGACAGGTCATCGCTGGCTTCGAGATGCACGGCCACTCCGCAGCTGCAGCCCAGAGAATGTGAGGCATGCATGCTTTTGCTGTGTGTTTTAAATTAGCTTAGTCAAGCTGTAAATATTTGGGCTAATTTCTAAAAAATGAAATGTCTCTGTCAAAGCCAGAAGACTGGCTTGTGTGATGCAAATTAACTTCTTATGGAGATGGGGTCTGGAAAGCAGGATGGAAATGTGTTTCTAACCCCAGCTGGTCCAATAGGGTGATGGATCATAGGTTAAATTTGCTCTGAGGATTCCTCAGTTACCTCAGATTCCAATGCCTGTCCGTGGAGACGTAGTAACCCCTGGGGAACGCCAACACCAGCCTCGCACAAGCGTCCACATCTCCTGGTGCACAGCGCCTCCTGTGAGCCGCTTCGGAACTGATTCCCACCTTCCCCTACTAGAATAATTTGCCTTTCTTTCTGCCGTGCCCTGTGTCTCCATTTCCCTTGTCAATAACAATAGAGACCCTCTATCCCAAGAACCTTTTCTATAGGTGACCTTTCTCTTCCTGAGTTTTCTTTTTTCAATTTTTTAATGAGTACACTTTAACTGCCTATTTTTGAAACACACATAAAGCAAATATGCAGCTGCTCAAGCTCATGCTACTCTGATAAATGCAAATGAAATCAGCAATGAGATGCACTTCAGACTCAAAAGATAAGCAAAATGTTATAGTCAGAAAGTCCTGAGTGATGGCAGAGCAAGGCGCATTCCGGTACCTCCAGGGAGGAGCGCAAATTGCAACATCAGGACTTGGTAAGGTCGAAGAATTGCGCTTAGGCTATAATGGATCCACTTCACTTCTAAGCTATGAGGAATTCTTGTAGCATGTATATAAAGAGATTATACATATATAATACACACAGACACATATATATAAAATGGCTGATTGCAACAGAGTTTGTAAGAAAAAAATTGGAAACAACATAAATGTCCGTTCTTCTCTATAGAACAATATAGAAACTAAAATAAGTGAACTAGAGCTTCACATGTTGATACGGATAAATCTCAAAAACATTAAGCCAAAAAAAGCTGAATGAGTGTTATACTGGACATATTTAAATTGTACACACTAATGTTTAAATAAAGCTTAAATCTGCAAAAAACCATGTCTAGTACCCTCCTCTTTTCCCATCCCACACCCTCGCACAGCCACCAGTGAACAGTATTACGTACGTGGTGTCTCACCTGGACAGTGCAGAAAGAAGACACGAAGGATGCTATGTAGCCCTGGGCAGGGTGCCATATTTTCCCTCCATGTTGTGCTGGGGTTTGTGGGTTTCTGTCTGCTTATTTATGAGTTTCTCTAGGGGGCTCTCCTCCTCTCCTTCTCTCCATTCTCACCTCCACTCAGCCTGAATTCTTCCCATGAATCCCTTTTCAGCCCCCAACAAGGGACAATAGTGCATGAATCCTATGGCATTTCTTTCTTTTTTATTTTTTTTTAATCGGAGGATAGTTGCTTTACAATGTTGTGTTAGTTTCTGCTGTACAGCAAAGTGAGTCAGCTATACGTATACACATATCCCCTCTTTTTTGGGTTTCCTTCCCATTTAGGTCACCACAGAGCACTGAGTAGAGTTCCCTGTGCTATAACAGTACGTTCTCATTAGTTATCTATTTTACACATAGTAGTGTATGTATGTCAATCCCAATCTCCCAATTCATCCCCCACCCCTTACCCCTTGGTGTCCATACTTTTGCTTCCTATGGCATTTTTATTTGCCATGGGAGCATATCCATCTGGGGACAGTTCTGTCAGAAAGAAGAAAAGACTGAATAACTATCTCCATCTCAGGGGAATTCAGGGTAGAGAAAAGATAAAGGGTCAGAGTCATGTTTTTTTTTTCATATTCCCTACTGGATTATAACAAAATTTTGTTAAGATTTTGTTTCTTTCAAAGTGCCTATAATTTTAAAAACTCTATTGATAAGAACTTAACACACATTTCATCTATTTAATTTTAATTTCAACTCTGATGGCAATGGAGACTATTTCTTAGGTGGCCCTAGCTCAGGTTAAAGTAAGCCAAAATGGTAACTAGTGAGGCTATAAACTTTTCACTAAGTAGATTAGCAATTTTAGTTTTAAAATAATCTGACTATAAATTACTTTAAATAAAGTAATTGAGCAATCTGAGACCTTCTAAAGGATTCCTGAGGATATTTTAAAGAAACACTCAGGCTTCAACTCCTGTTCTTTATTCCATCAATACATTCATACTTCCATTCTTTCTAAATTCCAAATAATCTGAAGACTTATTTAATTAAGGCTGAATTTAATAACTATATGATTTTTAAAATTATTTATTTATTTATTTGGCTGTGCCAGGTCTTTAGTTGTGGCATGCAGGATCTTTAGTTGTGGCATGAGAACTCTTAGTTGTGGCACATGGGATCTAGTTCCCTGACAGGGATCGAATCCGGGCCCCCTGCATTGGGAGTGTGGAGTCTTAGCCCCTGGACCACCAGGGAAGTCCCAATAACTACGTGATTTTTGATGTGTGCTTTTGAGAAAATTATATAGACGGTCAATTCATCACTTTGTAGGCAATTATCTTGTTGAGTCACTGTTAATGTTTACACACAAAACGATTCCGATTTTAGTTAGAAACTGTAACCTAAAATTTTTAGGATACAAAGAAAGAGAGAAAAGTCTACATGATAGAAACACAAACTCACCCAAACCCCATCATTCGTGAACTTTTTCAGTGACATCATTTACTATGGATAGCAACAGAAACGGGTAAATTTAAGCTCCAGACCCACATCCAATGACCATCTGGGCCAATCTTATCCTTGCATCTCAAGCAAAACATTACCAAATAGAAGTAGTCACATTTTTTTCCAAACCTGCTCTCCAAGCAATAAAAAAAATCAAGGCACAATAGTAGAGAATCAGCAGTCCCTTCAGGATGGAGGTTCAAAATGTAGAATAGAAAAATTTTGTACTGGAAGGTTGCAGGGGTTTATAAAAGATTAAAAATAAGAGATATATCTTAATATAATTGGCCTAATATCAACTTAGATGAAAGGAAATGGATGAATTAGCTTCTAGAAGTGTTTTGCATACCTGACTTTATCTCAATATATGTTTTTATGTGCTTTCCACTGTACATAATAATGTCCTATTATCAAGAGCCCATGCAGTTCATTTTTATTTTTTTTTAATTTATTTATTTATTTTTGGCTGCGTTGGGTCTTCGTTGCTGCACGCGGGCTTTCTCTGGTTGCGGCGAGCGGGGGCTACTCTTCGCTGCGGTGCACAGGCTTCCCATTGCGGTGGCTTCTCTTGTTGAGGAGCACAGGCTCTAGGCTCGTGGGCTTCAGTAGTTGTGTCACGTGGGCTCAGCAGTTGTGGCTCGTGGGCTCTAGAGCACAGGCTCAATAGCTGTGGCGCACGGGCTTAGTTGCTCCGCGGCATGTGGGGTCTTCCCAGACCAGGGATCGAACCCGTGTCCCCTGCATTGGGAGGCGGATTCTTAACCACTGCGCCATCAGGGAAGTCCCCATGCAGTTTATTTTTTGCACAGTAGACACATTTTTACCAATATTCCCAAATTGTTGGCAAAAAGTTGATGGCTAGCTGGCAAGGAGATGAGTAGAGTTATTTGATCTTTACACGATTGGCATTCTTGATCTGGGACTCATTACAGCAATGTTTTGCTAAACCAACCTCTGTTCTCTTTAGAACAGCACCAATTATTATTCTAGAGATTCAGTATTAATATATTTGTTTATTTTATTTTTCAACAAGCTTTTATTTAATACTTAGTGTGTCCTGGGCAGAGGGGTTACAGGGATGAAACTGTTCTTGTCCTTAAAAAGTTTATAAACCAAGAATTATAATATAATGAGAAATTCCTTTCATAACGATATATGCAAAGGGCAGTCAGAACATAGGAGAAGCCCATATTTTCTCTGACTTAGGGAAGACTTCACAGTGGCAAAGATACGTACTGAGAATTCTCTGGGTACATAAGTGAGGAGAGTACATTTGAAAGAGAGAAAAGAGTGTGCAAAGGAATGGAAGCATGAGAGAGTATGATGTGTTCTGTACAAACAATTCACTATGGTGAGAGTAAGATTAGAGTGAGGAGGAAAGGAAGGGGAGACAGAAGATGAGAACAGACAGGCGTAAATCAGAGGAGGCTCAAATTTACCCTTTGGGCAATTTAGAGCCACTGAAGAGTTTTGAGCCAACAAATTCAATAGAAAGACCTCTCTAGGCACGTCCCTGGTGGTGCAGTGGTTAAGAATCCGCCTGACAATGCAGGGAACACGGGTTTGAGCTCTGGTCTGGGAAGATCTCACGTGCCACGGAGCAACTAAGCCCGTGCACCACAACTACAGAGCCTGAGCTCTAGGGCTTGCGAGCCACAACTACTGAAGCCCGTGCTCCTAGAGCCCGTGCTCCGCAACAAGAGAAGCCACCGCGATGAGAAGCCCGCGCACCGCAACAAAGAGTAGCCCCTGCTCGCCGCCAACTAGAGAAAGCCCACCGGCAGCAACGAAGACCCAATGCAGCCAAAAATAAATAAATAAGTAAATAAATTAAAAAAAGAAAAAAAGGAAGACCTCTCTAGAAAAGTTGGATAGGACAGATTAAAGTGTGCAAGAAAATCTAGAGACACAGAGAACACTCAGGTTACTGCAATGGTCCAAAAAGAGGCGATGAGTTCCTGAATATGGATCCAGCACCTGAGTAAGGATTTGGGAGATATTTAGGAGGGAGACTCACAATACTGGGCTTTCCCTGGAATAAGGGTAGAGGAAACGGAAGGGTGTAATATGACTCTCAACAGTCTCGTCTGGATAACTGATGTCAGCCATGGACACCAGCAAAGCAACGGCAGTAGCTTCGGAGATGCTTGGGAGGTCTTAATATGTAAATATATAAAAGACAGTTAGATATGTAGATCTGGAATTAAAAGGGAAAAAAAAGGGTTTTGACTGAAGATAAGTTATTGGGGGTTATTTGCATTTTCACGGAGAGCTAATGGTTAAACACAGACCAGCATACAATGCATGTGGTCCATTCCTGGTGATGGACCCTGGGTACAGTATACCTGGTTGCTCCTGGAGAGGATTTTTCCCTTTTGATGAAAGAGATATGCTAGATGGAATGTTGGCTGCCATATCAGTAAACAAAGGATGTCACAGTCACCAGCGATTGCAGCCCTCCAATGTGAGCCGGCGGGCCCTGAGGAAACCCAGGAAGGAAAGAATACCTGCCATCTAGCCGCCATCAGACTGCAGCCACGCCCTATGGTGAGCCCTGAGGAAACTCAGGATGTGAAAATACAGGACACTGGCCCCAGATAGCTGAGGTGCCTATCAAAGGAACAATTTCAGTGAGCCCAGACTCTTGCATCTTCCCATATATAGAAAAGCTCTGAATTTAACTTGGGATATCTGGTTTTCTGTAATTAACGATAATCTTTTGATGTTCAGACCACCTGCTCTTTGTTGCAAAACATCTATACGACCTATAGCTCCCCCCTCGCCTCCTCGGAGCAGTTCTCTCAGGGTTACTTGAGATGCAGCCTCCCGGGCTTGAAGTCCTAAAAATTCCCGCCGAATAAAACGTCACTCTCAACTCTTAGGTTGTGAATATTTTTTAAGTCGACAGATACATGAAGAGATCTCACTACTAACCTTTCTGCCTTTGGACTATGTTGGGTGAGGAGGTGATACCTAAAGAGCAAGGCCAACCTGATGAGGACTGAAGTGTGGGAAGATGGAAGGGAGTTGGGTCCTTGATGACATAAACTACTGAACCAGCCCTGAAACTCCAGACTTCTTGTTACGTGAAGGTTTATATTTCCTTGCTGTTTAAACCCCATTCCTCTTAATATTTTGGTACTTACAGCAGACATCATCCAAACTAAAAAGCCTCTTTCTGTGAGATAAGGTAGAAACAATTAAAAATAGATAGACAACTTATTTTGTGGGTAAAAGGGGAGTAGACTGAGGGAGGGTTTTTTTTTTTTGTGGTTTAAGAAGCTAGATGATGAGAGAGGGGATGACATTGAGGATTGATGACAATTATGAAGGGGATGAACGAGGATCTGTCTTCGGACGTGAATAAGACTGTCGAAGAGTGTGTTGGGCAGAGTCAAGGCCGAAGATCATATCAGACAATGGCACTAATTTGCGTGGTTGTATAATCTTTTCTATGTTGTCTTGGCTGGATAGGAAGGAAGTGCAGGTAGAGGGATGGATACACTGTGGATCAGGGAAGAGTCAGGGCCTGGAGGACATAAGGAGTGACTGAAGCAGGAGGGAGGGTACTAGGAGGATAAGAAGTTGTGGTCAAAGAATGGGCTGTTGGGGTCTGAGAATTCAACAGTGAGAGTAGATACAGGCTGACCATGTGTAGCCTGTGAAAAAGGCCTGTGTCTGGAGCATAGAGAACAGGGGAAGTGGTATGAGATCATGATGGAGAGCTAGGCCTGAGCCAGATGTGGTAGGGCCTCCATATAAAGAGTTGAGGTTCTCATCTAAATAGGTTGAGAAGCCATTGAAGGGATTTAAAAATGGCAATGACATTGAAGAGCCTTTAGAAAGGCAATGATCTGATACTTTGGAAAGACCACTTCTGGAGGTTGTGTAGAGAATGGATAATAGGAGGGCAAGAAAGAAATCAGGACAACAGTTGGTTGGTGACTGCAGTAGTTGAGGCAAGAGATAGGGACGACTTGAATCTAGAAGGCGACAGTGGAGGGAGAGAGAGAAATAAGTAGCTTCAATATATAATTGGGACATAGGACCAATAGGACTTGTTGGTGGATTAGATTACGGGGTAAGGAAGAGCAAGAAGACAAAGAAAATCTCTAAATTTTGGTCTTTTGCAAAGTGATAGTGGTTCCATTTACTGACAAGGGAATATTGGAGAAGAAAGTAGATTTCTTGAGGGGAGATGGGGGTAGCAGAGAGTCGAGAGTGCTAGTTTGATTATATCACAAGGAGGTGTCAAATATATAGTTGGATATTTAAGTCTGGAGCACAGAGAAGAGATCAGAGACAAAGCATAATTTTGCAAAGTGTATGTGGGTACCTTCCCACCATTCTTTCTTTCCCATCACCACTGTGTGGCACCTATATTATTTGGAGGGAATTGACTCCTCATCTGGAATCTGACATGGATCTCGATTGTTTTATCTCAATCAAGATAATCCTTCCTCTCCCACATCATCGTTACTGATTCAGGTAACTTAGATCAAAGCCTCCCTGCACACAGCATTACCCTATCCAAAGGAATTGCATCAGAAGTACGTCTGTGAAAAATTTGGGCCAATGGGACACGTGGAAGCTCATTTCTGGGATCTTCTAAGAAAGAATGTTTCCTGTCCTTCTGAGAGCCTGGAGAAAGTGACCAGAAATCAACCTTCTCTCTCATTTTGGACAGCACGATTTGTGGATGTAAAATCTGGAACTGCTGCAGCCATTTTGTCAACATGAGGGACATCAGCTTGAAGATGAAGCTAATAACATGGGAGGTGGGACAGAGACTTGGAAAGAAACTGGTTTCCTGATGATACTGTTGAAGCCCTGAAGACTATCTTACTTCTGAACTTTTCAGTTATGGGAACCAATAACCAGCCCCCCTCCCCACTTTATTATTTAAGACAGAGTTTGATTTTTGGTTATTTGCAGTATATGAGTCCTAACTGATGACTCCTAAGCCACTAGCACATAAATCATATTTCATCCCAGGGAGAAAATGTCGAGAAGGAAGACTGAGTCCTGAGGCATTCCAACCTTAGAGACTGGGCCAAGGAAGAGGAGTATAAAAGAGAGAAAAGGAACAGGCAGAAACATAGAAGACGACTAAGGGAAGTGTGGAGTCACTGGGGGGAAAATGTGTCTGAAGAATGAGGGAGAAGACCCCTCTTTGAGAGCTCTTGGGAGTTCAGGTAACATGAGGGCAGGTACATGACCTTGGAAATGGCAACACGCAGCTTGTCAGTGACCCTGTTAAGCGCAGTCAGAGGAGGGGAGGAGGGAAGCTGGTAGAGTAGAAGGGAGGGGAGAAGGGGTTCGGGAGTGAAGACAGTGGGTGGACACACATTTCAAGAACTTTTGCTGCAAAGACAGGAAGAGCAGTGAGTCAGGAACAGCCAGGGCTGTGGGGCTGGGAGAGTTTGTTTTCATCACTTTCATCATTTGTTTTTTTGAGAATGGAACAGACGAGCGTTCCTTATGCTGAAGAAACGATCCAGAGGAGAATAATAAAGAATGCAGGAAAGAAGAGCAAGGGCAGAGGCGCTCCTAGCAAAGGTGAGAGGGATGGTACCCGAGGATAAGAGGAGACGCTTAGTAGGAGCAGAAACACCTTGTCCTTTGTCAAAGGAGAGAACAAAGAACGTGAGTGGGTAAAAGAAGGCTTGTGGATTTGTGCTAAGAAGTTGGAGAAGCATCTGTTCTGTTTTCTCAGTTGAGTGTGAGTGAACATCACCTGCCAAGATGCAGGGAAAGCGTGTGATCAAATGTGGTCATGGCTTCCCGGCAGGACAGGAATTTTCTTTATTAGGCTTCTGGAAAATGACCTTTTATGTTCCTGAAGTTGTAAAACTCTTCCAAGTGACTTTCTTGTCTATTAAATTCTAAAAGGGATGCTTTCCATTTTTTGAAAGTTTTGCTGCATGTAAATGGGACAGGAGGGGGTGATGGAGGGGGTGTTTCTTTTACCGTCAGTTTAAGGCTTAGGCAACTGAATTCAGATTCTCTTAAAGCTGGTTTTTGTAAAAGGGAAATTTAAAACTTTCCACCTGAAATATTTATAAGCCCGTGACATGTTATTTTCTCTCCAACAGACAGTTCCTGTTTGCTACAGTTAAGTTAGCTCACATCTGTGGTCTTCATTGACAAGACTCCTGGCCTTTTCCTCTTTCCTTAGATTTCCTCTAGTTCTCTGGTACTACGAAAAGTTGGAAAAATAACTTATAACACTTATAAATCAAAGCTATAACTAAAACATATATTCTTCATAGCCTAGAAGAAAATAAAATATCATATTACATTTCTCTGGACAGTTTTATAATAAGTGTCAAGTTGAGAAACTGCTTGATGTTTCAAGATGATTAGCTATGACTTCTAGTTATAAGTTAGTAGGGGGTTCTTATTACATCGTAATTATAGGTCTTAGCTCACAAGATAATTTAAGTTAATTAGACTATTATAAAGACCATGTGGAGGAGGAGAGTGTCTGTTATTGTTTTGTAAACACTGCTGGATTTGTCCTCATTTTAGGCAGTACGAAATAACTTATTTTGCATAAAACCACTTAAGAGACTTAAAACACAACTTCTTTTGTGTGTAACCTCTCTAGCTGTGCAATTCTAAAGAGCTAGCCTGTCATATCCACCTGGGGTATTGGCTTCAAATCCTGATGACACGGAGCTGAAAACAAGGACTAGTTTCATTCAAAGTCAAATCCAGCTCAAATCCAGTCTATGAACCAAAGTACCTTGGGGGCAGAGATGAAAATACAAGCCTTACTAAGTATGTTGTTCAAAACACATGGCTCAGGAAAGGATAAACCCACACATTTATAAAACACACTCAGTGGGACAGTTCTAGGCTTTTTTGAAAGGTTGTCAATTAAAACCACCTTAAAGATGCTTTGTTAGAAGATTTCAATCATGGTCTTTCTAGCTACCAATGTATAACTATTTGGATTTAAAATAAGTTTTAACTTAAGATATGTAACTGCATATGGTATATGTCTGTGTGCTGCGTGTGTATAAAAAGTTCCTTTAATGAAGGGACTTGAGTGAATGGTAGGGGCGGTGACAGGTGAGAGAGTCCAATAGCTGTGATCACATTTTAAAGCTGACCTTGAAAGTGGTTCTCGTATTGTACTGAATAGGTCAGCACTTCAGGTCATGAGTTTAAAGGTATTTCCTACAGCAGTGGAGCTCACAGAGTTATCCTTACTCTGGTAATGTCAGATACGGATTCACTAGGATGAAACTGTTAATGGGATTATCAGTAAAAATTTGATGTGCTTTCAGGTTGCAGCCAGGAGAGCGAAGTTTGGCTAAACTGACTGACTAATTACTGATCCCAATCAGTAATGACCATACTTATGGTTTTCATTTTTTCTTAATTGGGGCAAGTTCTCTGTGTCCCCTGCCCAGTTCAAAAGTAGAAGAGGTGAGAGCAAGAAGGAGAAAAAGAAAGTAAAGCCCCAATCATCATTTTTTTTTTTTTAATTTTATTTTTGGCTGAGTTGGGTCTTCGTTGCTGCAGGCAGGCTTTTCTCTAGTTGCGGCGAGCGGGGGCTACTCTTCGTTGCTGTGCGTAGGCTTCTCATTGCAGTGGCTTCTCTTGTTGTGCAGCACGGACTCTAGGCACGCAGGTTTCAGTAGTTGTGGCGCATGGGCTCAGTAGTTGTGGCTCGCAGGCTCTAGAGCTCAGGCTCAGTAGCTGTGGTGCACGGGCTTAGTTGTTCCATGGCATGTGGGATCTTCCCGGACCAGGGTTCGAACCTGTGTCCCCTGCACTGGCAGGCGGATTCTTAACCACTGCGCCACCAGGGAAGCCCAAGTCCCAATCATTAACTTTGGATTTGTGCCTTTTCTCTTGAATTCTCTTCCTTATCTTGGTAAGAGAATGTCATGCTCTCTCAGTGGGATTTTGAAGCCTTTCACCAGCTTTGTTACTGGCTCAGATATAGCCCAGAGTCAGGTAGTTATTTAGACACAACTGTCTGCTTTTCATCAAGTCATTTGGACCTATCTGCAGTGACACACTGGCAGAGCCAAGGGGACCTGCACACAGCCCTGTCAGGAAAGATGAGCAGAGAGCCATGAAGAGAGCAGGGCCTCAGGTGGCCCACACTAACTTCCCACTCATGGAGCTCCGTGCCATTCATAGCTTAAAGCAAACCAAACAAACCCTGTTCCCTTTCAAGAGGAGTGGGCAGGTTTCAATTTTCTCTCGGATATGACCAACAATCAGAATTTTTAGGCAGGAGATAATGGAAGATTGAATGTTTTTCTTCTTTTAAAAATATCTAGGCATATTAAGCTAGAGCAGTGAAAGTTCAGACAATTATACCATTTTCTTTTGTTTACTGTTTTTCTCAAATTGAAAGAAAAACAAACTACAAGCAAAACAGATTTGGGATGAAAGCCAAGATTTGTCTGTGGTTTGATTTTGCACTGCCCTGTGGCTCTGATTCCTTTCTCTGTCATAGGGAATATGCAGTGGCCCAAGCCCAGAGTGACTTTCAAGTTCTGCATCCCTAATGTGGTGTTTTAAAAACTGTGTTCCACTGAGAAACAGTATTGCTAAATGCTCCCTGCAGGAGGGGTACACATCTTCTTATATCAGACTTGGCCATGTGACTTGCTTCAGCCAATGAAATGTGTGTTGCTTCCAGCAAAACCTTAAGACCATCACAAGGTTCTACCATTTTCCTTTTATCTCCTCCACAAGACCAGCAATGGCTCAAATGGGAGTTGCCCTTTCAGCCTTGATCCAAGAGTTAAGAAGATGTTGAATAGAGCTACAGCCACCTAGCAGCCGTCTTGTAAAGTGAAAGAGAAATAGAGCATTGTTGTTATAAACCACTGAAATTTTGTTACTGCAGCATTTCCCAGCTCATCCTCACCGACACGTTGTCAGGACAAAGGGGGCTCTTTGTATCAAATGAATTTTGTAAATGCTACATGTGCTATCCCACTTAAAACATAATAATGTAGATTGGCATTTTAAAAGATGTCAAAAAATCTTGCAGGAAAGAAACTGGTTTAGCACTGTGATCTAGCATTTTCCCAGTAATCTTGATTAAAGAATTTTTTTTTAACATAATACTTAATAACTTTTCACCAAACACACTTTTTAAAAAAGCTGCCCTAATGCATTGTTTTTCTGTTACCTGAAACAGAGGTTGATTCATGAAGCTGGTGGCTCTTGTCAACTTTTGCAAACTAGTCATAACTGGCTTCATTCCTTTGTTCGTTCATTCATGAAAAAATATATCAGGTACTAGAGTTAGTGCTGGAGATGCTAAGGTCTCCCACTGCTATCTTGTGGGTGTGCAAGAAATATCACTGTCATTAATTTCTATAAGTGAACTTCATTTCTGACTGGGTGTCTAAGCACATGTACCAGGTTTTGAGAGTATGATTACTGCTGGTCACTTCTCACATGTCCACTGTCCAGTTCCACATGGTGGCTTCGGGACTGGGGATTTGACACTGTCCTATTAGTTTCAGGCCAAGCCTAGGGCGTGGGAGCATCTTTGCGGGGGCCTCCACGATCCTGCGTTCCTGGGTACATCACCCAGCCCTGCCCTCCACGGCCTTAACGCTGCTGCCAAGAAGCAGGGTTTGGTTCCCTGCCCCGGGACTACAGGAGGCAGAGTTCTGTGACAGCCTCCCAGATTCCCGGTCCCAGGGACACACACGCCTTTCCTGAGTTACACAACGAACAATAACCTCGGTACTGCTGTGTAGGGAGTTTGCAGATGTAACTGAAGTGCCGAATCTGTTGACCTTAAATTAAAGAGGACAGGCACGTGGGCCTCACCTAATTACACAAGTCCTTTACGAGCAGAGCATTCTTCCTGCTGGTTGTAGGAGAGGAAGCCAAGGATTGAAAGCACGGGAAGGGTTCCACACGCCCTTGCTGGCTTGAAGACAGAAAGGAGGGCAGCCCTGACTGGCAGCCAGCAAAGAAGCATGGGCCTCAGCCCCGTAAGCGCCAAGAAACTGAGCTCTTCCAGCCCGAGTGAGCTTGGAAGTGCATTTCTCCCAGCCTGGCTGACACCCTGATTTCAGCCTTGTGATTCTCTGAGCAGAGACCCAGCCCTATCACACTGGACCTACGGAGCCAGGGCTGTAGACTCTAGGACCAGCTGGGCCTGTAGAACTGCGAGCGGTGTTTTAAGCTGCCAGGTTCGTGGGGATGCGTGATGCAGCAAAAGAAAACCAGCACATGCACCCCAGGCCCTGTCTTCTCTCTTCCTCTCCTCCGGCCTGGGGTCTCTGTTTCCAGTTTGGAGGGGAAATCAGAGAGCGCGAGGGCAGCCTGGGCAACCTTACTTCTTCAGGACATTCTCTTTGCAACCTCTTCCTCTCACTTCTTTCAAAGCCCGGATGTGGTTTTCTGTTTGTTTGTTTTTTGATAGGTATCTCACTTCCTTTTTAAAATTTTTATTGGCGTATAGATGATTTACAGTGTTATGTTAGTTTCAGGTGTACAGCAAAGTGAATCAGTTATACCTATACATATATCCACTCTTTTTTAGATTCTTTTCCCATATAGGCCATTACAGAGTATTGAGTAGAGTTCCCTGTGTTATACAGCAGGTTCTTATTAGTCACCTATTTTATATACAGTAGTGTGTATATGTCAATCCCAGTCTCCCAATTTATCCCTCCCCCAACCCTGATCCCCTGGTAACCATAAGTTTGTTTTCTACATCTGGATATGTTTTCTTAAAGAGACTTCTAGAAAGCAAAATCCAGAGAGGCTTGCAAGCTGCATTTCCCCTTCTCCATCCTCCAAACACACTCAGAGCTACCACCTGTTACCCCGAGACAATAAGATCTGAGCCTGCTGGAAGTGAGGAAAGAGAACACACAGGGAGGGGAAAATACTCCACGAACTAATATCTTCACATACTGTTCCTTCCCAAAGCTTCGTCTCATGGCCCTGTGCATCTAGATGTGGCAGAGGCAAGTCTTCCAGCAGGGACACCAGAGGCAGCATCTGACCAAGAGACAGCCCAGCCTCGTGCACGACTGCCCCGGCCCTCCCCTTGTTACGTTGCTCAAGTGGTGCAGGATGAAACGCCAGATCAGCCTGTGGCAAACAGAAAGGAAAGCTGTGCCCCAGGCTCTGGCTGGTGGGCAGGGCACCTACACGGGGAGCATTGCCCTGAGGGTGGCAGCATTTGGCAATGAAGGATGTTTAGACGGTGGAAATCCTAGACTCCCAGGCAAAGGGAGAACCCATCTGGTGACATCTCCTGGTATCAGGTTCTGGTGGACCAAATGGCTGTGAGGGTGAAACTTCTGAGAATCACAGGGGAAGCAGCCTTCCTATTTCTTTCCCCAGGGCAGCCTCTAGAGAGAAGAGGCAAATAGAACAAGCGGTTCCCAGCTCTTCAGGGCCCGTTTTCTGCCAGACAGTGTGCCATGCATTTTCTGTGCATTATATAGTTTAGCCCTCGTAACAAACCCACAAGGGCAATAAATCCCCATTTTAAAGCTGAGGCAGTTGAGCCGCAAGAGGTTAAGATACGCTGCCCAATTCACACACTCCCTAAGTGGCAGAATCAGGGTCCATCAGAAAAGAAAGGTCAGGCAGTAGAGCTGTCAGGGTTCAGCCCAACAGATCCTGGCCCTCACTGCTCTGGTCCTCCACTCTCGAGAACAGGTTTCCTTCACATGGGGATCCCGAAAATATCTGTAGGCCGGAGGTGGAAAGGAAAGTCACATGGCTCAGAGGCAGCATGAATGGGCATATGGGTGAATCTGTTTAGATTAGTTGGCAAAGAGTCCAAATGAAGTGGGGCATTGTGATTACTTTGATCTTGGTGGCTGCAGGATAACCTACACTCATTCCCTTGGTTCCCCAAAGGTGGTTATGCTTGTTTGCACTCACTATGGCTGCCTGAGAGGCCCCCACTCTAGCTCCCCACTGTTTTAAGTCTCTTTAACACGTGCATGGGAAGAATTACTCATTTCCTCCTTTTGGTCCAATAGCTTAGATTCCAACTGCTTCTAATTTACCCCACTGTGTTCAAGTGTGTCGTCACCGAACATTCCATCCAACCACCATTAGTATTTATTCTTGTTTCTTCAAGACCAAAGTAAGTCTAGCACATAGTGGGTCATTAGTATTTGAGAGGAAAAAGAGAGAAACCTTTGCACTGTCCTGGCCACAGAGGTATCAGAGTTTGGTTCTAGAATGTGTTCTTACAAATCGACCAAGGCCTAGTCAGCTCCAAAAGCAGAAGCATCTCTGACCCGTCCCCTAGTGCTTGCACTGAAGGATAAATGCTGACACTGTGTTGAGATCGGATGTCCCATAGGACAGAAGGTCAAGGATACAGTCATGTGAGCTGGATCTGAGGCAGTCCCTGGGGGGTGGGGGGGGGCCCAGGTGAGTTGTGGGTCTGCACTGCAGATGAGTAAGGTGCACTTAAAGGGGCCTCCACCAGTGAAGATGACCACAGAAAATCTGCATTGCTGCTCTTCTCCTTGGGCTTCCAAAGGAACACCCGATGAAACCATTACCAGAAAATTACTTCCCGTAAAACCTCTGCTCCTATCTGGCTCGACGTCCCTTCCCAATCTGGTTCCTTACACAACCCCCCACCTAAACCCTCTTCCTGCCCCACCAGACTCAGGGGGGACTGTTCCTGCAGAGCCCCGGTTGGCGATCTCACTGGGGCGGGGCTCTGTGACTCTAGAATCTGGGGGCTCTCACATCCTCCATTTCCCCTTCCACTGGAAGCTTCTCTTCAGCCAAGCCCCACCTTGCAGGTCCCATGGGCCTTGCATCCCCACACCAGCCTTTGCTGGGACTGCTTTGCCGCGTGCTGGGAGGAGACCTCCTGCGGCTCACTGGAGCCAGATTGGAGTTAGAAGATGGGGGAAGATCTTGCCACTGAACTGGGGAAAGCAAGGGTGTTGTGGTTCTGGTAGACCTATCTGAGACTTGCGATGTGTTCTCTCAGAAGCAGTGCTGATTAGGTTCTAGAATGCTGTTAGTACAGCACTCTTTCTGCTATGTGATGAGTGCTGTTGGCTGTGGTGGGCTGGTCTAACATTTCCTACGGGAAAATGCATTTTGAGTTCCCAAAAATGTCTTAGAAATGAACTTCTGAATTTACAACGTGTTTCTCAAATTTCTCCCAAGGAGCTTATGATTTTTCTGTGTCATGATGCTGAGCTAGTTCTGGTTTCGTGTTCAGTATAAACCAACATCCAATGCCCAGTCTCAGGCTCTTGGAAGTGAGTCATGCCGGGAAGAGAAAAAGTTTCCCTGAAAACACCTTCCCAGAAAGCAACACAGAAGCTGGACTCTTCATTCGGAACAAAAACTCAGAACATTCTGACCTTGGACTGGATTCCTATTTTGAATACTCGGGAGGAGGGAAGTGAGATAGGGAATTGTGGGGCAGCCCAGCTGCAGCGGCTGTGAACCGAGACCCAGGTTCCAGTGGAGTTACTTCCCCCTCTGACATCTGCCCTTTCATTTCATGTTCTTGTCAAGATGTTATTATGAGAACATGTGTCTAATATGATCTTAGGAACAATGATTTTGAAAATATCTCTTTATTGAAGCCTTTGTCCTTGACACTTCCTGGTTGGATCTAAGTTATATGTTCTCTTCTGAATGAAAGAGATGTGATCACCAGTTTCCTTAAACGGACTCAACCCTGGCAAACTTGGCTTAAGATGTTGGGTAAGTTCTGAGGAAGGATTAGACTCAGTTCATAATTTCAGACAACGTGCTCCACACTCTTCTCCACATCACCACCTTGAAATGTTACTAAATGAGCAGCAAAAAAAATCCCCGTCTTTCCTTTCTGGCTCTATGGTTTCCTTCTGCTTGCTGACTTTGCAGTTAGCCTGAGCAATTCCACTGTTTGTCTGAGCCTCTTGAAGTAAACTGGCTGTCTGCTTAGCACTCTGAACTTTAGAAGGACAGGGTTTTTGAAATTCAAGGGAACACAAGAAGGACTGTACTATTATTTTACTAATGTGCCAGTGTTCCTGTCAGAATGGCCAACATTAAAAAGTCTACAAATAACAAACGCTGGAGAGGGTGTGGAGAAAAGGGGACCCTCCTACACTGCTGGTGGGAATGGAAACTGGTGCAGCCACATGGAGAATAGCATGGAAGTTCCTCAAAAAACTAAAAATAGAGTTACCATACAATCCAGCAATCCCACTCCTGAGCATATATCTGGACAAAACTATAATTCAAAAAGATACATGCACCCCTATGTTCACAGCACTATTTAAAATAGCCAAGACATGGAAACAACCTAAATGTCCATCAACATAGAAATGGATAAAGAAGATGTGATATATATAATATATATTATACACACACACACACACACACACACACACACACAATGGAATATTACTCAGCCATAAAAAAGAGTGAAATAATGCCATTTGCAGCAACATGGATGGACCTAGAGATTATCATACTAAGCAAAGTCAGAAAGAGAAAGACAAATACCATATGATATCACTTATATGTGGAATCTAAAATATGACACAAATGAACCTATTTACAAAGCAGAAACAGACTCACAGACATAGAGAACAGACTTGTGATTGTCAGGGGGGAGGGGGATGGGGGAGGGAAGAATTGGAAGTTTGGGATTAACAGATGCAAACTATTATATACAAGGTGGATACACAACAAGGTCCTACTGTATAGCACAAGGAACTATATTCCATATCCTGTGATAAACCATAATGGAAAAGAATATAAAAAAAAAGCATGTATATATACATATGTATAACTGAATCACTTTGCTATACAGCAGAAGTTAACACAACATTGTAAATCAACTATAATTCAATAAAAGTAAAAACAAAAATGCCAGTATTGTTTCTCTTGTATCCTTGAAATGGATTTTCATCGTCTAAGAGAATTCACAGGCAAAGAATATCCTTCCCTCTCATTTTTGCCTTAAGGTCTCTACTTAAGTCTTGGAATACTGAAGCTTGAACACAGGAAAAACAAACCGAATCAAAACAAAACCCCCGAAACACCCAAAGAGGCTGCCTGTTGACTCTGCTAAGCTCTGCTCCATACATACCCTTCCACTGGCGGGGCCGGGGTTGGTAAACTCTTCAGTGAAAGTCGGAAGTTGAAGCTCAAGGCTTCTATGAAAAGGCAGGCCTGTCTTTGACATTTTTATTTCCCTCCAGAGATCTTTCACAGCATCTTTCATTGCAAAAATGACTCTGAATAACAGCTAATAATTACCACAATGGACATTTAATATTTATCATGCTAAGTTCTTAATAACCTTTAATAGGCATTCATCACGTAAACTTATTAAGAATCGCAGCAAATTCGTGAGGCACCATTTCCTAGGGTAATTTATAAAACCACAGAGACAATGAAATTTCAACAAATCATTCCTTGAAGCGAAGGTAATTTAAAAATGAATATAATCAAAACAAATTTGGTGTCTGATTGTGACTTCAATGGAATATTAATGCAAGTTCCTTGATGCTATTTGTTAAGGCACGGAAAAAAATAACTTGAGGTCTTGACTGTTAACAATAAAGTAATTGTACTCAAATATTCACGATTCTGAAAGGCTAGCAAAGCCTCAATGGGCCTACGGTCTGGGATACTGAAGTCAGAAGAGCATTCTCGGTGGGCGTGAATTTTGTTTTGTTTCTTTGCTGTCCACCTATGTACTAGGACAGTGATTGAATTTAAAGAAAAGGTGGGATACATGGAAGTTCACATACAAGAACCGTTGGATCATATACTAGGAAATTTGAATTGATGCCCTTTCCAATTTGTAAGCTTGCTGATTAAGAAAAACCCTTGCTATTCTCTTTTTCACGTTGAACGCCACCCTCCTGCTCTCCTTCTGCACACAGCTCTAGGACCTTCAGCTGCAGGAATGTTCCACGATGAATGTAGTTACAAATACAGAGATGTATGTATAGAGCTCTCTAATACTCTTATTGAGAGATAAGTTCCCTCACACTTTGAATTCCTGGGTTTAAATCAAATGTTAGCTCTCCAGCTCATCCACAGGTGATGACCACGGGTTCTCATACACAGCTAGTCCCGCCCACTGTCCAGGAGAGGAATGTAGATTCTGTTTCCTGAGTAAATAGTTTTCTTTAGATACCAATATCTAGATATTAGCCGAACTTGATGCAGAGGCTTTTTTTTTTTTTTTTAAAGATTTTTTTGATGTGGACCATTTTTAAATCTATTTATTTATTTATTTATGGCTGTGTTGGGTCTTCGTTTCTGTGCGAGGGCTTTCTCTAGTTGTGGCAAGCGGGGGCCACTCTTCATCGCGGTGCGCGGGCCTCTCACTGTCACGGCCTCTCCCGTTGCGGAGCACAGGCTCCAGACGCGCAGGCTCAGTAGTTGTGGCTCACGGGCCCAGTTGCTCTGCGGCATGTGGGATCTTTCCAGACCAGGGCTCGAACCCGTGTCCCCTGCATTGGCAGGCAGACTCTCAACCACTGCACCACCAGGGAAGCCCCAGAGGCTTTTTCTTAATACCGTTTTTATGGAGATTCCTCAAAAAACTAAAACTAGAGTTACCATATGATCCAGCAATCCCACTCCTGGGCATATATCCAGACAAAACTATAATTCAAAAAGATACATGCACCCCTAGGTTCACAGCACTATTTACAACAGCCAGGACATGGAAGCAACCTAAATGTCCATCAACAGATGAATGGATAAAGAAGATGTGGTATGTATGTATGTACGTGTATGTGTGTATATATATATATATATATATATATATATATATATATACACACATACACACAATGGAATACTACTCAGTCATAAAAAAGAATGAAATAATGCCATTTGCAGCAACATGGATGGACCCAGAGATTATCATGCTAAGTGACGTAAGTCAGACAGAGAAAGACAAATACCATATGATATCACTTATATGTGGAATCTAAAATATGACACAAATGAACTTATCTACAAAACAGAAACAGACTCACAGATACAGAGAACAGACTTTGGTTGCCAAGGGGGAGGGGGGTGGGGAAGGATGGATTGGGAGTTTGGGGTCAGCAGATGCAAACTAGTATATAAAGAATGGATAAACAACAAGGTCCTACTGTATAGCACAGGGAACTATATTCAATATCCTGGGATAAACCATAATGGAAAAGAATATGAAAAAGAATGTATGTATATGTATAACTAAATCACTCTGCTGTACAAGCAGAAATTAATACAACATTGTAAGTCAACTATACTTTAATAAAATAAAAATTTTAAAAATGTTAATAGTTCCTTTTTTTTTCTTTTAACTGTGTATTACCACAAGTAATACATGTAAGGTTGCCAGATAAATAGAAGATATCTAGTTAAATTTGAATTTCAGATAAGTAATGAATCATTTTTGGTATAAATTATGTCCCATGCAATCTTTGGGACGTACTTACACTAAAAAATTACTCATTGTTTATCTGAAATTCAAATTTAACTGGAAATCCTCTATTTTTATGTGCTAAGTCTGGCAACCCTTCGTTCGTGTTTTGCATAAATGCAAAAAGAAAGAAACATAAATCACCAGAATTCTCACATTCTTGATTCTTTTCCTAATCCCTTAATATAATTGGAACTAATTTGGGTCCTTCCCAACCAAATTATTATAAATTAAAATGTTTTAAAAGTTACGTATTCTCAATAAATAATATCAGCATCGTTAACCCCCTTTGGTTTCTCTTTCTTCTCCAGGAGTCATCTTGTTAAGAAAAATAAAGTTGGATGAATCCCAGAGTAAAGCCAGAAATACCACTAGTCAGGCTGTTAAGAATCTGCTAAAATACTGACAAAGAAAACCTAGGTTACAGATAACATAGTATCTCATCTTTGGCAGCAAGAGAAGGACGAGGGTGGCACTCGCTCACTGAAGGACATGTGTGTGTTGGTGTGTGTCTCCGTCCTTCTATCTGTCTGATTATAATCGACAGAATGGAAAATGAAAAATATACTGCAGCCCCCAAATTTGAGCAAATTTCCCTCATTTCCTTCTTTTTTTCGTTGGTTGATCTAAGCAGGTTATCTATCCATTTTGCTAAGATAAAACGGGAGAATGGGCATCGACTTTGCAAAGGATTTTTAAGCTGTTGCTGATACCAGGACACTCATATGAGTGGTGGATTGTGTGTGTGTGTGTGTGTGTAAGTGTGAATGTGTGTGTGTGCATGTGTGGGCATGAGTGTGTATAAGTGTAAGTGGGCAAGTAGGAGTGCATGCCTGGGTGTGAGTATGTGCGCATGCGTGTGGCGTTTGTGCGCGGGCGGGCAGAGAACAACTTGCAGGGTAAAGATGGCCCCTGAGACAGCGAGACCTAACGTGGAGGGAGCACGTCTCCTGGCCTGTCTGGGTGGTGCCTGGGCACATCAAGATAGCAACAGTAATTTAATCACTACTTTAATGAAATGTGTAATTGTTTTGGAGGAAGAAATACCGGTCAAGGAGTAGATTTCTAGGGAAGTGCTAAAGGCACCTCTCTCCTCCCTCAAGGATGCATCAAGGGCAAGGGTGTTGCATGAGATCCCATTGCTGGGGGAAAGTTATTTCCTTGTGATAAGTAGAGCGGTTGAGGGTCTCAGCCCACAGAGGTGTGGTCTCTCTGTGGCCCTTGGACTTTGACTCCCTTGGACTTTCCATTCCTACTTGAAGTGTTTGCTTTGCCCTGGGCCTTGGGGACACTCTTCCATTGATTCTCTTCTGGCCTGTAGCTTAATAAAAGGAGCCCTCCTCTGCCTTCTGTGCTGTGTCATATCTGAAAACTAACCGGAAGCTTGTGAACTTTCCTTCAAAGTGTCATTGGTATAGGAGAGAGCCTATGACTCAACTACTGAGCTCTTTGTTTTCCATCTGCTGGACAACCTCAAGGTCATGCCTGATTAAAGAGATGCTCTTCCTGTCTGGACAGGGATTCCAAAGAAGATTCCTTCCGGTGGATCTCCTCAACTCTTCACACCGGTCAGGGTCAGGAGAATGCCGGGTCCCAAACAAGTTGTTGGAGAGAAAACAATGGAAATCTCAGTAGCCCTCAAGGAGCTCATGTGGTAGCAAAAACAGAGAGGAAATCATAGCAATATGAGAAGCATATGAGAGACTATGGCCACAGAGATGGAAGAAGGGTCTGTGTGTGGCGTGAGATGGAGATCATTTCAGGTAGGTTGGAAGAGGTGGTATTTAAATCGAGCCTTGAAGATCCCTAAGAGTCAGCTCAATAGGAAAATTATTCTCGGAGCGGCATTGACGATACACAGAGATGGGGAGATGGGTGCACACTCCAGGAGCTGCAGGGCAGTGCGTCTGGATTCTGGAGCCGAGGGAGAGACACATAAACAGGACTCTGGTGAGGAGGGTGGGGCCGATCATGAGGAGCCTGGTGAGCTCTGCTCAAGGGCTTGGGTTTATGCTGAGAACCACGGCGAGACACTGAAGAATTTTAGGAGAGTGTTATAACTGGACTTCACCTTTAGAAAGATGTTGTTGGCAACAGCATAGGTAAGCGGCTAGAGGAGGCATAAACAGAGGCAAGAGGATCACTTAGAAGAAAGAATTAAGGCAGTGGCGATGGGGGCAGATACAGACACGTCTGTCAACAGAGTTTAGCAGTAAATGATGGGGTGGGGCGGTGCGTGACAGTTTCTGGTGTGTGTCCTTGGACGGATGCTGATGTCGTTTGTTAAGAAAGAGAAAACAGGAGGCGGGACAGACTTTGAAGTAGGTTTTGCTATCCTGAGTTTGAGGCCTGTATGGCATTCAGATAAGGTCTCGAACTCAGAAGAGAGGTTAGCTACACTGATAGGTCTGAAAATCCTCAGTATTTAAATGTTACATTTAAAGGAGCTATCCGGGGTGTCGAAGACTCTCCGTAATAGGCAGGAACAGGTTTCAGTACGTTATTTTAATATTCCCTTATGTAGTGCTTTACAGATATTCATAGATACCTATCTTTTATAGAAAATTAAAGATTTTCATTTTAAATATCTCATGGTGGTCACCACAATTCTGAAAGATGAGAAAGGCACCATCTGTCTAATCTGATAGAGGAGGAAACCGAGGCTCAGGTTGAATGCCTTTCCTGAGGTCACACAGCTGGTCAATTGGCAGGGTTTCCTGCCCTTGAATCCAGGACTCTTTCCTGCACTCTCCGGGGCCTCTCCCATTGCAGTGGAGGCCAGCACTGCTCACCACATCCTGCTTCCTGCAGCAGGCAAATGTGGATTTCTTAAGAGCTTTAAAACCCAAAGGTACAATACCCACACGAAGATTATACCACAGTGCTCCTGGCACGCAGGGCGTCATCCTAGAAGTCCTTATTTTGTTGCTAAATGTATTCTTTGTACATGCTTATTGTGTGGAATACAGTATAAAAAGAGTAGGGTTACATAAAGGACCAGAAACTCCAGTTTATCTGGGTCCTTGCTAATCTCTCTCTTTCAGTGCCATGGGAGGCAGAATCTCGGGTTGGCACAGGGTTGAGATAAAGCTGTGCTGTCTTCAGCACAATGCCTCTCCCACCACAGCTCCGCTGGTAGGGTTGTACCCACTGGAAATGGGTTGTACAGGAGAAGTATGAAAACAGCCTGTGAGTGCTTCGTCAATTCCCTATCCCATTTCCTACACTGAGAAACGAATGGTTCACGCCGGTTCTGAGTCCTTAACGTCGCCCTCCTTGCCCACGAGTGAGGCCACAGACCTTCTACAAAAGCGCCTTAGGGAATCTCTTTAGCGTCTGCCTCCTCCCCCTTCCGAGCTCAGTTGTTCTGACTTTCTCAGGCCCTACCTCCCTCTCCATGCCTGGCCTTCCTGGAGTGATGCATTGGCTTGGATGCTCTGCTGGGCCAGCCTTTCAACCACTCTTCACCTGTGCTCTCTAGCCTTCGGCAAATCAACCTCACCTGGGCATCCTTCCCAGATTCCTGGAAAGGATGCCAGGTCCATCCAGCAACCTTGGTTTCAACAATAACAGGGAGGTGAAGACAATCCCGGGAACTCAGGGAGGGAGTGGATCTCAGGTTCCACGACAGAATTTTCGTTTTCTTAAGTCTCGGCAGGTAGTCAGATCATTAAATGATACTTTTCATTCTCACCATAGTTTACTTCCTCGTTTCCCTATCACTGAACATTTTGGTTATTTATAAATTTCTGCTTGTAGATAATATACAAATACATGCATCCATACTGCCTTTATTCCGTTGAGTTATTATTAATAATTTATCTCAATTGGTATAAGTGTCAGGAGCCTGGGAATTCGTCATCATTCCTCTCCACTAAGATCCTTTCCAACGCCAAATCCACTAATACCTCTATCCTGTTTCTCACCTTTGTTTTTGTTCCATGACCATAATTCAATTCCTTATTATCTTCCTTGGGACTATCTGTAACATCTACAAAGACTTAAAAGTCCCCACATCAAAAATGATCAGTCTTGGTAATTCAGGAAATCCATAACTAAACCACCAGGAGACCTCAGAACTAAAGACCACCATCTGTGACAAACATAATCCCTGTGTAGTTGACTGTTCTTCAAAAAGCAGCAAATAGCTGTTTTTTTCCCCCAGAGATTGCCCTCCTGGCCAGTGCCATGGGCCTGCGACTAAGCAGAGTCAAGTACTTGCGAATTTTCTTTTTTGTCTTTATGGTTTTATCGCTTCTCTGGTTTTCACTGTATGTCACCACAAAGATAATTTTAGAAATATTTAGTGCACAAATAATTAAAAAAATAAGTATAGCTACATTTATACAACAAACTTTGTGATACTGCAGGACAGGCACACTAAACCTCCATAACAATTAAGAGTCTTAAAATGCGTAGCAATGAAGAAGCTAATCTTATTAAGAACACTTCAGCATCTTACTTCAGAAGCGCTGGCCTGAATACGTGCAAATTGTTTAAGAGGAAAAGCCTGGAGATAGTTAGTTGGGATCTCCATATATTACTTGGAAAGAAGCATCATAAATAAAGACATGCCTCCTTGATCTGTCACTGAATATTTTGACTCTTTCTTTTAATTAGCAGACCATGTGAAGAAAGCACTCAGGTGTAAGAGTGCTAAGGCATACTCTGCGATGACGATGGACTGTCTGCCTGTTAACAGATACCATTATTAGAGGAAGCAGATGATTAATGAGAAACACTGAGCCAGAGGTAAAGACAACTTTTCAAAGAGGTTGTACCAAACCCCAGGCAGCTACATTCAGTGCTCACGAGGCCACTGTGGTCAGATGCTGCATGTGTCTGCAAGAGCGTAATGGCATTTGATACATGCTGTAAGATTTTTAGCACAGTAGCATGGCTGATACATGGGACCTATCCTTAATATCTCTTTAAAAAATGTATTAATGGCTGAATTTAAACTGTCTCTACTTCCAACGACCTAATGGTGTTGAGGTGACGTACACTCACCTGATAAGTACTTTGTTATCCTAAAGGAAGATGTTACACCTTTCTAAAAATCTCACGTCAAAGACATGTTTCTACAATATGTTGTATCAGAGAAAGGTAAAAATCAGCTGTACAGAGTTCAAATGAAATAAAACCAGAAAATAAATTAATTAACCATGTCCACTTTTTATGATTGGATAAAATAAAAAGGGTACTTAACTCATCTTCAAGACTGTTCAGGAACATAATATGTAAGTATTCTCAACACAAATACAACAAAATCTACAAATACAGACTATTGGTGTAGTGCAAAGAGACCTGTGGCAAAATCATATTCTTTTGCAACTAAGAAAGAAAATAGGGCAATGTGACTCCACTAGGGCTAGTAGCTGCTGATATTGCCTATTTTCATATTTATTTGCTCCTGAATGGCACTGACCTTTTGATATCATACTGAAAATAGATTTTCTCCTTGACAAGAAAAATCTTCCAAAGTAAATAAAATGTTACCTTATTTTAAAAGAAAAAAAATCTTTAAAAAACCCCAGTAAATCACATGTAAATCAATGAAGTTAGAACATTCCCTCACACCATACACAAGAATAAACTCAAAATGGCTTAAAGACTTAAATATAAGACATGATTCCATAAAACTCCTAGAAGAGAACACAGGCAAAATATTCTTTGACATAAATCGTACCAATGTTTTCTTAGCTCAGTCTTCCAAGGCAATAGAAATAAAAGCAAATATAAACAGATTGGACCTAATCAAACTCATAAGCTTTTGAACAGCAAAGGAAACCAAAAACAACATGAAAGGACAACCTACAGAATGGGAAAAAATACTTGCAAACTATGTGACTGACAAGGGCTTAATTTTCAAAATATACAAACAGCTCAATATCAGAAAAGCAAACAACCCAATCAAAAAATAGGCAGAAGACCTAAATAGATATTTTTCCAAGGAAGACATACAGATGGCCAAGAGGCACATGAAAAGATGTTCAGCATCACTAATAATTAGAGAAATGTAAATCAAAACTACAATGAGATATCACCTCACACCAGTCAGAATGGCCATCATCAAAAAATCTACAAATAATAAATGCTGGAGAGGGTGTGGAGTAAAGGGAACCCCCCTACACTGTTGGTGGGAATGTAAATTGATATAGCCACTGTGGAGAACCATATGGAGGTTCCTTAAAAAACTAAAAATAGAGCTACCATATGATCTGGCAATCCCACTCCTGGGCATATATCCAGAGAAAACTCTAATTTGAAAAGACACATGCAGCCCAATGTTCACTGCAGCATTATTTGCAATAGCCAAACATGGAAGAAACCTAAGTGTCCATTGACAGATGAATGGATAAAGAAGATGTGTTGTATGTGAATACATATATGTATATATATACACAATGGAATATTACTCAGCCATAAAAAAGAATGAAATAATGTCATTTGCAGCAACGTGGATGGACCTAGAGATTATCATACTAAGTGAAGTAAGTCAAACAAAGACAAATATCATATGATATCACTTATGTGTGGAATCTATAAAAATGATACAAATGAACTTATTTACAAAACAGAAATAGACTCAGCAGACATAGAAAACAAACTTATGGTTAACAAAGGGGAAGGGGCAGGAGGGATAAATTAGGAGTCTGGGACTGATACAGAATACTAGATATAAAATAGATAAACAAGGACTTACTATGTAACAGTATATATATATATATTCACTGTGTGTGTGTGTGTGTATATATATATATATATATATATATATATATATATATATATATATATATTCACTGAATCACTTTGCTGTACACCTGAATAAGCCTGTCCCTAAAGGGGAACAGACTTAGGAACTTCAGCCATAGGAGAACACCCTAAGTTCCAGGACTCCATTGAGGAAGCAGAGGCAAAGACAAAGAAGCGGAGGGAGAGTGGTCTCCTGCGAAGCAGATGCGGATTTGAACTATGGCTTGGCTGTGTGGCTTTGGTCAGTTAAGGGGTCCTTGGGGCCCTCGCCTGATAAGTGAGATAAGTGTGTCAGTGAGAGATTCTGTTTGGCTCAAATTGTCACAACGACAGTGGCTGAAACACATAGGTCAGAGGAAGCAGCCCGGGGCTGGTCCAGGGGCTCTGGCTTTCTGCCTTGCTGCCCTTAGCTGGGCCTCTCTTCCTCAAGATGCTAACTTGCTTCCTCTACCTCCAAACATGGTGCCTTCAAGAAAGAAGGGGGAAGGTGCAGGGAGAGAGGCCCAGGCTGCTGAATTTAAACAGGGTTTCCCAGGAACCCACTATCAACCACCCCTTACATTCCACTGCACGGAAGTACATCACACGGACACCCTGAGCTACAGGGAAGCCTGAAAATATAGTGTGTGTGTTTAGCGTGCACAGACTGTTTCCCCAAAACCAAATCAAGTTTCTATTAGTGAGAAGAGGAGCTAAGAACCACACATCAGTGTCTTGCCACGGCGTGAGTAATGTGGCTCCCCTGAGGACACGGAAACAAGACAGCACAGAACCCAGAAGCCTCTGACTTCTGTTCCTCAGCCATCCGGGTTACTCTGTAACTCGATTTCCTCCTGTATTTCACCATTACTTCTACATCTTGACTTTATACATCGAATGACCAGGCCATATCACCATTTCAAATCCTGTCACGTTTCCCATAAAGGATGGTGACCCAATTCATGTCTGATATTCTCCAAGTGAAGTGAGTTTGGGTGGTATCAAGGACCATTACGGAGCTTTTGTGTTACTTTACAGATTCATGCTTCTCTTTAAGGAGTTTGTGTTAAGTCATAAGGAAACAGCTAAATCATCAATCAGGACAAAATACTGCTTAGTTGTAGTGCTTAGGTGCCAGTCAGCCCAGTCTGGGGTGACACGGCTCAGGGACTCCAGTATTTTCCCACTGACAGCTTAACCTGGAAGTAGACGAATTCCACCCCCTCTTAGCTCTGTGCCAGCTGCGGGAGGCCGTAAGCCCTGGCGAGAAAGTATCAATAGTTTAGGCACCATTATTCCTCCTCCTTCCTGGTTCTCCCTTCTACCCTGACGCTCCATCTTTCAGCCCTGAATAACGAAGGTGTCAGATCAGGCACCCCAGAAAAATCTGAGGATGTTTCAGACGGACGGGAAGTTAAAGGAGGGAAGAGGCTCACGCTCAGGGTCTCTGCAAAGCTGGAGGAGGCTTGTCAGAAACCGCAATGCTTGACTTCATAGTGACCTCTGCCTGAGAACCTGCAATAAGGAAAAACTTGTCTGAACCACAGTCATCCGCCCCCTTCAAATTGTGTCGTGTTATTTTTAGTTTAACCATAGTCTTTGAGGCAATGGTTTCCCAAAGTTATTTCTAGCTCTAACTGATAGTGTTTATGGTTGGAAAAATCAGACCTCATCTATCCTCGCTGATTTCCCTTCAGATATCATTATGGGATTAACAGTGAATGCCTCTAAAAAGATTACACCTACGGGAGAGAGAAGGCAAAAAAAGGAAAGTGTGAATCACACCACATGCCTATTCGAGACGCCCTCCTCTGGGAAATTTTAATTCTCATTTAGAATGCAGTAGTCTGACTCCTGTATTCTATGAAGATCAGCTTTTAATATGAAGTTAATCAGAATTTGAAAACTGAAAGGAGTATATTTTCATACAAGGTCAACTTTGACTAGGTACTAACATCAAATAAGCCCTTAGGAAAATCTGTTCTGTCCACAGTTTACACGGAAGCCTGAGCAGGACGTGAACAACAAAAGCAAAGTGGACGACAGTTTGCCGGAGGATCTTTTCTGAGCTCCTCCTGTGTTCATTCACTCACAATAATTCATTCCATGAAACTTCTTGAGTGTCCAGCCCTTAAGGGGACAATTGCTGTGGCTGGTTCTTCTGCAGCTCAGAGGTGGAACGTGGAGGCCCTCAGGGGTGCAGTGTCCGCTTTCATCTTCAGTGGCTGAAGAAGAGGGTGGCGGCTGGCATGCTGGCCTGAGGTCACGACTGCCACTGAGCAGACTCTAGGTCTCCTGATGCATGGGTTCAGTGAATCGTTGCCATGGAGCTTTGTTCCAATGTAAATTCCGAGTCAGTGTGATATCGTGCCTTCTTTCTGAAGACAACTGCTAGATTCCATGAAGCTCAAAGTGGGAAAACTGTAGAAAACCACTCTTTGTCTTAGCTCCAAACTTTCTAATTGTCGATCTAATAATTGTCGATAATGTCGATAATGTTAAAAAAAATTTTTAATTTTTTTAACATCTTTTTTTTTTAACATCTTTATTGGAGTATAATTGCTTTACAATGGTCTGTTAGTTTCTGCTGTATCACAAAGTGAATCAGCTATACATATACATATATCCCCATATCTCCTCCCTCTTGCGTCTCCCTCCCACCCTCCCTATCCCACCCCTCTAGGTGGTCACAAAGCACTGAGCTGATCTCCCTGTGCATAACTTTATTTTCTATGCCTGTGGGTCTATTTCTGTTTTGTATATAAGTTCATTTGTATCTTTTTTTTTTTTTTTTTTGATTCCACCTATAAGCCGCTTTTTTCTCTCTCGGGAGATCCTCCTGCTGAGCAGACTTGGGTGCAGACTTGTCGATAACTGTCGATAATGTCGATGTAATTGTCGATAATGTTTTTGTCAAGTGACTTTTACGTCACTTCAAGAATGTTTGGCCCTTAAACCAACAAAACAAAGTCTTCCTTTTATTTCATGAAAAAATACAGCATGAGGAGTAGGAGTGTTTTTTGTTCTTGGGAATGGTTTTGCTTAATATTTTTGAGTTGGTGGCATTATTGATTTGTCCATCCATGACTTAGATGTAAGCATTTTTAGCTTAAATAGTTTAACTTTGGAAATGGGCATCACATGATATAAGCTCATACCCAAGCTGACTTAATTTATGAAATTGGCTATAGAACAAGGGTTGGCGAACTATAGCCGTGGGCCAAATCTAGCCTGTTCCCTGTTTTTGTACAGCTTACAAGCTAAGCATGGTTTTTACTTTAAAAACAATGTGCAGGACATTCATTAAGGATTGCTGTTGGGCTGCCAAAAGGATGCGAAGGAAGTAGGACTGGGCAGAGGGAGAAATTGAACTGTAATGCCGTCCTCTGCTGACCCCCTGGGGAGCTCTGGAGCTGGCATTACCTTTCAGAGTTTTCTTGAGTTGGGATGCATTGCAATAAATGTGGGCTGACCCTGCAAGGAGGTATAACTTTGACCAGGGCAGCTTTCTTAACGAAGGCAATCCTCAAAGAGGGATGATGACTCAAGATGATCTTCTGTCAGCCCTCCCAGCAGCTGGGGAACCAGTCCTTCTCTCCCGAGGAGGCTCCAGACTGGCCCAGGGCCTTCCTGAAGAGTCAGCCCAGCACACTTCCCGTGCCTTTTTCCTAGCTCCGCCCTGTAGCTCCCTGGCTTCATGACATGGGGTAGCACAGAGAGAAAGACCTATGGAAGAAAGCATCTAAGAGAGAAGGAAAGGACGTTTCTCTAGAGCTAGAGCTGAATGTAAGCTAGATCCTCTCTACAGCAAAAGCACCCAAGTCTGCTCAGCAGGAGGACCTCCCGAGAGAGAAAAAAGCGGCTTATAGGTGGAATCTAAAAAAAAAAAAAAAAAACAGATATAAATGAACTTATATACAAAACAGAAATAGACCCACAGGCATAGAAAATAAACTTATGCACAGGGAGATCAGCTCAGTGCTTTGTGACCACCTAGAGGGGTGGGATAGGGAGGGTGGGAGGGAGACACAAGAGGGAGGAGATATGGGGATATATGTATATGTATAACTGATTCACTTTGTTATACAGCAGAAACTAACAGACCATTGTAAAGCAATTATACTCCAATAAAGATGTTTAAAAAAAAGATGTTAAAAAAATTAAAAATTAAAAAATTAAAAAATAAACTTATGGTTGCCAAAGGGGGGTGGGGAGGGATATATTAGGAGTTTGGGATTAACAGATACACACAACTGTATATAAAATAACCAACAAGGACTTACTGCATAGCACAGGGAACTATATTCAGTATTTTGTAATAAACTATAAGGGAAAACAATCTGAAAAAAGAATATATATGTATGTGTGTGTGTGTATATATATATACGTATACATAACTGAATCACTTTGCTGTACACCTGAAACTAACACAACATTGTAAATCAACTATACTTCAATAAAAAAATAAAATTAGGGGCTTCCCTGGTGGCGCAGTGGTTGGGAGTCTGCCTGCTAATGCAGGGGACACGGGTTTGAGCCCTGGTCTGGGAAGATCCCACATGCCGTGGAGCAACTGGGCCCGTGAGCCACAACTGCTGAGCCTGCGCATCTGGAGCCTGTGCTCCGCAACAAGAGAGGCCGCGACAGTGAGAGGCCCGCACACCGTGATGAAGAGTGGCCCCCGCTCGCCGCAACTAGAGAAAGCCCTCGCACAGCAACGAAGACCCAACACAGCCAAAAGTAAATAAATAAATAAATTAAAAATAAAATAAAATAAAATAAATTTCAAAAAGTGAAAAAGAAAAAAAAAGTGATTGTCAGTCTCAAGAGTGGAAGGGTCAATGAAAACAGACCCTCAGCGGGCACAGTGTAGGGCCTCGTACGCGTCCCTGGTCATGGTGAGGACTCCCTCTGCAGAGGAGCTCTGTTAATGCCTGACTTTGTAACCCACTGGGTAGAGTAATGTCAGAGCAAGGAAGGGGGAGTCTGGACTCCCTTTTAAAGCTGACCACCCTTTTCTCCCCATTGACACGAAATCTCTTTGATTAACCCTACGACTTCTACCCTAAATCCCTTCTGCTGATATAAGGACCTTTTCTCATGTGTTGGCAACGTTTTCCTCTCCTGCATAACTCACTTCAGAGTTCATCTCATCCGGTAAGTGGTCAAGATCAAGGTTACTCTCACACTAATACTGGATTGACTGGCCTCACCTCCTACCCTCCCGGAGTTTGTGGGATATGTTTACAAAAGTAGAGAGAGAACCAACTCTGAGCAGCTGTGTTATCTTGCCTTCAGGGATGGTGCTTTGTGTATAATAAGCAGTCAGTAAATATTGAACCAGTGCAACAATTACAAATCATAGGAAGATGAATGACTCACCAACACTGCATGAATAAAGTGATCCCCAGAGATCTTGGTTCACAACATACTTCAACAACACCTAGTTATGTGTTGTGTTGTTGTTATTACTATTATTATTATTGATTTCTTTCATTCTTTTATCTTTTTAAAGTCTAGAGCACCCCTTTACTGGAACAGATGTCAATGTCAATTTTATCTAGGAAACGTGTACTATAGTGCCTCTGTTGCTAGTTATTCTTTAGTATCGAAAATCTAACATTCC
Source organism: Balaenoptera musculus (assembly GCF_009873245.2). Lineage (NCBI taxonomy): Eukaryota > Metazoa > Chordata > Mammalia > Artiodactyla > Balaenopteridae > Balaenoptera > Balaenoptera musculus. Next base: position 74,725,356 of record NC_045796.1, read on the forward strand.
TACAGTAGTTTCTGATCAATCTAAGTTTTTTTAGGAGAAATTACTGCATCTGGGTGGATAAGGAGATAAAAAAAAAGAGGGTTGATTTGAAGCTGTTTATATTGGGTTGGCCAAAAAGTTCGCTCTGGTTTTTCCCTAAGATGTTATGGAAAAGCCTGAATGAACTTTTTGGCCAACACAATACTTATGGCTCCTCTGTAAGGGAAGTTACTCCTCTTGCAGTGATGTAAACCCTTGGTGGAAAATGAAAGGTAAATGAAGCAGACCTTCAGGAAAATTTAGTGCAGACCAGCAAATTTAGTGCGTGAATTGAGATAAAGTCTCATTTCAAAAACACAACTAAACACTTCAAGTGTTTCAAACACTTACTAAAATGGGATCAAAGTGCATAAGGAAAAAATAGTGAATTATTATTTGCCCTGCCTAATTTGAAAAGATGCAAAATAAATCACAGTTTAAAGTTAATGCCTCAAAGCACGCACTGGAATAACATCTATTCCAGTGTTCCCCTTTACTTATAGGGATTATTTGCTGGATAATTCATCCTCTCCATCAAAGGAAAACCTCAGAGGTCGGAGCTGTGTATTCTTTAATGCTGCTTTCCCTGCAACAATAACAGTCCCTGGCACCCAGTGCTTCATAAGTAAGTGGAGGAACTTCCCCACATCATACTCCCAGCAGCGAGTGTATCGGTCCCAAACTAAAGTTTTATTGGAAAAATTTTGATGGATTCACTTCACGTTAAAACACAGATGTAAATATAGTAAAAGTCATTATTCTCTCCCTGTATAATGAGTCCATTATTTCAGGTTTTATAGATCCTTGGTACCCAAGGATCTCTTTGGTACCCAATATCTCATGAAATCTGTCCTCACAAAATTTTATATCAATAATTTACACCTTACTGTTAATCATTTGTTTTACCTTCTGAGACTAGGCGAGAAGAGATAGCATTTTCATTTTAAATCTTGTTGCAAATGTTAAGACCAAAGCTCCTTTTCCCAACAAAAGCCAACAAGAGTAGTACGTAAATCTGGGGTGAGTTTTCATATCATGCAGGTAACCACTTCCTGTGCTTTTGCAAAAGGTTGTCTTTAGACCTTGTAACATCTGTGTGCACAGGCAATGGTAAGTAAGTTGCTTGAAGACAGGCTAGAAAAGTTAAGTGATGGAAAAAGTGAAAGAAATTTTTGGATATAGAATTACAAGTTTGAACAGAACCTATCACTTACATTTACATATAAACTGTATTGTACTATCCATTTTAACATACACACTTGTCTTAACCCAACCAATGACCCATTTTTATTTTGTTTGAAGAGGAAGACATCTGAATTTAGAGAGTTATGTGACTTTTGACTGGCCACATACACAATAAATTAAAAAATCAGTTTCAGCTGAAGTTTCACTTCAAAGCTCATGGTTTTAATTATTATGCAATCTCCCATTAAGAAACTTCGACGCTAATTAAAAATCTGGCCAAAAAGCCAATTCTTACAACAGGCTGTACTTCACAGAAAACTTTTCTGAAATGACTGTTTCACGTAGAAATGCACGCCTACAGCCATGCCTCAGCTCAAGAAGCTACACTTGAATTATACACTGTTATTCACCCTGGCTACTCAAAGACCATCACCTGTGGGTCCTGCCAGAAGCACCCTGTTTGTCAGAGTTCTGCCTGTTTTGTATGTATGCTCTGCCTTCCTCGATCAGAGACCCTCTGTCTTAATCAACTTGGCTATGGGAAAAAAGTAACACTGTCCTACAGAGGCAAGAGAAAATCCCGGGATTGACAGTAATATTAGGGTTAAAAGATGGTAAATACTGTCCATGTCAGGATAACCTTTCTATGGGAGTGGGGACCCAATGTTCTTCCAATATTCTATAACAATTTTCTTTTTTTAAAAATTAACTTATGTATTTATATTTTATTTTTGGCCGCATTGGCTCTTCCTTGCTGCCCGCGGGCTTTCTCTAGTTGCGGCGAGCGGGGGCTACTCTTCGTTGCAGTGTGCGGGCTTCTCATTGCGGTGGCTTCTCTTGTTGCGGAGCACGGGCTCGGGCTCTAGGTGCGTGGGCTTCAGTAGTTGTGGCTCGCGGGCTTAGTTGCTCCGCGGCATGTGGGATCTTCCCGGACCAGGGCTCGAACCTGTGTCCCCTGCCTTGGCAGGTGGATTCTTAACCACTGCACCACCAGGGAAGTCCTATAATAATTTTCTCTCAAACTAGATCTGTCTACAGAAAGGAAGATTTAGCTTTTAGGAAGAAAGTTGCTAGTACATTATTAAATTAGAAAAATTAGCCAATTTAATTTTAAGCCTGAAGACCTGGGTTTAGTACTGAGACCTAGAGCAAATTGCTTAGATTCTCTGGGTCCTGACTTCCTTTTCTGAAGTGAAGAGGCAATAACGTCTACTTCTCAATGTGGTTTAAGGCTGGAATGCAATAACATTACCCTAAGGTGTTTTTTAAACTGGAAAGAACTAAGCAAATACATTACCACTGCAGATAAAAAGTTTTATCAGTATATTATTCCCAGTGATACTTTACAAATGTACTCCAATGTATGGTTCCGCTCTAGCAAAGTATTTAACAGATATTGTGAATTCGTAACAATTGTTTCTTAATCTGTTCAAAACTGAGCAGGATATGGGTGTGTACCAGAGAACACTTTATTTTTCCATTATTTCCACATTTGGAAAAATTGCAGAGATTTATGGAAAACTGGAGGGGATCACATGCTGAGTTTTAAACTAAAATGTCTGACAAACATGAAATAAATGTAAAACAGTTGTCAGGTTGCACTACTCAGATAGAAATTAAGATGTTCCTTCTAAAAAGCAAGAGTGAGCACAGACTCAGATGAAGACAACACCTCTAAATATTTACCTCAATTTTGATTCGTAGTTGAAAACATTCATTTTCTTAATAATCATCACTAGTATTTGTACCATCTTATGTAGTTGGTTTATTGAATAATTAAACTGAGTAGAGATATATATACAAAGTTATTTTAGATTACTTCAAATGCCCCCTTAAACTGTTATGTCAAATATTCCTTTCCCACCCATAGCATTCTGTTTACAGTCCATAATTTTCTGTCACCTTTCAGTTATTTAAAAACTCAAGCTGGGGTGGGGTAGGGATGGATTGGGAGTTTGGGATTAGCAGGTAATCCTTGATAAATAACAAGGTCCTACTGTATAGCACAGGGAACTACATTCAATATCCTGTGATAAACCATAATGGAAAAGAATATGAAAAAGAATGTATATATATGCATAACTGAATCACTTTGTTGTACAGCAGAAATTAACCCACTGTAAATCAACAATACTTCAATAAAATAAATTTTTAAAAAACCTCAATCTGGTCCAACCTCAAATGTGAACCTCTAGTTTCAAATCTGATTTAAACCTTATCTTCTCCTCACCTCCCGGGTATCCCCATCCCATAGTAGCTGGTGTCCAAAGATGGCCCTTAATGAACCATGGCCTTCGTCGTCCCTCCCATATTGGATCTGAGCTGGGCCTTTCACTCCTATTAACCAGCGGAAAGGCTGCTGTGCCAGTTCTGAGCCTAAGTCACAAGAGGGCCTGGCAACTTCTTACTTTCCACTTTGGGAAGCCCTGAGCCGTCATGTAGGAAATCTGGCATGTCAACGTGTCGCGTGGAGAAACCACGTGGAGAAGGAAGAGTCCTGAGCCCAGTCACCCCGCAGTCCTAGCTAAGCCCCGCCTTCTAGGTTTCTCCGCCAAGGGGCGGGACATGGAACTGGGCCACCCTGGGCGTGAAAGCCTACTCAAGGCACCAGGTGACTGCAGCTCTAGCGACCTGCTTGTGGAGCAGAGCCACCCAGATGAGCCCCACTGACTCTCAGAAGCAAGAGAGAAAAGTTACTGCATCCTGGGGTGGTTTATTACGCAGCAGTGCAGAACTGGAACATTCCCCACGCCCACCTCTATCTGGCCGGGGAGAGGGGACATGATTTTTTCTTTCTCTTCTCTACCTTCCTCTTCTGCTTCTAGCTTTTTGTGTTAGGGACTGGTAAGAGGGATGAAGGAACGGCTCCTGCACCAGATGATGTGCTGGAGTTGGCCTGAACCATGTTGTTCGAGCTGACTGTTAAACGTTAAAGAATTTTATGGGCCAATTGTTAAATATGCCACTATTAAAAGTTAAATTACATAAAATGATAACGAAATAAGTTATATTGAAAAAGAAGTAATAAGTACTCAAAACTCGTCACTTCCTATCTTATTTTACTATTATCTATCCCTTTAAGGTTATTTACGTGTCTTTTCACTGTAGGTGGAGATACCATCGAGCCACGTGCCACTGTGTGTCCTTTACAACTTCACAACCAGTGATGTCATGTCGGTAGCTTAAAATCAGCCCTGGTGGAAATCCTTACACCATGGAAATGGGCAAAAATTAGAAATCAGTGCTCTTTTCCCCTCTGGATTGAGCTGGTTGGTAACTTTGCCTACAGTCCTCTGCTGTATGTATGTGTATCATCTTTGGTCCATCCTGGCTAGTGGGTGATGCCTTCTCTGTCTGTGGAAGGCATGAAAATGTTGGCCCCATAAGGGCTACATGCATGAGCTTTTTGAAGGTATCCAGTGAGAGCTCCTATTCTCCCAGCTCCTAATGGTGGAAGTTTGTTCCGCTTCCTCATTTTGGCCTGTAGAAGGACACTCTCAGCCTCTTGCTACTAGGTCCTTTTGCCAGTGGATAGCCCTTATGTGTAAGGCAGAACGGATCAAGCCCACCACCTTCCTTGATGTCCATCTGACCCACCAGATAAGGTTGGCCTGAAGATAAAGGAATATGGTGGTCTGGATAAAGAGTTCACTGTTAATCTAAGTAATCGTGAGTGCCCTGAGTTGGGTTCCCTGGGAAGCCAATTCTGAGTTGGAACTTAGTGACAGAAAGTTTAATAAGCTGGGGGTTAAAGAAGAAGAAAAATCGGGCAGGAGGAGAAGCTGGGCTGAGGGGCAGTCGCAGCAGGAACTCTCCGTACACCGCGGGGAGCTCTGAAGCTGGAAGGACCCTTCAGACTATGCGTGGTCTGCCCAGAGGGGCACAGGACCTTGGGCAGGGGCCCCTCTCCAGCTGAGGCAATTCCCAAAGCGGGCTGACTGTCAACAACCTTCCCCCAGCTGGGGCATACATGTTTCAATCTTGAAGGGAGGATCTGGCCGTGCCACTGCAGACATGACAGCCCTTTCCTGGTGCTGGGTGGGTCTACTTTGTATGAATTCTGGGGCCAGCTCCGCGAGGATTCTGGTGGGCCTCTAAAGGGAACTTACAGGAGGACAGACAAACGGCATTCCCACCACCGCAGTAAGCCTCAAGGCCACACATGATACTCATTCTCTCCCTCCTTTGCTAACCATTCAAAATCCCCTTTGCCCTCGGCTAGGGGCTCTGCTGGTCTCTGGGGATTCCTTTGGGGGAGATCCGGACTCTCATCCCTGAGGGGTTCAGTCCCCTTTCCCAGGCTGTGACTGCCGCATCTATGATGGATGCACGTTGATGAGTATCACGCTGTAGTGAGAGAGCACTAAGAGCAGCCCAAGTGGGCCACCTGCCTGCCGAACGTAATCCTCTCTGCCCTCTCCGGGTAATGGCAGTTCTTCCTTCCCGTGACTGATGGTCAGAGTGGATTACCCCTGCTAGGCCTTTGGCGTGAGTTGCCCAAAGCGGTTGGGCCGCAGGTGTAGCTTAGGGCGCGGTGGGATTCTCACGAGGCTCCCTCTTTGGGATCCAAACTCTAAACTCACAGAAGTCAACTCATGGGGACTAGAGAATGAATTCCCTAAGAGAATATTGGAAAGTGTTATCTAGCCTAATAAGTAAATTAATGAAGGCTTTGTTATACATCTTCTGTTGTGTATCACTGTGCTAGGAAAAGACAGAATTTTTACTCTACATGAGATGACAAGTAAAATCAACAAGACCTAACAAGACCTAATTCCTAAACCATTTCTAGCCAGTAAACTGCAAAATAGAAAATAAATCAGTGAAGTGATCAGGAGTTGTGAGAAATATTTTAGAAATAAATTTCAGAGCAGATAAATCAGCAACATTTGGATGCCAGGTCCTTGGGGTTTAGTTCTTCCCTTAGTTCCTTCCTGGTTGACCGAGTTGGCCGCATGTGGGATGTGAGGGGCCTCAGAGAGAATTTTCGGAGAGCTTGGAGAGCACAGACTGGAAAATCAAGCACATTAGGTGTGTTTCTTGATGTTTGCAACCCAACACAAGATTTAATTATCATTAAGCCCTAAATGTGTAATTCTTTCTGACCCATCTTAACACACTGCTCTGCTTTTTCCTATTTTAGTGTTAGTAAGTAGAGATCAGCAGCGTCTGCCCCGTGCACATTCAACAAGCTTTCCCACATCAACATCCACACTAACACTAATATCGACACTAACACGAACAGTATACTGATAACAGCACATCGTACCGAGGGAAGGGCTAAGCACCTACATATATCACCAGTATTAGTCCTTACAGCAATACTATGATGAAGACCTCATTATTATTTTTATTTTACAAACAGGACACACGGGCGTAGAAAGGCTGGGAGGAATGATTAATACCAGAAGGAAGAAAGAAAACAGGAGGAGCTGTGAGATTTCTTTCGTATCCTTTGGCTGCTTTTCATACAGCTGCCATGCCTAAGTTCTTTTGCTCTAGTGATTACAGTTTCCAAATAAAAAAATCAGAACTGAGGGCTTTAACAAATGCTTTCTGTGCCGCTGGAGGGAATCAGAGGCAGCCAGTACTGTGAGTCCGAGGAAGCGTCGGGGCTGAGGGCAGGCGTGGAGGCAGCTGCCGCTGTCACACCTCGGCTGTGTCACCACGCACCACCCGGGGGACTCCGGGCAAGGGCCCCTCTCTAAGCCTGGGTTTCCCACCTGCAAAATGAGGGTGATGAAGGGTGGGCTTCTCCTACACTGTTGGTGGCAATGTAAACTGGTGTAGCCACTATAGAAAACAGTATGGAGGTTCCTCAAAAAGCTAAAGATAGAGCTGCCATATGATCCAGCAATCCCATTCCTGGGCATTTATTTGGACAAAACTATAATTCAAAAAGATGCATGCACCCCTATGTTCACAGCAGCATGGGTCACAATGGCCAAGACATGGAAGCAACCTAAATGTCCATCAACAGATGAATGGATAAAGAAAGTGTGTGTGTGTGTATATATATATACATACACACATACATACACACACACAATATGGAATACTATTCAGCCATAAAAAAGAATGAAATAATGCCATTTGCAGCAACATGGACCTAGAGATGGTCATACTAAGTGAAGTAAACTAGACAAAGACAAATATCATAAATCACATATGGAATCTAAAATATGACACAAATGAATTTATCTACGAAACAGAAATGGACTCACAGACATAGAGAACAGACTTGTGGTTGCCAAGGGAGAGGGGGTTTGGGGGAGGGATTGATTGGGAGTTTGGGATTAGCAGGTGCAAACTACTATATATAGAATGGATAAACAAGGTACTACTGTATAGCACAGAGAACTATGTTCAACATCCTGTGATAAACCATAATGGAAAAGAATATTAAAAAATGAATGTACACACACACATATATATATATATATATATATATATATATATATGTATAACTGAATCACTTTGCTGTACACCAGAAACTAACACAACATCGTAAATCAACTATACTTCAATTAAAAAAATAAATAAAAATATTAAAAATGAAGGGTGGTTTTGACAATTAAGCATGATAGCCCATGCAAAACATTTAACCTGATGCTCCAGTTATGTAGTTTCAGTGTCAAAACAGTTCTGAGTTATATTTGAGATGTAACCCAGTGAGGGTGACATGTGTACTCTGTTTTGGAAAACATAAGACCCACTGTTGTTCTTTTATTTTTAATATCTTTATTGGAGTATAATTGCTTTACAATGTTGTGTTAGTTTCTGTTGCACAACAAAGTGAATCAGCTATAAGCATACATATATCCCCATATCCCCTCCCTCTTAAGCCTCCCTCCCACCCTCCCTATCCCACCCCTCTAGGTTGTCACAAAGCACCGAGCTGATCTCCCTGTGCTATGCGGCTGCTTCCCACTAGCCATCCATTTTACGTTTGGTAGTGTATATACGTCAGTGCTACTCTATCACTTTGTCTCAGCTTCCCTTCCCCCCCGTGTCCTCAAGTCCGTTCTCTACATCTGCATCTTTATTCCTGCCCTGCCACTAGGTTCATCAGTACCGTTTTTTTTAGATTCCATATACGTGTGTTAGCATACAGTATTTGTTTTTCTTTTTCTGACTTACTTCACTTTGTATAATAGACTCTAGGTCCCTCCACCTCATTACAAATAACTCAGTTTCGTTCCTTCTTATGGCTAATATTCCATTGTATATATGGGCCACATCTTCTTTATCCATTCATCTGTCGATGGACATTTAGGTTGCTTCCCACAGTTGTTCTTTTAAGAACAAGCTTATCTGGATTTTGTTCCACTCCTAGCTCAGGACTGTCATGGTGCTTTTCTTTTTTTCTTTCTTTCTTATTTTTCTCTAAGATCTTATTTTCCAGGCTCCCAGAGCTCCTTCTCTGACCATCTGGCTTTTGGGCCCAGTTAATAAGATAATGTTTTGTTTATTTGATTGGATTTTCATGATTTGGTGGCTTCTGTGCTGATTATCTGATCAGGGCTCTCATTAACTACCTTCCCTTTAGATTGTCAGCAAACTAACTCTGAGAGTTTTTCTACTTACCAGATCATCTGAATAATTACATAGACATTCTTGAGCCTGAGGCAAAGATTTTAGATCCCTGAACTCATTTTATCTCCTGCTAAGTTCAAAATTAGGAGAGCTGCCTCTTGGCAGTGCAGTGGCTCTTTGGCTGGCATTTCTGCTTTGGGAGTCTTTTCTTGGATGGTGGGGGGTTGCTCGCTATTTGGAGAGACCACTGTCACATGACCAATTTGTTTCTAAACTCAACAGCTGACTTTGAGCAAGTTGGTGCTCTGAGGCACCTTGAAGAGTTAGTCAGGCCCTGGGGACCCACCTCCTGGGAATCACCAGTGCCACTGTACCCTCTCCCTGCTCAGAAGGGCTCCGGGCTTGGGGTTTAATGTTCTGTGGCCAAGTGGTCTTGAGATCCTTCATAATTTTATCTTTGCATTTGTGTTTTGTAAGTGAAGTCGAATGGGACCACAGAGTGTGCGACGGGGGCTTGGAGCCTGCTTTATACATGGTCCCTCTTCCTGCCATGTTGCTGCTTCCCTGGGACAGGCTCTTGGCTGCCTACAGCCCCTGCCTTGGTCCAGCAACCGCTGTCTTCCTCTGGCCTCCGGTGGGGCTGGGTGCAGGTTCAAGGACAGTTACAGGCAACCCCAGGTGCTGAGTTGGGTGTGGGACTGGGAGCCCCATCACAGTGAAGGTTTGCCCTCGCTCAGGGAGTATCCCTTTGACCAAGGGAGTGCTACCTTAAATAGCAAATAAAAATAAATAAGTACAATAAAAATAAAAAGTACCACGACTGGTTGAGAAAGAGACCTCAGAAAAAAAAAAAAAGGGGAAAAGATATTTTCTTGCTTGGTGAACAAGAAGCCCTGCCTCTGCATCTTTTACTGGGCCCTGCCAATTATGGAGCTGGCCCTGCAGGGACTTGAAGGAGGTCCCTCCCGCCGGGCGTGTAGCACTGTGAGCGCCCCCATCCTAACAGGCAGGATGGGAGAGCCGGGCAGGGGGCTAGGACCTCCAGAGGCTGTGGTAGGACCAGGACTCTCCCAGCTCTGGTTACTGGCAGCTCATCCGCTTTTTGACGTTTTCAGGCTTCTTGACCAGGCCTCTCCCACACCCGCAACACCCTCGTGAAACTAGTTACACAGTAGAAGCAGAGCTTATTTTTCTGCTCCTCAAACTGAATGCGGGGAAATGCAAACATGTCTCTGCAGAGTTTCCCCAGAAGAGCTGAATCCCAAGAGAATCCCCAATACTATAATAGCAGAGTGAAAAAAATCAACGCAACGTTTGCTGTCCGGTTTCTAGATCTATCATATTTTCCACAGATTTTCTATGACATATTTATATAAACTATAACTTTGTACTAAATCAGAACATCTAATTGCCGTTCCAATGAACAGGCGCTGCTGTTGTGGTCACTGCTTCCGAGTTGTGACTGTTCGGCCCTCTGGAGCAGGATGGTAGCCCCTGCAGGAAGGAGGCTCTGGTTCCTCTTTAAGTCTGAGTAGGTAAATATTTGTGTTCAATCTGACGCAGGTTCTCCCCAGGGAAGTGAAGCCGGGTGGCTGAGTTTGTTTCTCTTAGGAGGGCGCTATCGTGAACTTTGGCTTGTTTCTCCTTCTTAAGAAAATAGTGGCTCTGGGCAGTCCCCGTTGCGGTTGCTTACACTCACTGCCCGAGTGAAAAGTGCCATTATCCCGGTGTAGGAGCTTTTAATTTCACACAGTCTCTCCCAAAGAAACCAAAAGCAAGCTGTTCTCATTCTCCACGTTACCAAATTGGTTCCTCTTACAAAACATATGACCTAATGTCTACTAAACAGCCCCGACAAAGATGTCCAAAGAAGGTCACAAAGCCAGTGTGGCACCTGGGTCCCCTGTGTTTGGTTCAGAAAACCTGGGTTCTAACCCTTGCCCTGTTATTTACACCGAGTTGTGGAAAGGAAAAGATGACATATGAGAGCCTCGCAGAGCCTGCGACAGAGTAGGTAACTAATAACTGTTTGTTATGAAAGGGTATTAAAATCACTTTTGTGTACTTTAAAAATCTCACTTCAGTTCTTATTATCGACCAGAATGGAAGAAGTGTTACTTTATAATTTGAACAATATAGTATTTAGGATGAGAATTTATTCACTCTAATTTAATTGCATGTGGAATTGTGGGTTATTAGGTGCCTGTTTTGCCACTCTCTGTACAGATGTCACAGGCAGGACAATGGAGAGTGGGACTTCCCACCAGTAACTTCCGGTCTGCTGTGTGTCTGACAGCCTCGCTCTCCAGAAGCCACGTGACTGTGGGTTCTCTGTAGCTCCCAGGGGGGCTCAGCCAGGAAGCTCCGGGCCCCCTCACCAGCTGTAATTCGTGCCCTGTCACTCAGCAGCAAGGAGAGGGTGTGTAAACCCAGTGTAAACTGCCACCGGGCATCAGGGAAATCACAAAATGGAACCAGAAAGCGAACATATCCTTTTTTGAAAAAGCCGTTAGGGGTTCCAGGTCTTAAGTGTTTTAGGCACTAGAGGGATATATATAATCAAAGTATCCAAGTTAAAATAGCCAAGATATGGAAGCAACCTAAGTGTCCATCAACAGATGAATATATATATATATATATATATATATATATATATATATACACACACACATACATATGTATACACAAATATACATACACATATATACATATATATACATATACACACACACACAATGGAATACCATTCAGCCATAAAAAAAAAATGAAATTTTGCCACTAGCAGCAACATGGATGGACTTGGAGGGCATTATGCTAAGTGAAACAAGTCAGACAGAGAAAGACAAATACTGTATGCTATCACTTACATGTGGAATATTAAAAAAATACAACAAACTAGTGAATATAACAAAAAGAAGCAGACTCACAGATACAGACAACAAACTAGTGGTTACCAGTGGGGAGAGGGAAGGAGGGGCAAGATCGGGGTAAGGAATTAAGAAGTGCAAATTATTAGGTTTAAAATAAGCTTCAAGGATATATTGTACAACACAGGGAATATAGCCAATATTTTACAATAACTATAAATGGAATAGAACCGTTAAAAATTGTGAATCACTATGCTGTACATTTGAAACATATAATACTGTAAATCAACTATACCTCAATCAAAAAAGAAAAAAGAATCAGAAAAAAGTAGTATCCAAGTAAAGAAAGCTTTCCATAACAAATTAATTTTAATAATAATATAGTAAACATTCCATATGTTAAGTCAGAAATCTATTAATTTATAGTAGGTTGAACAAGATTCAGCTGTTTGTGACCTAAAAAATAGTAGATTCTTAGGATTCTATGACTCTAACGCTCACACACTTTTACCATATAACAATTTGTTTTGCTAATCCTGTGTATCAGCTGAACCCAGAAGGTATCCATGATTTTAGTATAATTTTAGTATTAATTATGTTCTTGGACAGGAAGCATGCCATTGAGTTTTGGGCTACACTACAGACGTCTAGTACTTTTTGCTCAGAGGAGGCATTCAAGTCACACTAGTCACTGATTAACTGAAATGGTTTACAATTTGAAATCCTCATCTGGAATAAGTGGTTAACTCCCTATTGTATCCAGAATACTGTCTATAATTTGGCCAGAACCCTCACTGCCCCACCTTGCCAAATAAGGGATATTTAGAGAACTGGAAAGTTCTAAGTCCTTAACATTCTGAAGTGTTTCCAGAGTGATGATTACTGAGCTAAGATCCATCTGATTTGAGGCTACACATAACAAAGGTATTTCCACTTGATTTGGCTACTGATTAGAGAGCCAGGAAAAATAACACCCATATCAGAGAATCATTGCCTCATCAGCCAGAAAAAGCATCCACCATTTTTAGGATGTTAGCCAGTAAGGGCCTTTCATTGGTGCCAGAGGCTCAGGACCCAAAGCAATCTTTGTGTTTTCTGTCTCTGATATTTCCTTTTAGGGACAGTAAAGCTTCAACTTCTCTTCCATGCATAAGTGCATGTATTTGGTTATCCTAAATATTGGGCTGATGCTATCAGCAAGGTCGAAAGACAAACTGACAGACGATTTAGCTTCAATTGCTGCTCTGCACTAACCACCTGGTTACACAAAGGTGAATGACTGTGATGTGCCATCTGGAAACATAAATGTTCAGTTATTATTTGTGTTGGGAGGCCCTTGATAAAAGCGTCATTACTTTCCAGAGAGAACAAGTGTTCCTGTCTGCCAGCTACAGGGAATATGGTCCTCTTCACTCTTTGCTTTCTGTGGCTTGACTTCACCAAATGTCTGACCTTGGCTCTTTGTACAGCTGAGAAAACAAGGGAGGGAAAGGAGGCTGAGAGAGCTTATAAAAGATTGGTCACAGATAGAGAAAAGGCTCAACACCTTCATCCCCTACCTTTATCCTGTAACGGAGGCGCTTGCACGCTTCCCAGTGACTGGGCATTTTGATGTCAGAAACAGAGATTATTTAACAAGAGGGACATTCCAATCAATGTCTTTTTCTGTCGGCAGAAAAGTAGTATATGGGTCTTTTAAAGAAGAATATGCACACGGAGAAAAATAATTTTCATTATACTAGACTCTATTACTTATACTGTACTAATATTGATAGAATGTAACTGTCTGACCCCAGAAAATAACCGCTCTTTGCTTCAATCTCTTTATCCCTAAAATGGGGATACAATAGTACCAACTTCAGAGGTGACTGAAAAGACTGAATGAGCTAATATATGTAAAGTGCTTAGAAAAGGGATCAGTGAGCTATGGTCCGTGGGCCAAATCCAGCCAGCTGCCTGTTTTTGTTTTCTTTTATTTTTTCCATGAGCTAAGAATGTTTTCTATGTTCTTTAGAATGATTGCATTGGAAAATGTTATATAAGTACCTACATAATATCCTCAATTTTGTCTGTTGGCCCATAAAGCCTAAAATATTTACTAGCTGACCTTTTAAAACAAAGTGTTTGCTGACCCCTGGCATAGAACAGTGCCCGGCATATGATGAGTGCTTTCAGAATACAAGCTATTATTCATAGTGTTATTTACTACACTATGTTATGTTATACCGAACTATACTCTCATGCTCTGTGAATTAATTGCTGAAACCGAGGAGAAAGACCCACGTGTCAGTGGAACACTTCATACAGCCCGATCTGTGGGTTCATAAAAGTCCCAGTTCTCAGTCCTTTTAAAGGTGCTTTGACAGTAGTACAGCTCAAGGAGGGTCATTCAAGATTCATGCCCAGATTCCCGAGGCAAGATCCTTGCCCAGATTCCAGAGGCAAGATTCTGCCACCCTTACAGATCAACTATTTATTCAAAACTTGGTCAATGGTCCCTGTGACCTTTGTAGCCTACCAGGAAACAATTCTCCAGAGTTCACAGCTAGACAAAGCAGTATTTAAGTTTCATTCCTAAGGATAAAGGGCACAGGCCTCCTTGGGTTCTTTGACCTGATTCATTTAAGGTTAGAGAATGTTTTTAAACTAATTTTGGCCAATTCACGATTTTAAAGTTTCATCAAGGAAGTCAATTTCTAACTTTCATTCTGCTAGTCAACAGACTACTGTTTTCACTTATAGAAAGCCACTTCTGATGTGCGTATGCAAATTTAAAAAGCACTGGTTGTTCATCAGGATACAGAGAACTTTGGATTATGGGCTTCTGGATTGGAACACCCGTGTGTCATCCGATCTAGATTAGCATTTGGGTTACAGTTTAGCTTAAGTAATTCTCTATGTCACACTGCATATGCTGAACTGTTTAAACTAAACTATAGATGTTGAAAATTGCCTGTTGAGAAAACACATGCTCTATGTGCTTTGTGTCTAAGCTTGCAAGCTTCTAGAGTTCTGCTAATTTCCGTGTACAACTCCTACTTTTATCAATTCACAATGGCATTTATGTTTTATCTAAAAAGGAAAGCATGAAAACATCTAATAATCTTTTGGAAAGTTGGCTGATGATTCTGCATTTAAAAATGAACAGTTATTAAAGGGCGCCGCACAAACTTGGGGCACAAGAGTATATTTTAAAGAACATACTATGATCTTCCCTGAAGAGGATCTGTTACTATTTCCAAGTATATTTTATCTTCCAACATATATGTGTGTGTGTGTGTGTGTGTGTGTGTGTGTGTGTGTGTGTGGAGAGGGGTGGCTGTTAAAAGGGAGAGTGGTTGGAGGGAAAAAGACAGTAGAGAAAGATCTATTCAAGAAGTGAGACAGTTAAAATTCCCTGAGCCAGAAAGGAACAGTGCAGGAAAAAGAGGAGGGTAGATAGCAGGGGTATTTCATTGACGTAGAAACTGGTGAATATTTTTTAATAAACTGGAATGTTTTAGGCCAGATATATGCATACATTAGAGATGAAGATATAAGATACTAAGGATAGCATAGTATGTAGACCTTCATCTGTAGTCAGATTTTCATACGTATCTTCATTATGCCGCATCCAGATTATGAGGTCCTGAGACCGAAAACCTTGCCTTATACTCCTTTTTCCTTCACAGCCTCTAGACCGGTGTTTTTCCTTCACAGCCTCTAGATCTAGATGCTCAGCTCTCATTGCTGTTGATAGCTTTCCTATCGACTCTACACAAAGATGGTTCACATGAATTCGGTTGTAACTCTCGGAGCTCTCTCTCTTTTTTAGGCAAAAAATCATCTGGTTTTATTCAGAAGCTACTGGTCGCATGATGGAAAGGCATATATGGTACAAAATTAAAGTGGTTTGTCTCATTATACAACACAAATCATTAAGTCTCTACAATTCGTTACAGAGTCCTTGGATTTTTCTGAGTTCCCATTTCACGTGTAGCAAATCACTATCATCCTCAAATCAAAATCACTCTTTATAGGTGACCCCTTCGCGTTTACAGTACTGCACACACAGAGAAAATGTTCCAACACAACTAGCGTCGCAGCCCGCGAAGGCACGAGGGGCTTTTCTGAAAGATGCTAGTAGGTACAACTGAGTCACTGACTTGGGCATAAAATACAGGCTGCACTTCTTGTCCCCGGAGGTGAGGCACGACAGACAGACATGTGGCAACCATCCCAGGGGCTGCCTGTCTGACCCCAGGAGTTGACTGCACCTGAGATACAGGCCCACAGGCAGGCCTTGGGCAAGCAGGGCTAATCTTAGCCTGGAAAATCAATACCCACCATCTCCTCATCTCTTTCACACACAGGGGACTTTAAGCCAAGAGGAGAATATGGGGCTCTAAACACAGGCCAAGCCTTTTCAACTCTTCAACGGTCCCCTGCACAGCTCAGTTCTCTCCCGAAACACACAAGGCCCTGCGTGCTGGCCCCGGCCACACCCACCGGCCACGTTTTCTCACGCTCTTGTTCCCTCCGGCCAGACCTAGGCACCCAGGATGGCTGCCCCCCATTGCCTGCCACAGTCCACGGGCGGGGCGGGGCGCAGGTGGTGACCATCGACGTGCAGAGTGGGAGGCAGAGGCCCAGGAGGGTCCCCCCCCCCCAGGTCCCTGACAGGCCCAGGGTTTCTCCCGTGGCATCTCCGGCCACGGCTCGCACAGCCGCGGCTGCCTCGCCTGGCCCCGCTTCACGCCGCTCCGCCTTTCCTGCTGTCCTACTAAATCCCGGAGCCTGGGAGCCTCTAGGAATGGCACTGCGGACCCCAGTGCTGATACTTTACTTAAAATTTGGCCTGTTTATCAGTAAGGCAGGACAGAAGACAGATGAAACGGAGCCTCCATCTCCTGTCCTGTCAAGCCAGCACCTTGGGCCCCATCAACGCTGGGTCACGGGGACTCCCTGGGCTTATTGCTCTAGCGACCACGTTTACTGCACGCCACTGATTTTCCAGTCCCGAGTTCGCATTAATCTGCCCCCCAAAGTGAGAGTAAAAATGGTAGCCTGGCGCAGGGCAGGCTTCCTTCAGACACGAACCACTCTCAACCCAGAAGGTGGAGGGCTCCCTTGAGCTGCCCAGGAAGACAATGGCCGACAACAGATGGGCACGGCGAGGGCCCTGCAGGGCTCCTGGCTCGATCCATCGACCCTAACTGGGTGTGCAGGACGTAGAACAAGAAGGCCGGAGGGTCAGGCCAGCAAACCACGGCCCCGCTGCAAGGATCCAGCGTCAAACCCCCGACGCTGCTCTTCCATAGGCTGCCTCACCTGCCCTGCGGAACACAGCGGGGTCACGGTGAACAGACATCCCAGGATACACTGCATTCCCGGCGCGAAGCTCAGGGTGGGGATGCCCAGGGTGCGGATGCCCAGGGTGGGCAGACGGGCCTCTCCCAGCACAGGGCGGGCTTACCTGGGGACCTCGTGGCTGCACTACCAGCTCACCAGGACACCGATGGGACAAACGGCCCCTTTTCTCTAACACGCTGCCCGGACAGAGGCTCCAAACACGCTTCCTTCTAAGAAAACCCCAGGCAGGCTGAGGGCTACGGTCCTTGGGAAGAGCAGGGAAGGAGCTCTCCTCCTAGGAGAAGGGACTATTTTCCAACACAGTGAGCGTGAACACCTGGCCCCGGCGGGAACAGCTGAGAGCTGTGAACTGAGCCGGCCGGGCAACTCTGGCCAGCTGCTCGGGAGCCGTGGGGAGCTTCAGAACAGGGCCGAAGGAATACGAAATCACTCAAGGCTCTTTCCTCGATCCTGTGAGCTCCAGCTAAGAAGAACCCGTTCGAGCCAATAATTCCATTATATTCTATTCCATTTTAATTAAATGAAACGATAAAAGATAGTGAGACAGCCCTCATCTCCCACGTGACCTTCCCAAGACGGGTCTACAAGGTTGCCGCTACCGTGTTACAGGACAGACCGTCTCCGACAAGTACTTAGCTTCATAACTAAGGCTCACAAACACCCAAACAACCTTAGGTTTCCAGTCTCTTTTGTCCGAGGAGCACAACTTTCCGCCCAAGGGCAGGTCATCTGAGGCCGCGGGAGCAAAAGCTGCTCTCTCACCAAGAGGGACGTGCTGGTACCTACATCGATGGACCGAACTTCGCCAAAGACCTCTAACTGAAAACAGATTCCGAAAGGAGGACTTCGGCGCTGGGAAGGGGGTAAAGCAGACAAGCAGAGCTCGGTAAGCGACAGCACTTAACTCAGGGACACATGCCCAGCAGGTGTTTCCAAAAACGCCAGCCTCCTTCCCCAAGACCGCAAGGAATACAAATGAGCGCGCTGCCTCCGGCTGGGCGGGGTCCCCATAAACCTGAGGCCGGACCCCCAGGTCTGAGCTACCCCCTCACGGCAAAAGGAGCCAGGCTTCTCTCTGGCAGGCCCTCTCTCTCGGGAGGGCAAATCATCAGCCCCAGGTTCCCCCACGTCTGGCGGCCGAGACCGGAGAAACTGAAAGACACCTACCTCCCCGGGCCAGGGGCGCTGCGCGGGCGAGGACAGGACGCTGAAGGCAGCTGTCACGGCTGGAGGTGCGGGTACTCGTACCAGGCGCTCACCCCGTGATTCACCGAGGGCTGTCCTGGGCCGGCCTTCCGCGGGCTGCTGGCGCCAGCAAATGCTCGCGAGACCTCTGGTTCGATTAGTAAAACCTGGCCGAGCCTCGCATTCGCCGGGGGCTATTTGCTCCCTGCGCTGGGGGGGGGGGGAATGGCGCCGCCGGGCCGGCACAGGTGTGAAGCATCCCATCCCACTACATCCGGGCACGGATACCACGCGGAGGGCGGAGCGGCAGCTAATCACCTGGCAAACAGCTGACTCTTAGGAAGCTGGGCCCGAGGCAGTGGGACAGGCCATCAGCACGTGTAACTGATGGAAGGGAATTAACCCTCGGCTCCTTCCCCCCGCGGGGACCTTCTAAGCGTGCAGCGCGGGTCAGCGCGGCCGTTCTGCTTCCCCTGCCGGGCTGCAGGCCCTACGCAAGGCAGGGAACCTGGCACTACTTCTGCAGATGGTGGGCTTCAGAGCCTAGAGAGCCAGAGATTTTTCAACCAAAGCTTTCTGGATGTGGTTTTGAAGGGTCTGAACGTTGAGAACGAAAGAAAGCAGCAAAGGGCGCTGCGTGCAGATCCAGCCCCGGGGTTCTTGCTCCGGACACAGGCCCACGAGGCTCTCTTGCTGCAGGTTCTGCGCTGGGTCACTGGGCTACTTCGTTAGGAAATTCACCAAAGCTCTCGTCCCAGTGTCTCTTTCAAAGTGACAGTTTTCCCCAAGCTCAAATTACATTATATTTTAAAAAGAGACTTAATTTTGAGAGGAGGGTACTTACAGTATTTACAGGAATGGCAATCCATGAAGAGGCTGTTTTATGTTGTTGTTTGTTTACTATTTGAGGGTGATGTGGTTTTGGTAACAGTATTATTAAACCACACCATAGATTCAAGAGGAATGAATGATTGCTGCCAATAAAGTTATATGCTTTTATTTTAGAGGCAAACATATAATGCCTCATAAAATAATTATCGTTTCTGGTATAGAAATGTAGGTGATTTTTTGTGTGCAAAATATTTTCAAAACAATTTCTTAACAGCAAGAGCAAATAAAATGTCTGATAATGTACTTCTTGTTTGCTTGGTCTTTCTATCCTATGACCACATTTTGAATTTGGAGGGAAGGAAAGGCAGGGTCAAGTATTTATTTTCATTTTGATTAATTAAACAATCTATTGTGGGAGATAGTGTTATTCAAATTAAACTATTAAGACAGTAATAAAGGAGCTTCAGCATATATCTTAAACCTTAGCCCAGTCTAATTATTCCTTAATCAAAAACTAAACTATTGTCTTAATAATAAGCCCCTAAGCCCATGGGCCTTGGTTTTTATTCTTATGGATAATTAAGAAACATTCTTTTGATACACTTGACCCATTGAACTAACATATTTTCCCTTCCTTCCTTCCTCCCTTCCTCCCTTCCTTCCTTCCTTCCTACCTCCCTTCCTTTCTTCCATCCTCCCTCCCTTCCTTCCATACTCCCTTCCATCCTCCCTCCCTCCCTTCCTTCCTTCCTTCTCCCTCTCTTATTCCCTCCTCCCCTCCTTTCTCTTCCTAGATCTTCAAGTCATGAGGCTATCATAGTAGAAAGGCAAAAACGTTCTATAATTAACTTGTCAAAACTATTATTACATTTTGGATTTGAAAAAATTATGTGGTCCCATAGTCTAATATATATATCCCCGTAGAAATTTTTGGATTAATGTTTTAAGTTCTACAATGGCTGTTTTGGAGTTCTAGGGTGGAAAATAAAGGAGTTATTTATCTGAGTTATTAGTTCCGTGACACTTTCATTGTAAATCGTATCATGACGAAATGATTAAAAGAATAAATTATAAATTAAGAAGAAATACAATATATATTGGTTTTGCGTGTTGATTTAGTATCCAGCAACCTTGCTAAACTCACTTATTCGTTGTAAATTTCTTAAAAGGAAATGTATATATACACACTCACATATATATTCTACTTATTAGAGATTTTTTTTCTTTCTTTCCAAGCTGTATGCCTTTTATTTATTTTTCTTGCTTTATTGTAGTGGTCCTCCTTTATTTTTGTTCAGAACTCGGCCAATAATCATATTGCTGTTTCTTCAGTGTAATGGGTCATTTTTCTTTCTCCTGCTGCTTTTGAGATGTTTTCTTTTTCTTTGGCTTTCACCAGTTTGGCTATTATATGCCAATATAATAATATATATTATATTTTTACTCTAGGGTTTGTTGAGCTTTCTGGATCTGTAAGTTAAGTTTTTCATGAAAATTGGGAAAATTTTGGCCATGATTTCATCAAATATTTTTCTGCCTCCTTTCTTTTTCCCTTTCTTTCTGGAATTCCAATTACATGTATATTTGATATTTGATCTTATCCCATAAGTCTCTGAGGCTTTGTTCTTTTTTCTTCAATTTTATTTCTATTTTCTAGAGTGCATACTATTTATTGATCTTTCCTTAGGCTTATTGATTGTTTTATCATTTCCAACCTGTTATTGAACACATCTGCTAAATATTTCATTTCAGTTATTGCACTTTACAGCTATGGAATTTCTTTTTGGCTCTCTTTGTATTGTTTCCATTTCTGTATTGAGATTATCTATTCCCTCATTAATGCCATATTTTCCTTTAATTCTTTGAATACATTTAGAATAGCTGCTTTGAAGTCCTTGTTTGCTAAATCCAACATCTGGGCACTATTGACTACCTTTCCCCCTGAGAATAGATCATGCTTTCTTATTTCTTTGCATACCCAGTAATTTTTGTTTGAAAAGTAGACATTACAAATAATATCTCACAGTAAAATTTGTTATATTCTTCTGAGGATTGTTGGATTTTTTTCTACAGTAGGCAGTTAACTTGCCTGGATTCAAACTGTGAATGCTGTCTCCAATGAGGTGTGCAGCAGCTGCTGTCTTTGTTCAGTTTTTCTTTGACTTACTGTGGCTGTTATTTTAGAATGGTCTCCATGGATGTCTCTTCTGCACCTGTATAATTTAGGAGCCAGAAATGGATTTGAGCAAATTTTATACTCAGATTTTAGATATCAGCCTTTCTACAGTTCTCATGCTTTAAAAATTTACCCCTTAAATGTATAGCTGCTCTGTTGCTCTTACCTCTGTCATTTGCCACACCTAGCCAAGGTGTAGTTTTCTGTGTCCAGGGTTAGGGATGTGTCATTGGGGAACACCCTCTGGGTAAGAATGCCACAGATTCAGTTATTACCCAATATAGTAACGCTCCTCAAGAGTAAATTATTTTTAAGTTTCTGCCTGCCTTTAGTAATTTTCTAAAACCCTGAAATAGTTATTTTTAATAACTGTTCTCAGTATAAATAAATGTTATCTTCAGGAACAATTGCTCAAATTCTTTATGCCTCCATTACCTAAAATCCAGCTTCTTAATGGCTAATTTCTTTACTTTAAAAAATGGGCATGATATAATAACTACTTTATAGTGTTCTTATAAGAATTAAATGGCATAATGTATGCAAAGAGCTGAGCATATTATCTGTTACATGTTAAGCATTTGATAAATGTGATAAATGTTATTGCTTAATGTTATTCTTCTCATTCATTTTATTTATCTAAAGCCATACAGAACTGACTCTTGGACCCAAGTCTTTTGATTTCAAGTCCAAGGCTCTTTATATCAAAGAGTTACTTGTTAAAGTAACAGAATTTCAATGCTTTAGTCACTTAAGTGGCATCAATTACAATACAGGTTGTGAATATGAATTTGACAGTAACCCTGAGTAATTATTCCTTTTAGTGTTGCCTTAAAAATAATTTATTCAGTGGACATATGTAGTACTAATTATCATCTCACCTTAGATAACATCCTTCTACTTATTTTTTTTATTCCTGTAAGAAATATTTACTACCTACTGTACAGCACAGGGAACTCCCTGTAATGACCTATACGGGAATAGAATATAAAAAAGAGTAAATATATGTATATGTTTAACTGATTCACTTTGCTGTACAGCAGAAACTAATACAACATTGTAAATCAACTATACTCCAATAAAAATTAATTTAAAAATTAAAAAAAAAATTTACTGAGAGCCCACCAACTAGAAGTCACTGTAGTTAGTGTAGGGGTTCATAGTGGTTTTTGTTTTTTGTTTTTGATTTGTTGGAGTACAGTTGCTTTACAATATTATGTTAGTTTCTACTGTACAGCAAAGTGAATCAGCTCTACGTATACATATATCCCCTCTTATTTGGATTTCCTTCTCATTTAGGTCACCACAGAGCACTGAGTAAGGTTCCCTGTGCTATACAGTCGGTTCTCTTTAGTTATCTATTTTATACATAGTATCAATAGTGTATATATGCTAATCCCTATCTCCCAGTTCATCCCACCTCCCCCCTTCCCCTTGGTTGCCATGCATTTGTTCTCTACGTCTGTGTCTCTATTTCTGCTTTGTAACTAAGACTGTCTATACCAATTTTTTCAGATTCCACATATATGCGTTCATATATGATATTTGTTTTTCTCCTTCTGATTTACTTTACTCTGTATGACAGTCTCTAGGTCCATCCATGTCTCTACAAATGACCCAATTTCATTCCTTTCTATGGCGGAGTAATATTCCATTGTATACATGTACCACATCTTCTTTACCCATTTCTCCACTGATGGACATTTAGGTTGCTTCCATGTCCTGGCTCATAGTGGTTTAATGAGTGCACTTAATACCTCACATAACAGGAAGTCTGGAGGTAAGTTAGACACCAGGTTTGGCTGAGTGCCTCAAGGGTTTCATCACAACTTGGGCTCTTTTTATATCTCCACCCTGCTATGCCTTATGAAAACCTCTTCCTCCAGCTGATAGCAAGATGGCTGTCACATTCCACACATGATATCCAAGAAAAGATGGACAATATGTTTCTGTGTCTCTCTCTTAGGAGTAAGCCAGTAGTCCTTCACGGTTTTTCTCTCTTGTCTCATTGATGGGAATTGAATAAGGATGTAAATCAGGGTGTTGATCATGAGCAGCTCTCTCAACTAACAAAGAAAGACAGCTAGGAATGCTTATTTGGAAAGGCCATACATATATTTGATTAAAACAAAAATTTAGTTAACATGTATGTTTTTCCTCAGTAACTCTGAAGAGTGATTCATGTACCTTATAATGCCTTGCATCTTTACTTTCATCTACCTTTTTTGTTTTATTTTTTATTCTTTCTTTGAAATAGAAATCTTAAAAACACACAGTCTACACCTATCTCTGCTTCTGGGTGGGATACAGTAGGTTATGGCAGGCTACCCTCTCACTGAAATTAATAAAAATAAAATAAGTTGCAAAAATAATACTTTTAATGGCACTGAAAAGCTGTGAAAATAATGAGGATTAGATAAATAAAATCCCAGAGAGGAAAAAGCTCTTCTGAGATGATTTGATGTCTGCTAGCACTTTTGTTCCTGGGAGCATCAACAACTTTCAGGGTGGACTGAGGACCAAGATTTCCTAAGCAGAGGAACTTTACTGGGGAAAATAGAAGCCAGCACTGGACTGGTGTAACAAATGGGAAAGGAGGGGAGGCCAGAACACAAACTTAGTTTTCCCTAGAGAGTCTAACCTTTTTAGCACTAGGGACTGGTTTCATGGAAGACAATTTTTCCACTGGCGGGTGGTGGGGGAGGGGGAGGGTTCAGGCGGTAATGTGAGCAATAGGGGGGAGGGTTCAGGCGGTAATGTGAGCGATGCGGGAGCGATGGGGAGCGGCAGATGAAGCTTCGCTTGCTTGCCTGCCACTCACCTCCTGCTGTGTGGCCCAGTTACTAACAGGCCACAGACCACTAGCGGTCCGCGGCCCAGTGGTTGGGGACCCCTGCTATAGACCATTTGCTAAATTCTGGTTGTGATGCAGGAGTCTGTGGTGCTGGCTATAAAAGTAGAATGAAGTCTTCCATTGTCCTACAGTACTGAGGAGACAAAATCCTGCTAGAGGGACATAGTCTGTAACACAAATGTGAAAGTTCTCTCCCTTAAGACATTGGCCAGATTATGAACCTGTGTGGGACGGGAGGCCACTGAGCTCATCTCAAACCTCCAAAGGGAAGCCTGGAAGAGCAGTAGGAATAGGAACAAATCAGAGCTGAACTCAGTCTTACTAAAAGGTCAACCTACCCTCAAGCTAGCACAATCTCTGATTCAACTGAAGCTATCAGTCCCTGACTGTATTAACAATGTCTTTTATTTTCTGTGTTCTGATGCTTTGACATCTTGGGGTCTTGCTGATCCTGGAGGGACTGCCCCTTCCAGAGTTAGTCAGTTCATAAGATAGTGAAAATTCACCCATGAGCACACCTTTCAAATACAAACTAACCAATACAGAGCCCATCCCCCCAACTACCATCTTTAATGTACTCTCGTACTCTGGGCAACTAGCCACCTGTCCAAATCACCCCAGGACCAGGTACCAACAACTAGGAACAGCCCCTATGCTCCAGAGTTTGCTAAAATTACTCAAATTAGCCAATCTTAAGCCAGTTTACTCTGCCTCACCAGTTCTTTCTCATAGAAACCACAATAAGGGCTCTTGCCCACAGTTTCCCCTTCCCTCTGCCTCCTGACCAACCTGGAACTCCCTTGTGTGGCCCCCATGGTGTGGTATGCCCTGCTTCTCTTGGTATCTCTGTGTATAACAAACTCTCTTTTTTATGTCGATCATCTGATCTGTTTTACTTGCCATACCTAAATAATAATAAAACTTATATTTTAAAACTCCTTATCTAACAGAGCAAAGAGTCAACCCTCCTTGGGGGAAAATAATATCATCTGTAGCCCCTGCAGTACTTTTACATACACTGTATCACATACGATAAAAATAACTAGGCTATAAAGAAGCAGGAAAACGTGATCTATACAGTATTAATTTCAGAATTAATAACTCACTGGATGGGATCAACAGCAGATTGGACACAAAAGATGAAAGAATAAATGAAATTGAAGATAAGCCCATAGAAAATATCCAACTGGGGACTTCCCTGGGGTCCAGTCATTAAGACTCTGTGCTTCTACTGCAGGGGACACAGGTTCTATTTCTGGTCGGGGAACTAAGATCCCAAATACCTCATGGCCAAAAAAAAAAAAAAAAAAAAAAGAAAAAGAAAATATCCAACTGAAGTATAGAGAGGAAAAATAATGGAATGCACAGGACAGAGTATAAAAGACATGTGGGACCCAACAAAAAATTAATAAGCATGTAATTGGAATCCTAGGACAGGGAGGAGATTTGAAGAGATAATGGGCAAAATTTTTTCAAAACTAATGAAAGTGAGGTTCAACAATAAATCTTGCATTCCTATACACTAATGATGAAAAATCTGAAAGAGAAATTAAGGAAACACTCCCATTTACCATTGCAACAAAAAGAATAAAATACCTAGGAATAAACCTACCTAAGGAGACAAAAGACCTGTATGCAGAAAACCATTAGATGCTGATGAAACAAATTAAAGATGATACAAACAGATGGAGAGATATACCATGTTCTTGGATTAGAAGAATCAACATTGTGAAAATGACTATACTACCCAAAGCAATCTACAGGTTCAATGCAATCCCTATCAAACTGCCAATGGCATTTTTCACAGAACTAGAACAAAAAATTTCACAATTTGTATGGAAACACCAAAGACCCCAAATAGCCAAAGCAATGTCGAGAAAGAAAAATGGAGCTGGAGGAATCATGCTTCTGGACTTCAGACTATACTACAAAGTTACAGTAATCAAGATAATATGGTACTGGCGCAAAAACAGAAATATAGATCAATGGAACAGGATGGAAAGCCCAGAGATAAACCCACACACATATGGTCACCTTATTTTTGATAAAGGAAGCAAGAGTATACAATGGAGAAAAGACAGCCTCTTCAATAAGTGGTGCTGGGAAAACTGGACAGCTACATGTAAAAGAATGAAGTTAGAACACTCCCTAATACCATACACAAAAATAAACTCAAAATGGATTAAAGACCTAACTGTAAGGCCAGACACTATCAAACTCTTAGAGGAAAACATAGGCAGAACACTCTATGACATAAATCACAGCAAGATCCTTTTTGACCCACCTCCTAGAGAAATGGAAATTAAGATAAAAATAAACAAATGGGACCTAATGAAACTTAAAAGCTTTTGCACAGCAAAGGAAACCCTAAACAAGACAAAAAGACAACCCTCAGAATGGGAGAAAATATTTGCAAACAAAGCAACTGACAAAGGATTAATCTCCAAAATACACAAGCACCTCATGCAGCTCAATATCAAAAAAACAAACAACCCAATCCAAAAATGGGCAGAAGACCTAAATAGACATTTCTCCAAAGAAGATATACAGATCGCCAACGAACACATGAAAGGACGCTCAACATCACTAATCATTAGAGAAATGCAAATCAAAACTGCAGTGAGGTATCACGTCACACCAGTCAGAATGGCCATCATCAAAAAATCTAGAAACAATAAATGCTGGAGAGGGTGTGGAGAAAAGGGAACCCTCTTGCACTGTTGGTGGGAATGTAAATTGGTACAACCACTGTGGAGAACAGTATGGAGGTTCCTCAAAAAACTAAAAATAGAATTACCAAGCGACCCAGCAATCCCACTACTGGGCATATACCCTGAGAAAACCATAATTCAAAAAGAGTCATGTACCACAATGTTCATTGCAGCTCTTTTTACAATAGCTAGGACATGGAAGCAACTTAAGTGTCCATTGACAGATGAATGGATAAAGAAGATGTGGCACATATATACAATGGAATATTACTCAGCCATAAAAAGGAACGAAATTGAGTTATTTGTAGTGAGGTGGATGGACCTAGAGTCTGTCATACAGAGTGAAGTAAGTCAGAAAGAGAAAAACAAATACTGTATGCTAACACATATATATGGAATCTAAAAAAAAAAAAAAGGTTCTGATGAACCTAGGGGCAGGACAGGAATAAAGATGCAGACATAGAGAATGGACTTGAGGGCACGGGGAGAGGCAAGGGTAAGCTGGGACGAAGTGAGAGAGTGGCTTGGACATATATACACCACCAAATGTAAAATAGATAGCTAGTAGGAAGTAGCCCCATAGCACAGGGAGATCAGCTCGGTGCTTTGTGACCACCTAGAGGGATGAGATATGGAGGGTGGGAGGGAGAATCAAGAGGGAGGGGATATGGGGATGTATGTATATGTATAGCTGATTCACTTTGTGATACAGCAGAAACTAACACACCATTGCAAAGCAATTATACTCCAATAAAGATGTTAAGATTTCAGAAAAAAATGTTTATTAACAGTGGAATGGTTAATTGTGGTATATTAATGTACTAATAAAAAAGAATAAGCTACTGTTACACACAACAATAGGGATAAATTGCATAGACATAATGATGAGTGAAATACACTCCACATTCCATTTATATGAAGTTTGAGAATACGGGGAGGGGGAAGGGTAAGCTGGGACAAAGTGAGAGAGTGGCATGGACATATATACACTACCAAATGTAAAATAGATAGCTAGTGGGAAGCAGCCGCATAGCACAGGGAGATCAGCTCGGTGCTTTGTGACCACCTAGAGGAGTGGGATAGGGAGGGTGGGAGAGAGATGCAAGAGGGAGGAGATATGGGGACATATGTACACCTGATTCACTTTGTTATAAAGCAGAAACTAACACACCACTGTAAAGCAATTATACTCTAATAAAGATGTTAAAAAAAATTTCGAGAATAGGCAAGATTAATCTGTGGTGGTAGAAGTCAGATTAATTATTAACTCTGGGTATTACTTACTAAGAAGGGGTATAAAACATCTTTTTGGAGTATTGGAAATATTCTATATCTTGATCTGGATGGTGGTTACATTTATGTGTGTGTTTGTGTTTGTATTTATATGCATATACATGGATATATATTTATTGATATGTATGCTTAAGATTTGTGCACTTCATAAATTTTGTATTTCAATAAAACAAAACAAAATGAAAAACTAAAACATATTGTCTGTGTTCATCTAGGGTTGTGGTGGAAAAACTGCCACAAATAATACATACGGAGGAATTATATATTCTTATTGAAACAGATGGTGAGTTGAATAAATGTGATGCTTCAAATAAAAGGAAGATTGGAAATGAATTCATTTTAAAATGCCTTCTGGAGCTGAATTAAACATTTTTTGTTGGGCCAAGGACTTTCATTTTAGAGATAGGTAAATGAATTATGAATAATTTCGGCAATATCATAACTTTGTTGTTCCATAGATAAGCAATAATGTAAACCATTGTACAACTAGAATGTAAACAAAAGCTCATCTATAACATTTTACATTGTTGTTTAAGATTCTAAGTGGAAAGTAGGTCAAGTTTGAGGCTGAGAATAAAACACCGTATGTTCTGGCAAAGGGAATGCCAAATGATTTTACCTGTGTTGTTTAAAGGGTTTGTTTTTATAAAGGTGATCTCAGAGAATATTTAGAAGTTTGTAGAGGAATGAACTGGAGGATATTTTCAAACCCGAGTGTGAGCAAGAATCAGCAGAAAAGGTCAAGAATCACAGTCACCGAACTGGTTTCCTTTGTTAGCAGTTTGGTCAGGAGCAGCTGTTTAGAAATTGCTCTACCTTCTTTTGAGAGTTGTTGGCATTCATGTACACTGATTGACACTTGTTAAAGTCAGACAACCACAAATAATCTAAGGAGGACTTGATTCTGCCTTTATTTTTTTTTTCTAGAAATACATATTGTTTAAACTCTTTAGCATGAGTAGGGCCATAGTTTGTAGGGCCCAGTAGTAAATGAAATGCAAGGTCTCTTGTTCAAAAATTTAAAATTTCAAGATGGTGACAGCAGAGCATTGAACCAGGCCCAGAGGCCCTCTGAGTGTGTGGCCCTGTGTGGCTGCATAGGTCGCGTGGACGTGGAGCTATCTCTGCTTCTCAACATTGCATTCAAACCCTCTGTGACTACGGCCTGACAAACTCTGCAGCCCCAGCATCTACCTTCTTCCCACCTGCTCCAGCCGTAACACTTGGCTTGCAGTACACAAGACACTTCATGTTGGTTCATTTTCTTTCTAGAAAGTTCTTTATCACCCAGTCTATCTGATATATTCTATCTATTTTCACCTACTAACTCCCCTGAGGGAACTGCCCACTCCTTCCTCGAGCCATCTCTGACCCTGTGAAATCTCTATTCTTATACTCTCCATATTTTATTGCCATTTTTGCTCACTTGTTCGCCTTCTAAAAATGTGAGCCCACTGTGGTCAGGAATTGTGTTTTATTTCTATTATTGCATTGCACAAAGTGGATATTTAATAAATATTTGTTTGTAAATGGACAAAGGAGTAGGATTCTAAAGATACAAAATGGAGAAAGTCCAGCTACATTTAAAATAATAGCTACAACTATTTTTTTTTTCCAATTGAAATAGTGTATGACATACTTTAAAAAATGTGAAGAATGACTGCACTTAATCTTTTCAGTTCCTCTTATTCCCTATTTAATGACCCTTTAAGAATTCTGACATTCAAATTGGTAAAATAATTTGATCTCATTCCTACACTCTGATTCAATCTATTTTACTTTCACATTTTTGTCATTTGGTGCTAGGATTAGTAAGTCTATTTCACATAAATAAGATGACAAGAGAGTTATTAGGAGTAATGTTTTGGAATCAACTTTTCCCAAAGAGATTATTATATCCTGAATGACTAAATGAACCAATGACTGAACCTTACTAGTAGCCGGACTAGTAATAATTGCTTTCCTCAACTTTTTATATACAGAATAATTTTTTATTGCTATTTCCATACCACATGGCCAAATTCTTTCTTGTCTCTTCACAATAATTTCCACCAACTGCTGGAAAGTTAGCAGGTATGAGCTGAAATATAAACTGCAGCTTCTCTGAAGTTTTATACTGCCTTTTCACTCAATGAGACATTACTTTCCAGCCCCAAGGGTCAGGATCATGAATCATCTTATTTCCTTTTTTTTTTTTTTTTCGGAAAAAGTAATTCATCTAAGAGGGCTGACACAGTCTGGGTACTGTAAAAAGCTCTGTTTAATAGCAGGGAAGATGAAGAAGGGAAGAGACACCCTTAGTTGAGTAAAGGGTAGGCTGAGGAGCTTTCTGGCCTTGACAGTGGTCTGAAAGAAGAGACAGAAACAGAAGCAAGTGGAAATATAATGAGGAATAAGCATCATCCAGTCAATGGTAACCTGGAATAAGGATAGTCACAGAGAGAACCTTAGTTCTCCCAGCAAGTTTCTTTCAAATCATGTTTATTGGACATCCACAATTTTCAGAAGACATGGTCTTGGACCTGTTGGTGCCTAAATCCTAAGAAAACAGATAGAGTGACTATGACATGGTATCTTTTCACATTTATTTCATCCTCTATTCCAGGGTGGGGAAGGTATACTGAGTATGGTTATGGTAGGTAGGAAAATACTTTTGCTTTCAGCTTCTTCAAGGTAAATCCGATTTACCTTGAGAGAACTGAGATGGTTTTTGAGGAAAAAGAGGCATGGGACAGGATTACGATGAGCAGGGTGGGTGGCATGTGAATATGTAAGTTTTCTTCTCATATAATATTTGTCATGTTCAATTCAAAGGACTTTCACATGTGAGCCAAGATTTGAAAAGAAAATTGAAATGATAGAATGGAAGGAAATAATATCAGTAGAAGGGTAGCCCGAAAAGACTGGGAAAACTAATATTAATTCGTTCACCCATAAGATTGTCTAATGTTTGCCAGGCAAGGTAATAGACCCTACTGGCCTCTGTTCTTATTTTTTAATGAAATAGCAAGAAGCTAGAATTATACTTAACTTCAGCTCTACAACTAGTTTATTGCTCAACCGGGTTACGTTTCTTTTTTTTAGTCAACTGCACTAAGGTTTACCGGCTGACAATGTAAAATCAAAACTACATGTATAATCAAATACATAAAAATATACCGCATATTTTATGTTTATAATATATACATATGTAATTACCCAGTATATATTTAAAATTATATGTGCGTACTGAGAAATAAAAAGAAAGAACATCTGATTATTTTCATGAAGTTTTCTATGTTCTGTCACAGGTATCTGGATGACTGATTTCCCCCAGAACTTATGAAAATTTACTTAAAAGAACAAAATATTCTGATTACATCTGGAAGTAACATATCTATTGCTGATGTTATGATAGTCATATTAATAGCACATGTATATTGTGTACCTTCTATGTGCCAGGTACTATTCCAGACACTTGGAGTGTCTTAATTAACTTATCCAGGTGACTTTATAAGAGAAATGATGCTGTTATTTCTGGTTTCTAAGATGAGGAAACTGAGACACAGGGTGTTTGAATCACTAGCCAGGATCACCTGGATAGAGGGGAGTGGATTTAAATGTAGTCTGGTTGGCTGGAGAACCCCAATCCTAAACTCCCACACAGAGCCGAATGCACAGTGTTAGTGTTTAAGGAAAATACTTAATAGACGTGTCATCTTGCCAGAATGGGTTGCTACTTCATATCAATTCATCACCAGGACCTTATGGCAGATTGATTTATCTTGCGCTTAACCACACAGAAAAGTGGAAAAACACAAAATATTCCGTTCTTCTGGATCTGTCAACTCAAGTCATTTAGGAATTTTACCATTTCCTTCTCTGGCCTGTGGACCATTGTTATTTTTCATCCTTACAATTCTCATTCCCACAGGAACAGTACGAGGAGGGTTTTGTTTTCCCTGGTAGATAGCCAGACAGCTGACAGGAAATGCTCGAAGGAAACCTAAGAATTTGAAGAAATCATTTCCAAAGTTACCTAGCATTCCTTTCATTTAATTCGTTGTTTTCTTTTTCTCTTAAGAATGATTTTCTTTCTCTCTCTCCCCCTGCTCCACTCCCCTTTCCCCTCAATTTAAGACACATGGGGGATTCCTCCTCTTTCTACTTCTTCGATCTCCCTCAGACCCATACCCTTAGTTTTTCCTGAATATCTTATTTCTGTAGTATTTTGAAGGGAACAAAAATGTGCTCTGTTTGGTGTATGTAGCATGGCAATATTTCTCCTCTTCCGAACTTTGGATGTCTTTGAGTATGAGTGATGGAGCCACAGGATACATGGATCGCCAGTTATGTGAAGGGCCGTGGAATGAAAGCTGGTCATCACCAGAGAGCCCAGAAACCCAAGCTTTTTTAACAGACACACATGACCTTGGTGCCGACAGGAGCTGGCTTTCTCTACAGGGCACATTCACCCCCAACAGGGACCAATCCTCCATGCAAACCGTGCTCCTTATTCACTATGCTGAATCATGAGTTCTACTCTGTTTCTCCCTTGACTTGTGAGTTCCCTTCGATGTTTTCATTTGCACGACAGACAGCACCATCCACGTCCATACCCTAGCCCACCTCCCCCTCTGCTAATTCCCCTGCAATTTGTCATTCTGTCCTGAAAGGAGAAAAGTGCTACATAATGTACTTCATATGGTACACTGATAAGACATCCCTTGTAAGTGGCACATCAGTGAGGAGAACAGCTGCAGCAGATGGGTGACTTGCTCAGACAGAGCTGCACAAATATGAACTCCACCACTGGACAGAAGCCACAAGGGCAGCTTGAGTGGCCCTCTGAACTCGGGTTTAAAGAACTGGATGCAGACGTCCATCCTTAAGGCAGTACGGAACCAGGTGCAAAGGATTTCTAAATTCTTAAACATTATTTTTGATGTTGTCAAAATATCATATGTTGTTACCTTTCCCAATGGAGTTTATGTCCAAAGAAATATGAAAGGGGTAATGTTTTTGCCACTTTTGCTTGAGGCTACTTTAGTTTACTCATAAATTTTACAGACTTGGCCAGAGGTTATGTGACTTCTGGTAGAACTGTAAATCCACTCTGTGTGTGTGTGTGTGTGTGTGTGTGTGTGTGTGCGCACGTGTGATGTGTGTGATACATGCTTCAGAAGCCGGTGTAGGATAGGTTTTCAGTGCCTTGGGCCCTGGGCCACAGATTCTGTCTGAACGCCCTTACTTCAAAGTGGTGTGTAGGGAATCAGCACTGTGGAATGATCTCATTTATGGTGTGGATGGGAAATGGAAATTCCAGGTCTGTTTTTACTTCAGAATATTTCTGCCTTTTTGGTTTCCATTTAAATACTAAACCACTTAAATGCAAAACACAAGCATGTTTTTTTTTCCTCAACATACCTTATTTCATAATTACCCTTTTACCTCTGAATTACCTTTACTCGATAGTGACATATTACTGCATAAAGGTGCTACTTAATGAACCTGGATCAGATTTTATTACCTGATGATCTTTTGACCCTGGTCAGGTCAGTGCTTTGAAATTTAGCAGTCAGAATAAAATTTTGCTTATTTGACTTTCTAATTGGTTTTCTGAAAGAACTTGTATGTGGTGCTGGATATTGATTCTTGTCAATAAAATCTTATGTTATTTCTATTTTCCTGGAGGATTCTGAACATGCAAAAGGGCTATGTTTAGGACAGGCTTCACGCAACATCTGGATGGTTGCGTAGCAGCTGGGTAACAGCGCATCAAGAACCTGATTCAAAGCTCAGAACGTTAATTGAGAAAGAGCCTGGTGTTTAGCTCCCAAGCCAGGGGGAAAGCAATGTGGGAGGTGAGTATCCGATTTGGAATATTGCTTGAGTAAAAGAGTTACTGTGTTAATAAAAATATAAGGTGGCCTAGCTGCCCGGGGCTGTTGTTTATCTTTGCGTATCTCACCCTGGAGATCTCTCCAGGTGCAAGATGGCTCAGCGAGACAGTGTGTTTTCCTTGGCACTGACTCAGTTAGAAGGTGGGCGACTACTTCCTGACAAACACTGAACCCAACGCTGACACGACACAGGAAAGGAAATGACGTATAAGGATCACGTGATAGTCCTTCCACTATTCTTGGCATTGGTGAGGATTTTATATCATATTTAGGTTTAAGCATTATATTTTAATTTTAAGAGAGATGAGTGATAAGTCAGAATAAAAGAATGAAAGTAACTAAAGAGGATAACATGGGATAGGAAGGACGGTCAGAGAACACAGTCGCTGGTGCGAGGAAGAGGTGTCTGCACGTACAACCTTTAACTTGGAGGGAAAGTGTGTTATGAATCAGAGGAGAATCACCTGTTCTCCCTCCCATTCTTCTCCACTGTCTTTTTCTTTCCTCTTCTCAGTGGCTACCATCGGCATACACACGTGATGCTGATGGCATATCCCTTCAATTTCAGAAGCCCTTCCTTTAAGCCTCCTTCCCTTGCCAGCTACCATCTCATTTCTTTGTTCCCCGTTGATTCAAAACTCTCCTAAAGACTTTTCATGTGGTCTCCAAATCTTCCTTCCTTATTCCCTCATAAGCTCACTTCAGCCCGGTTTATGCACCTAATGTTTCACCAGGACTGCTCTTCTTAAGTTACCACTGAGCTCCGTGTGGCTAGATCCACTGAACCATTCTCAGTTCTCATTTTACTTGTCCCAATCATGCACTTGACACAGTTTGGTCACTCTTTCCCCCTTGACATACTTCCTTTACCTTCCAGGATACCACTTTTTAATGATCGTACTAAGTGAAGTAAGTCAGACAGAGAAAGACATCTAATGGAATCTAATTTAAAAAATGATACAAATGAACTTATTTACAAATCAGAAATAGATTCACAGACATAGAAAGCAAACTTATGGTTACTAAAGGGGAAATGTATGTGGGATAAATCAGAAGCTTGGGATTAACATACACACACTACTATGTGTATAAGATAGATAACCAACAAGGGCCTACTGTATAGCACAGGGAACTCTACTCAATACTCTGTGATAATCTATATGAGAAAAGAATCTGAAAGAGTGGATATATGAATATGTATAACTGAATCACTTTGCTGTACACCTGAAACTAACACAACATTGTAAATCCCTTATACTTCAATAAAATTTTTAAAAAATGTCTTCCTATCTTATCAATTACTCCTCCCTGGTTTCCTTTGCTTGTTTTTCTGCTCCCCTGTTCTCTTAATACTGGAGTGCTCCAAGTTCTGTCCTGAGTCTCCTTCTTTGTCCATACTTACTCTCTTGTGGATCTCACCCAGTTCCGTGGTGTTGACTATTACCTGTATGCTGACACACCCTAACTCATGTCTCCAGCCCATACTTTCTCCTGAGCTTTCGATTTTTACATGTAACGGCATGCCTGACATCTCTAATTGGATATTTAATAGAAACCTCAAAATCTATGTTCAAGTGGATTTTCCTTTCTTCCCCCCACCCCCCGCCCCAAATCTGTTCTACCTTCAACCTTTCCCATTTCAGTCAATGACAACTCTGTTTTTCCATTTGCTTACATCCAAAACCTTGGTGTCATCCTTGGCACTTCATTTTTGCTCACACTCTAGGTCCAATCTTTGAAGACATTCTGTTCTCTCTACCTTGAAAATACATCCAGAATGTATAACTACTCCTTGTCCCCAGCGCTGTTGTGATACTGTCCTGTGCTGTCATTTTCTCTTGCTTGTATTAGCCTGCCAACTGGTTTCCTGACTTCTGTTCTTGAGCTCTTATAAATTGTTTTCAACCTAGCAGTTCATCAACTTTTCAAAATGTAACCTAGATCATGTTGCTTCTCTGCTCTAACCTTCTCCCATTTCTCCCCCAATTAAAGTACAAAATCCTTACAATGTCCTAGAAAGACTGTATTAGGTTCCTAGGGCTGCTATAACAAACTTGGTGGTCTAAAACAACAGCTATTAATTCTTTCACGGTTCTGGAGGCCAGAAGAATGAACTCAAGGTTTCAGCACACTCTCTCTGAAGGCTCTAAGGGAGGATCCTTCCTGGCCTCGCCCAGCTTGTGGTGGCTCCGGGAGCTCCTTGGCTTGTGGCTGCATCATTCCAACCTCTGCCCCTGTCTTCACATAACCTCTCCTTTCTCTTATAAGAACACTTGTTAGTATCGTATTTAAGCCCACCCAGATAATCCAGGATGTTCTCATCTTGAGATCATTAATTTATTTGCATTGGCAAGACTTTTTCCAAATAAGGTCACCTTTATAGGGTCCAGGGGTTAGAATGTGGGGGACCATGATTCAACCCACTAGAGAATCCAATGTATTATGGACCACTGTTACCGCTTGGATTTCTTTTTCTACCACTCTTCCCCTTCATCACCTTGTTGCAATTGTACTGGATTCCCTGATTTTTCTCATACATGCCAGGCACTCATGGATTGGGGCACTTTCACTGGCGAGTCCTTCTCCTGGGATATTCTTCCTCCAGATGGGATCATGGGTCACTTCCTCATGTTACCTTCTCATGAGGTCTCTCCTGGCTACTCCATTTGAAATTGTAGTGCTCAACTTACTTCTTACCCTGCTCGGATTCTCCATTTTTCTCCCATTTTGGTTGAAGGTGCAATTCTTCTGCTTCATATGGTATTAACTGGGGTACTAGGATGGCATGAAGGTCCAAATGGCCTCAGACATATGGCTGGAAGTGGTTTCTGGCTTCCAGATGGGAGTTTAGTTGGAGCTGTTAGCAAGGGGCCCTGGTTCTCCTCCATGTGGCCTCTCTATGTAATTGTTTGGGCTTCCTTGCTGGTTGGCGGCTGAGTTCCAATAAGCAGCAATCTAAGAGGAAGGAAGTAGAAGCTGTCCGTTTTCTTAAAGTCTGGGCTCCAAAGTATCAGAATATTACTTCTACAGTATTCTTTTAGTCACAGTAGTTGTAAGGGCAGTCTAGATTCAAGTGGAGGAAATAAACTCCACCTCCCAGTTGGGGGAGTGGCATGTTTGTACAGGGACAGAAGTAACCATATTTGAAGACTATCTATGGAAAGGACTTTCTTGGATCCTCAATATCATATCTTGGTGGGTATGGCTGTCCACCAAAATAGATAGCTTTATCTTTGTGTTCATTCTCTTTTTATCCCTTCACTATTGTTATTGAGGAGTTTCTATGATCTTAAAAAATGAAAATATATAAGAAATATTTTAAAATTTGAAACATATAGATAAATCAGTTCATTAGCAATCCTCAATATTTTTTGCATTTAAGCTTATGAAAATTGTTTTGTGTCCAGTGGGGAGAAGGAAATCCATTATTAAGCCTTAATAATTGGTTGAGGTTTTGTATAGTTTGCCTATGTTTCACAGTTAAAAAATTACTCCTTGATATTATTACTGTTAGTTGATAGAGATCTGATCTAAAATCATACAGAAGCGGCAATTGCTATTACAAATAATATTTTGAAGGTCTCAAACCATTCCAATGATCATCGTATTTTAGAATACCCCGGTAGATTTGGGTAAGAGTCTTTTGCTCTTGGTTGATAAAATCAGTGATTAAATAAGACCATATCTAATAGAATCTAAGGTTTACTGCTTTTTCAAGAGATTATGCCCCCTCCACTATGAAACTATACATTTCCTTAGATTGAAAGTAGGGGGATGAATCTCTTTTGCTTATACCTAAAACTTCTCTGTTTTAGACAGCTCAAAGTGCCATTAAAACAAACACACAAACCAGAGATTGGGTAGCTTAGCAGAAATTCCTTACAGTTCTGGAGTCTGGAAGCCAGAGATCAGGGTGATGGCTTGGTCTGGTTCTGATGAAAGTCCTCTCCTTGGCTTGCAAACAGCCACCTTCTCACTGCGTGCTCATCTGGCAGACAGAAGGAAAGGAAAAGCTCTCTGGTGTCTCTTCTTCTAAGGGCAGTCATCCCATCGTGAGCCTTCATGACTTCGTTGAAGTCTAATGAGCTCCCCAAGGCTCCATCTCCAAACACCACTACATTGGGGGTTAGGGCTTCAGCATATTAATCGCCTACAGCATTGACTGATTTCCTTTCATGTCTCCATGTAGACACTATTGGTAGCAGATAAGAATAGAACAGATGAATGAAGCAAAGAACATTTTCCAGTTTAAGTTCTGTGAAATTAATTTGTCAATCAGCAAATTTTATTCATTTGAAATCCCTTTTGGGAAGCTTATTCTCTTCAGTAGAGGAAATTATTGTTCAGCCAGGGATATATAAGGTTGGCATGATAGACAAAATAATGGCCTTCCCAAAGATACCTACGTCCTAACCCCTGGAATTTATGAATAAGTTTCCTTCCACCGCATAAAGTCACTTTGCAGATGTGATTAAGGGTACAGACCTTGAGATGGAGAAATTATCCTGGATTATCCAGGTGGTCTCAATATAATCACACGAGTCTTTAAAAGTGGAAGAGGACAGAAAAAGAGTGGATCAGAGAGATGCCACTTTAGAAGGACTCAATCTGCTATTGCTGCCTTTGAAGATGTAGAATGGGGGCCTCTGGAAGCTGGAAATGGCTCCCAGCTGACAGCCAGCAAAGAAACAAGGACCTCATACTTTAACCTATAGCTAGGTTAAAGGAATAAATTATGCCAGCAACCCAAATGAATGGGAAACTGATTCTCCCCTAGAGGCTTCAGACAGGCACACAGCTTGACAACACCTTAATTTTAGTCCAGTGAGACCTGTGTTGGACTTCTGGCCTACAGAACTATAAGACAGTAAGTTTCTGTTGTCTTAAGCTGCTAAGCTTGTGTTAATTCATTATGGCAGCAGTAGCATTTGGTTGTGAATTAAAGTCCTCAGTCTCCAAATTCTAAATATCACCCAAACATGGAAGAATGCTTCACCTCTAATCAAAGAGAACTGATGACCTTTGCTTTAGCAACTATTCTAGAACCTTCATAAACATTTTTGAATCACTGTATCACTCTGCCCTTTAAAAGCAATTATAGCGTTTTGATGAACTATGGCTTTTGTCATATTTCTGAGTCAGGAGAGACTTTGCCAGATAAAATGGCTGGATTGGGAGAGTGGGTAGGTCACGTTCAACAACAGGGGTGAGAAGTTGGTGGAGGCATCCAGAAAATTCAGAAGTTGTACAGAGACCAGTCCCATAGTTCTGCTACAATGTTCCTTATTAAAGACAACGGTGTATACCTGCAACTAACACAACATTGTTAATCAACTATACTCCAATAAAAATTAAAAATTAAAAAAAATAAAAAATAAAAATATAAAGACAATGGTGCCTTGGTTTTAGAGCCATGACAAGAAGAGGGTCATAACCTTTGTTTTTAAACTTCATCAGGCTGTATGCTTGTCTGCAGCGGTGAGAGACACCTGAAACGCTGTGCTTTTTTGGTCAGTGTATGAAAGAACCTTGAAGTCCCACGTTCCTATGAATTTGATTGCCATGGAGAGCGTGGTATAGAGCCAATACCATTGAAGCATCCTGACTGCCCATTTAGTGATCAGCCTCAACAATGACTTAATTAGTAGCCTCAGTGGTGATATGTTAACATAATAAAATTTCTTGCCATATTTCAAATTAAAGCCCTTTTCATTTATGAATATTATTATTCAACAGAAGGAAGAAGGGGTATTTTAAGTTCAGAGAAAAGCTTATGGAAATTTTAAGTAACAATACTGAAGGAATCATCTATTCTACCAGCCACCTCTATGTAAAGCATACCTCTCTCATGATAGTCTTATTTGTTTGTTAATATTTTTCAACTGATAAAGTTGAACTGCTTCTATCACTAAAAGGTCAAAGATACAAATAAAGTATGATGATTATTAAAAGGCATTAAGATATATTTCAATAATAATTCCTAATGATAATAATAAAATAGCCACTTTTCTTTCCTAAAGTACTATTTTCTTAAATAGGGGTACAGTTGTTTTACAATGCTGTGCTAGTTTCTACTGTACAGCAAAGTGAAGTAGAGTTCCCCGTGCTATACAGCAGGTTCTCATTAGTTATCTACTTTATACATATTAGTATATATATGTCAATCACAATCTCCCAATTTATCGCACCTCCCCCTTTCCCCCCTTGGTGTCCATACGCTTGTTCTCTACATCTGTGTTTCTATTTCTGCCTTGCAAACTGGTTCATCTGTACCATTTTTCTAGATTCCACATATATGCATTAATATATGATATGTGTTATTCTCCTTCTGACTTACTTCACTCTGTATGATGGTCTCTAGGTCCATCCACATCTCTACAAAGGACCCAATTTCATTCCTTTATATGGCTGAGTAATATTCCATTGTATATGTGTACCACATCTTCTTTATCCATTCCTCTCTTGAAGGACATTTAGGTTGCTTCCATGACCTGTTTATTGTAAATAGTGCGCAATGAACATTGGGGTGTATGTGTCCTTTTGAATTATGGTTTTCTCTGGGTATATGCCCAGTAGTGGGATTGCTGGGTCATATGGTAATTCTAGTTTTAGTTTTTTAAGGAACCTCCATACTGTTCTCCATAGTGGCTGTACCAATTTACATTTCCACCAACAGTGCAAGAGGGTTCCCTTTTCTCCACACCCTCTCCAGCATTTATTGTTTGTAGATTTTCTGATGATGCCCATTCTAACTGGTGTGAGGTGATACCTCATTGTAGTTTTGATTTGCATTTCTCTAATAATTAGTGACGTTGAGCATCTTTTCATGTGCCTGTTGGCCATCTGTATGTCTTCTTTGGAGAAATGTCTATTTAGGTCTATCCACCCATTTTTGGATTGGGTTGTTTGTTTTTTTGATATTGAGCTGCATGAGATGTTTGTATATTTTGGAGATCAATCTTTTGTCCGTTGATTTGTTTGCAAATATTTTCTCCCATTCTGAGGGTTGTCTTTTCATCTTGTTTATAGTTTCCTTTGCTGTGCAAAAGCTTTGAAGTTTCATTAGGTCCCATTTGTCTATTTTTGTTTTTATTTCTGTTACTCTAGGAGGTGGGTCAAAAAAGATCTTGCTGTGATTTATGTCAGAGTGTTCTTCCTATGTTTTTCTCTAAGAGTTTTATGGAGACCAGTCCTACATTTAGGTCTTTAATCCATTTTGAGTTTATTTTTGTGTATGGTGTTAGGGAGTGTTCTAATTTCATTCTTTTACATGTAGCTGTCCAGTTTTCCCAGCACCACTTATTTAAGAGACTGTCTTTTCTCCATTGTATATCCTTGCCTCCTTTGTCATAGATTAGTTGATCATACGTGTGTGGGTTTATTTCTGGGCTTTCTATCCTGTTCCATTGATCTATATTTCTGTTTTTGTGCCAGTACCATGTTGCCTTGATTACTGTAGCTCTGTAGTATAGTCTGAAGTCAGGGAGTCTGATTCCTCTGGCTCTGTTTTTTTCCCTCAAGATTGTTTTGGCTATTCAGGGTCTTTTGTGTCTCCATAAAAATTTTAAGATTTTTGTTCTGGTTCTGTGAAAAATGCCATTGGTAATTTGATAGGGATTGCATTGAATCTGTAGGTTGCTTGGGTAGTACAGTCATTTTCACAATACTGATTCTTCCAATCCAAGAACATGGCATATCTCTCCATCTGTTTGTGTCATCTTTGATTTCTTTCATCAGTGTCTTATAGTTTTCTGAGTACAGGTCTTTTACCTCCTTAGGTAGGTTTATTCCTAGGTATTTTATTCTTTTTGTTGCAATGGTGAATGGGGTTGTTGCCTTAATTTCTCTTTCTGATCTTTCGTTTTTAGTGTATAGGAATGCAAGAGATTTCTGTACATTAATTTTGTATCCTGCTACTTTACCAAATTCATTGATTAGCTCTAGTAGTTTTCTGGTAGCATCTTTAGGATTCTCTATGTATAGTATCATGTCATCTGCAAACAGTGACAGTTTTACTTCTTTTCCAATTTGGATTCCTTTTATTTCTTTTCCTTCTCTGATTGCTGTGGCTAGGACTTCCAAGACTATGTTGAATAATAGTGGCAAGAGTGGACATCCTTGTCTTGTCCCTGAATTTAGAGGAAATGCTTTCAGTTTTTCACCATGGAGAATGATGTTTGCTGTGGGTTTGTCATATATGGCCTTTATTATGTTGAGGTAGGTTCCCTCTATGCTCACTTTCTGGAGAGATTTTATCATAAATGGGTGTTGAATGTTGTCAAAAGCTTTTTCTGCATCTATTGAGGTGACATTTTTTTTAAAAAGGGAAGGCTTCTTATTGTGCTGGGACCTTTAATGACCACTGAGTCTTAAGCTACAGAATAAGGACAAACGTGTTAAATTGGGGATCCTCCTTGCAGAGCTGCCTTCAGTGGCTCATGAGTCAGTCTACAGCCCATGAGTAAAGCCACCATCTGATATACTTACTTCACCTCCTTTCTTCCCTTCTGTCCTCTGACCAGGAAGATGTACCATCTTGAAAAACTAACCAGGTTGCTGCTTAGGCATCTCTGCTTTGTGACAGTCATCACTTATTTATTTCGTTTTTTTCTCATGTATTCTGCTTTTCACAGATTAGTCCATCTCCATTATCTAGGAAGTGGTGTGTTTCTGAATTTTTATTTTTCTAGTTCTATGTCTATCCAAGATGTTTGGTTGTAAAGGGAATATTCAAGGTAGGCCCTAAACAGACCGAAAGTTTGATTCTTGCCTTTTCCAGTTTTATACTTTGTAGAAAAGTCACAAAACATCATTGAGGACTCACCTCTATCATGTAGCCTTTTCTTATGTCTCTAAATTTCAGGACGAAGTCACCAAGCACCAGGTGTTGTAGCATTGTTTGAATTACCTGGGAGAAAAGATAAGCAGCCATAAATGGATTCATTTTAAACCCACTGAGGAGTTTCAGATAGGCTTTTCCAGATTAAAACAAAGAAAAATTAACTCCAACCACAAAAACATTTAAAAAAGAAACAAAGTTTTCCAATGAATATTTTCTGCTATACAGCATTACGAAGCATTTCACCTTTTGGTAAATGAAAGAGGAAGGAAATAGAATCATGAGGGGACCATTTCATTCTAGGCAGATTATTAGGAGCACAGGAAAACTGAAACTAAGATGATTTGCTGAGCAGTAGCATAACTACAAATTAATGACAAGACGTCCTGATTTCACAAATATACGTGCATTAATCCTCCATCAAGTTTGAATCCAGGCCATGTTAAGGTATTATATCTTGTGATCACGGACACATTCAGCCTCTCTGAGATTCATTTTCCTTATCCATAAAATGGGAATAATAATACTTGTTCTACTTAACAGAGTTGGCTCAGGAAGAGATACTGTGCGTGCAAGTAGAAAGTATTTTACTAAACATAAAGCATCAGGTATTTTAACTATCAGCACAAAAAGACTTCTCAGTTTATTGTTTAGCTTAGTGAAAGGAATTATTGCACCTCTTCAAGAAAGGTACAAAATGTACTGTTGTAAACTTTGGGTACTTGTTACTGTTTTGTGGTAGAAGAAAGTGTTTCAAAGAATATGCCTTCCCAGTTACAAAGAAATCAATGAAAAAAGAAATGCAAATTTCATCCATTATAACGTACAGTGTCCTCTGTGGACTGAAAGCGTTTTCACGAAAATGCAAGTTAGTCATGTCTAATTTGCTTGTTCTTTAGTTCCTTTTTTGAAGGGTAGTAACAATGCAGAAGGGCACTGTAATTATAAGTATACAACTTAATAGTTTCACCTACCAAATGAACACCTCTTGTGACACCCAGATTAAAAATCAAAATACTACCAGCACCCAGAAGCCTTCTCATGGGCCTGTTCCCTCACTTCCAAGAGAAACCACTTCTAAGAGTTTACATTAGCTTTGCTAAGTTTTATACTTCATATAACTGGAATAATACAGTATATATTTTTATGTGTCTGGCCTGTAGCATTATGTTTGTGAGAGTCATTACTCTGTTATACACAGTCATCACGTGATTATTCTAATAGTTGTGTAGCATTTTTTGTGTGAATACACCACAGTTTGTGTATTCATTCTATTGCCGATGGGCATTTGAGTAGTTTCCAGTTTGGGGCTATTTTCATTAGGGTTTCTATGAACGTTCTGGTACTGTCTTTGGTGAACATATGCACACATTTCTGTTGATGGTAAGACATGCTTGCGTTCAGGCTTAACTAATCCTGCCAGTTTTCCAGCCAA
The DNA here is from genome assembly GCF_009873245.2 of Balaenoptera musculus. Classification (NCBI taxonomy): domain Eukaryota; kingdom Metazoa; phylum Chordata; class Mammalia; order Artiodactyla; family Balaenopteridae; genus Balaenoptera; species Balaenoptera musculus. Next base: position 74,769,517 of record NC_045796.1, read on the forward strand.
TTAACATTTCCACCAATAGGATATGTGAGTTCCTATGATGTTACTTTTTCACCAACACTTGCTATTTCCCTTCCAGGTTATTTTAGTCAATTATTTTAGTCATTCTTATTTATGTTTGTCATAACTCATCATAGTTTTATTTTGCATTACCCTGGTGCTTAGTGAGATAGAGCACATTTTTGTTTATTAACTGCCCATTTGGATATTCTGTTTTTGCAATAACTGTTCATTCTTCTACTGGGTTGTCTTTTTTGTGATGATTTGTAGAAAAATTTCACGAATCGCTAATATCTTTTTTCCACTTGCAGTTTAGTTTTCCTGCTCACTCTCCTATTGTGCCTTTTGATGAATACAAATTCTTCCCTTTTTTGGTAAGCAGTTGGCCCTCTGTAGCCACAGGTTCTGCATCTGCAGCTTCAACCAATGGCGGATCATGTACTATGTTTACAATCCATGGTTGGTTGAATCCTCAGATGCAGAAGATGTGGGTACAGAGTGCTCACTATGGATTTGAGCATTCATGGACTTTGGTATCCGCACTGGGTCTGAAAGGATCCTTCCCCCCCCCCAACTGTGGAATTAAATAACACATCCATCACCATCACATCACATATTCAACCCTTTTTAAAAAAGAACATTTAAGTTTGGACCTCCCTGGTGGCACAGTGGTTAGGAATCTGTCTGCCAACGCAGGGGACACGGGTTCGAGCCCTGGTCTGGGAAGATCCCACATGTTGCAGAGCAACTAAGCCCATGAGCCACAACTACTGAGCCTGCACTCTAGAGCCCACGAGCCACAACTACTGAGCCCATGTGCCACAGCTACCGAAGCCCACATGCCTAGAGCCCATGCTCCGGAACAAGAGAAGCCACCACAATGAGAAGCCCGTGCACCGCAACAAAGAGTAGCCCCTGCTCGCCGCAACTAGAGAAAGCCTGCGTGCAGCAACGAAGACCCAACTCAGCCAAAAATAAATGAATAAATAATTTATAAAAAACAAAAAACAAAAAAACAAAAGAACATTTAAGTTCTACTCTCAATGAATTTCAATTATACAATACAGCATTATCAACTACAGTCACTACATTATATGTTAGATCCTCAGACTTTATCCTTTTTATAATTGAAAGTTTTGTACCCTTTTATCAAACTCTCCCCTGTTTTAATATATTCCAATTTATTTTTCTTCTATAGTGTTTTTTTTTTTTTTTTTCTGATTAGTTGCTCTTTACCTAGGTTGTAGTCATGGATATTCTCTTACCCATGAAGTTGTTTAATAATTGGGAGTCAGTACCAACAATAAAGCTATACAAAAGAAAAAACACTTTCAGCTTGGTTAATCATACGCAATGAAGCAAATGACTAAGCAATGAACATGAAGAGATGAATCTTTTAGCTTTATAATCAACCATTTTAAATCATGTCAATTTTTTTAGGGCGAAATAATTGGCCTGTTTTTTTCTTTCTTGTATATCTGATTTCAGAAACATCAAGAGATTATCTGTGATGACAGGCTTCATCCTTTCCTAAATGCCACCCTCTTCTGCCCCCGGCTACCCTCCAAAAAGATAGAACCTTTTACATGATTGCAGAGGATGCACATTTGCAAATGGGATAGTGTGAGGGATTTCAAGATAGGAATTAAGAGACAAAGAGGGAATGTTGACTATGGTTTGTGACCTAAGCTTCTGGCAGGTGTACATATATTAGCAAAAGTCAATATAACTTATTCTCCATTTTCATCTGTTGACATTTCCAATAAACACTGAAATCAGAGCAGTTGCCTTTTGGTGTGCAGGGATTCCTTCTTTGAATGTCAAATATTCTTTTTTTTTATTGATGTGGACCTTTATTTTCTTAAGTCTTTATTGAATTTGTTACAATATTGCTTCTGTTTTATGTTTTGGTATTTTTGGCCACGAGGCATGTGGGATCTTAGCTCCCCGACCAGGGATCGAACCCGCAGGCCCTGCATTGGAAGGAGAAGTCTTAACCACTGGACTGCCAGGGGAGTCCCCTAATGTCAAATATTTTTGAACACCAGACTAAAACATCTTTCCCCATCTATCTCCCCTGGCCCAATGAAGCTAGTGTTTTGCTACAAGAATAGACTTAGCAGATGCAATCAATTCTTTTTGTTTTGTTTTTGCATCTCATGTAAGGCAATCAAAGCAAGCATGCATTGCAGCACCTAAAGTCAATTCAAAACATTTGTGGCAAATCAAAAAATACCTGGGAGGGGTAATGTAATTTCTTTGAATAAGGATTTGGGTTTAGATAGGAGAAAAAATTATTTTTGGTTTATATGAGAGCCCTCAGAAGTTATAATATGCTTTTGGCTTTTAGGGACTTTTAAGGATTAAGAGTTGGGTATAAAATGTCTGAGAGTTCTATATAAAAGGAATGAATAAAGACCTTAATGAGACTTTTTAATGAAATGGCTGAAACTACTCTGGTAAAAAAGCACTGAAATCCTCACCTACTCCGTTGGCCTCTCTGATTCCCATGAGTTTGGACCACATAGAACTAACTGCCTTCAGGGATGAAAGCACCGTCTCTGGGACTGGGTACCTGTCACTTCGGACAATCCCCCCTTCCTCTGGGTCACTGCAGTTGGTTTGTCCTGTTCATTACCTGTTCTTTATCTGTAATGAATGCCCCCAAAGATTTGGGAGGTTCATTTTATGTTTGCCTTGAGGCATTAGTCTGAATTTGTTTCTGTAAAAGAGGCTTTTGTTTCTCTAAGCCTTCAGATCAAGAAGGCAAAAATTAAATGACCTCAACACAGTTGAAGGAAGAAACTAGGAAACAGAATGGTCTCAGAGGGCTGTAAGTTTTCTTGCTCTCTTTTCATACTTGGCCTTTCTGGAAGAGTCCTAAGTGGGAACAGACTCTGGGGGCTTCCCCACAGTGCTCTTTAAAGATCCAAATCTGAGTTGTGCAAATCATATTACAGCCTCCTTTCTAACCACTTCCTAATGTGGTGTGTCCTCAAACGTCTATGGAATTAAAGCAGATTCATTTAAAAAAATTCCTTATTGGGATAGGTAGATAATGACAAACATTAGGATTTGCATTTTTAAGAAATTTGGATTGTGGAAGGAGTTGTGTCACTGAAAGAGACCAACCATAATAGACTCTTGGGGATGTTGAGAAATAAAATAGCACAAAGTAATGAAATGCACTGGTGTTTTTTGGGGTTTTTTTTAAACATCTTTATTGGAGTATAATTGCTTTACAATGGTGTGTTAGTTTCTGCTTTATAACAAATTGAATCACTTATACATATACATATATCCCCACATCTCCTCCCTCTTGTGTCTCCCTCCCACCCTCCCTATCCCACCCCTCTAGGTGGTCACAAAGCACCGAGCTGATCTCCCTGTGCTATGCGGCTGCTTCCCACTAGCTATCTATTTTACATTTGCTAGTGTATATATGTCCATGACACTCTCTCACTTTGTCCCAGCTTACCCTTCCCCCTCCCTGTGTCCTCAAGCCCATTCTCTACATCTGCATCTTTATTCCTGTCTTGCCTCTAGGTTCTTCAAAACCATTTTTTTTTTTTTAAGATTCCACATATATGTGTTAGCATATGGTATTTCTTTTTCTTTTTCTGACTTACTTCACTCTGTATGACAGACACTAGGTCCATACACCTCACTACAAATAAATAAATTTCGTTTCTTTTTATGGCTAAGTAATATTCCATTGCATATATGTGCCACATCTTCTTTATCCATTCATCTCTCAATGGACAATTAGGTTGCTTCCATGTCCTGCCTATTGTAAATAGAGTTGCAATGAACATTGTGGTACATGACTCTTTTTGAATTATGGTTTTCTCAGGGTATCTGCCCAGTAGTGGGATTGCTGCATCATATGACAGTTCTATTTTTAGTTTTTTAAGGAACCTCCATACTGTTCTCCATAGTGGCTGTACCAATTTACATTCCCACCAACAGTTCAAGAGGGTTCCCTTTTCTCCACACCCTCTCCAGCATTTACTGTTTGTAGATTTTTTGATGATGGCCATTCTGACTGGTGTGAGTTGATACCTCATTGCAGTTTTCATTTGCATTTATCTAATGATTAGTGATGTTGAGCATCCTTTCACGTGTTTGTTGGCAATCTGTATATCTTCTTTGGAGAAACGTCTATTTAGGTCTTCTGCCCATTTTTGTATTGGGTTGTTTGTTTTTTTGATATTGAGCTGCATGAGCTGCTTGTGTATTTTGGAGATTAATCCTTTGCCAGTTGCTTCATTTGCAAATACTTTTTCCCATTCTGAGGGTTGTCTTTTTGTCTACTTTATGTTTTCCTTTGCTGTGCAAAAGCTTTTAAGTTTCATTAGGTCCCATCTGTTTATTTTTGTTTTTATTTCCATTTCTCTAGGAGGTGGGTCAAAAAGGATCTTGCTGTGATTTATGTCATAGAGTGTTCTGCCTATGTTTTCCTCTAAGAGTTTTATAGTGTCTGACCTTATATTTAGGTCTTTAATCCATTTTGAGTTTATTTTTGTGTATGGAGTTAGGGAGTGTTCTAATTTCATTCTTTTACATGTAGCTGTCCAGTTTTCCCAGCACCACTTATTGAAGAGGCTGTCTTTTCTCCACTGTATATTCTTGCCTCCTTTATCAATAATAAGGTAACCATGTGTGCAAGGGTTTAGCTCTGGGCTTTCTATCATGTTCCATTCATCTATAGTTCTGTTTTTGTGCCGGTACCATACTGCCTTGATTACTGTAGCTTTGTAATATAGTCTGAAGTCCGGGAGTCTGATTCCTCCAGCTCCATTTTTCTTTCTCAAGATTGCTTTGGCTATTCGGGGTCTTTTGTGTTTCCATACAAATTGTGAATTTTTTGTTTCTAGTTCTGTGAAAAATGCCATTGGTAGTTTGATAGGGATTGCATTGAATCTGTAGGTTGCTTGGGTAGTATAGTCATTTTCACAATGTTGATTCTTCGAATCCAAGAACATGGTACATCTCTCCATCTGTATCATCTTTAATTTCTTTCCTCAGAGTCTTATAGTTTTCTGCATACAGGTCGTTTGTCTCCTTAGGTAGGTTTATTCCTAGGTATTTTATTCTTTTTGTTGCATTGGTAAATGGGAGTGTTTCCTTAATTTCTCTTTCAGATTTTTCATCATTAGTGTATAGGAATGCAAGAGATTTCTGTGCATTCATATTGTATCCTGCTACTTCACCAAATTCATTGATTAGTTCTAGTAGTTTTCTGTTAGCATCTTTAGGATTCTCTATGTATAGTATCATGTCATCTGCAAACAGTGACAGCTTTACTTGTTCTTTTCCGATTTGGATTCCTTTTATTTCTTTTTCTTCTCTGATTGCTGGGCTAAAACTTCCAAAACTATGCTGAATAATAGTGGTGAGAGTGAACAACCTTGTCTTGTTCCTGATCTTAGAGAAAATGGTTTCAGTTTTTCACCATTGAGAATGATGTTGGCTGTGGGTTTGTCATATATGACCTTTATTATGTTGAGGTAAGTTCCTTCTATGCCTACTTTCTGGAGGGTTTTTATCATAAATGGGTGTTGAATTTTGTCAAAAGCTTTTTCTGCATCTATTGAGATGATCATATGGTTTTTCTCCTTCAATTTGTTAATATGGTTTATCACATTGATTGATTTGCATATATTGGAGAATCCTTGCACTCCTGGGATAAACCCCACTTGATCATGGTGTATGATCCTTTTAATGTGCTGTTGGATTCTGTTTGCTAGTATTTTGTTGAGGATTTTTGCATCTATGTTCATCAGTGATATTGGCCTGTAGTTTTCTTTCTTTGTGACATCTTTGTCTGGTTTTGGTATCAGGGTGATGGTGGCCTCATAGAATGAGTTTGGGAGTGTTCCTCCCTCTGCTATATTTTTGAAGAGATTGAGAAGGATAGGTGTTATCTCTTCTCTAGATGTTTGATAGAATCTGCCTGGTCCTGGGCTTTTGTTTGTTGGAAGATTTTAAATCACAGTCTCAATTTCAGTGCTTGTGATTGGTCTGTTTACATTTTCTATTTCTTCCTGGTTCAGTCTTGGAAGGTTGTGGTTTTCTAAACATTTGTCCATTTCTTTGAGGTTGTCCATTTTATTGGCATATAGTTGCTTGTAGTAATCTCTCATGATCCTTTGTATTTCTGCAGTGTCAGTTGTTACTTCTCCCTTTTTCATTTCTAATTTTATTGATTTGAGTCTTCTCCCTTTTTTTCTTGATGAGTCTGGCTAATGGTTTATCAATTTTGTTTATCTTCCCAAAGAACCAGCTTTTAGTTTTATTAATCTTTGTTATTGTTTCCTTCTTTTCTTTTTCATTTATTTCTGATCTGATCTTTATGATTTCTTCCCTTCTGCTAACTTTGGGTGTTTTTTGTTCTTCTTTCTCTAATTGCTTTAGGTGTAAGGTTAGATTGTTTATTTGAGATGTTCCTTGTTTCTTGAGGTAGGATTGTATTGCTCTAAACTTCCCTCTTAGAACTGCTTTTGGTGCATCACATAGGTTTTGAGTCCTCGTGTTTTCATTGTCATTTGTTTCTAGGTATTTTTTGATTTCCTCTTTGATTTCTTCAGTGATCTCTTGGTTATTTAGTAGTGTATTGTTTAGCCTCCATGTGTTTGTATTTTTTACAGATTTTTTCATGTAATTGATATCAAGTCTCATAGCGTTGTGGTCGGAAAAGATACTTGATACAATTTCAATTTTCTGAAATTTACCAAGGCTTGATTTCTGAGCCAAGATATGATCTATCCTGGAGAATGTTCCATGAGCACTTGAGAAGAGAGTGTATTCTGTTGTTTTTGGATGGAATGTCCTATAAATATCAATTAAGTCCATCTTGTTTAATGTGTCATTTAAAGCTTGTGTTTCCTTATTTATTTTCATTTTGGATGATCTGTCCATTGGTGAAAGTGGGGTGTTAAAGTCCCCTACTGTGATTGTGTTACTGTCGATTTCCCCTTTTATGGCTGTTAGCATTTGCCTTATGTATTGAGGTGCTCCTATGTTGGGGGCATAAATATGTACAATTGTTATGTCTTCTTCTTGGATTGATCCCTTGATCATTATGTAGTGTCCCTCTTTGTCTCTTGTAACATTCTTTATTTTAAAGTCTATTTTATCTGGTATGAGAATTGTTACTCCAGCTTTCTTTTGATTTCCATTAGCATGGAATATCTTTTTCCATTCCCTCACTTTCAGTCTGTATGTGTCCCTAGGTCTGAAGTGGTCTCTTGTAGACAGCATATATACAGGTCTTGTTTCTGTATCCATTCAGCCAGTCTATGTCTTTTGGTTGGAGCATTTACTCCATTTACATTTAAGGTAGTTATCGATATGTATGTTCCTATTACCATTTTCTCAATTGTTTTGGCTTTGTTATTGTAGGTCTTCTCCTTCTCTTGTGTTTCCTGCCTAGAGAAGTTCCTTTAGCATTTGCTGTAAAGCTGGTTTGGTGGTGCTGAATTCTCTTAGCTTTTTCTTGTCTGTAAAGGTTTTAATTTCTTCATTGAATCTGAATGAGATCCTTGCTGGGTAGAGTACTCTTGGTTGTAGGTTTTTCCCTTTCATCACTTTAAATATGTCCTGCCACTCCTTTCTGGCTTGCAGAGTTTCTGCTGAAAGATCAGCTGTTAACCTTTTGGGGATGCCCTTGTATGTTATTTGTTGCTTTTCCCTTGCTGCTTTTACTATTTTTTCTGTGTATTTAATTTTTGATAGTTTGATTAATATGTGTCATGGCATGTTTCTCCTTGGATTTATCCTGTATGGGACTCTCTGTGCTTCCTGGACTTGACTATTTCCTTTCCCATATTAGGGAAGTTTTCAACTACAATCTCTTCAAATATTTTCTCAGTCCCTTTCTTTTTCTCTTCTTCTTCTGGGGCCCCTATAATTCAAATGTTGGTGCGTTTAATGTTGTCCCAGATGTCTCTGAGACTGTCCTCAATTCTTTTCATTCTTTTTTCTTTATTCTGCTCTGCAGTAGTTATTTCCAGTATTTTATCTTCCAGGTCACTTAACCGTTGTTGTGCCTCAGTTATTCTGCTATTGATTCCTTCTAGAGAATTTTTAATTTATTTACTGTGTTGTTCATCATTGTTTGTTTGCTCTTTAGTTCTTCTAGGTCCTTGTTAAATGTTTCTTGTATTTTCTTCATTTTATTTCCAAGATTTTGGATCATCTTTACTATCATTACTCTGAATTCTTTTTCAGGTAGACTACCTATTTCCTCTTCATTTGTTAGGTCTGGTGGATTTTTGCCTTGTTCCTTCATCTGCTGTGTGTTTCTCTGTCTTCTCATTTTGGTTAACTTACTGTGTTTGGGGTCTTCTTTTCACAGGCTGCAGGTTCATAGTTCCTGTTGTTTTTGGTGTCTGCCCCCAGTGGCTGAGGTTGGTTCAGTGGGTTTTGTAGGCTTCCTGGCAGAGGGGATTGGTGCCTGTGTTCTGGTGGATGAGGCTGGACCTTGTCTTTCTGGTGGGCAGGACTGCATCCAGTGGTGTGTTTTGGGGTGTCTCTGACCTTATTATGATTTTAGGCAGCCTCTCTGCTAATGGGTGGGGTTGTGTTCCTGTCTTGCTAGTTGTTTGGCACAGGGGTTAGCACTATAGCTTGCTGGTCGTTGAGTAGAGCTGGGTCTTAGCATTGAGATGGAGATCTCTGGGAGAGCTTTCACTGTTTGATATTATGTGGAGCCAGGAGGTGTCTGGTGAACCAATGTCCTGAATTTGGCTCTCCCACCTGAGGCACAGTCCTCATACCCAGCCGGAGCATCAAGATCCTCTCAGCCACATGGATTTAAGTTCTCTCTTTCTAGAACTCAACAGCTTTGTCCTTCAGGCTGTATCCGTTGTCAGTAAGAGGGGCACGAGCTGACTGTGGGTACTAACTGGAGTGCAGAGACTTCTGTTTTTGGGAGTTGGGAGATCGCCTTGTTTTGGGGAAGCCAAGAAGGAGCGCCCAGCCCCCTGCAGGCGGTGTTTTAATAATTTTTTAAAAGTGAGTTATTGATTTATTTTATGGGGAATGAATTTTAAATGAATCCCTGAAGGCCTCCAGTCAGCATTTGCTTCCACCTTACAAAGAACAGCAAAGGCCCCCAAGAGCCCTTGGAGCAGAATGTTTCCAGAGAGGAGGGCAGGCATTGCTGAGCTATGAGGTGAGCATGTAATTGTGGGGATTTTCCAACTCCCTCCCCTCACCCCTCTTTGTGGAAAACTCTCTTCCAAGTATGTGCTGACCCTTGACATCACTGGGGAAGTTGTGTCATCAATCTAATTTTAAAACATGACATTGAGAAAAGGGGCTGTCTACCTCTGTCTCCAATGGACACCCCTGGAGTAGCCATTGGTGGTAAAGGATTTAGGTCCTAGCCACCTAATAACGCCCAAGACTCCTCTGTTCCTGAGATCCCCTACACCAGAGCCTGGTCCTACTGTCTCATGCATGGGTTGATCTATTCCTTTAAGATCTCTCGTGCATGCTTCACTGATGGTAAAGAGTTTGAGTCAAGACACAAGACAGGAATGCATGTGCATACCTGTGGGTGCACACATATGTATTTTAAGGACTTCAGAATGAAGTAGGTTGTTTTAACTCTCCTACTAATTTGTTAGCTTCTTGAGGCAGGAAGATTTCTTTTAATCTATATATTCCTCATCCTACTTAGCATGGTGCTTTGCATATTGAAGATGACGAATATCATGGAATGGATCATGCTTCTGGAAATTGTCCAGCTGTGTTTACAAGTGGGGTTAAACACTTTGTTTCTGGAGTCAGATAGCTTGAGCGGACTCCTGGCTGTGTCACTTGACCACTGTGTCACCATAAGCGAGTCCCTGAACCTCTCTGTGTCTGGGCTTCCTCCTCTAAAAAACTGAGATATTAATACCACCTACCTCACTGTTGTGAGCATTAACTAAGTTAATATATGTAAAGTAGAACCATGCTTGATATGTGATAAGAGCTCTTTAAGTGTGAACTCTGTTTTATTACTATTAGCACTTTACAGTTTATAGTGGGCTCTTCCATACAGTAACTCACTTGATTCTCACAAGAACCCTGTGAGATGTGAAGGATATATATCTTTGTTTCATTTTGTAGTTGGAAGGACTAGATCTTACAACCAATCCGAGGCAGTGTTATAGGTGGTGTGTACCCACATCTAGTCTCCAAAACTAGATTTGGTCTTGTTACCACCCTGTCTCTACCATCACATACTCTGTCAACCTAGACAGAATTTTAAAAAAACCACATGAATACTTAATTATAGTGTTATGAAGGAGAATCACAGAGGTGTCAGAGCACTGGCCCCTGAGATCACTCTGGGAGCTCATGTTGACTTAACTCTCACCACAACCTTGTGCCTGATGAGACGAGGAAGCAGTGGAGATGCTGAGAATCACACAGGATGCCACCAACATCCACAGGGGCAGATAGATGTCACTGTGGTTGCCTCGGAGATGGAGCTGTTCTCGGGAATGATTGAAGCCAAGCTGGCCCTTAAAGGCATCTCGTTCCTGGGCCACTGGGCAGAGAAAAGGCCAGCCTCTCTATACATAAGTTTTTGTCCTTGAAGCCATGTCACCAAAGTCTTACTGTCCTCCTTTCTGTGCCTGATGCCTGATTTGGGGCTCTGCACTTAGTGGGTGTTCATTAAATAACAGCTGAATGAATAGACACATGACTATCATGTATATGAGCACCAAAATTTTTAAAATATGAAATTAGAAATCTATTTTACAATTATACACAATACTTGGTAAAAAAAAAAAAAGTCTGTTGGGAGGAAAAATTAGGTACAATCACTAAAACAAGCCTTTGGAATTATCAATGGACTTAACGGATGCTTCCCATCCTGCTCCACCTTTAGATTAATATAAAAATTTATTTTTTCGCTTTTTAAAATAAAAATATTGGCCCAATTTAATATTGCGAGCTGTATCACACAGAGTAATCCCTGTCCCCTTTGTCCTACCTTACTTTTCTTTTTTTCACAACTCCCTACTCTGTACCACGAAATTCAATTTACTTATTATGTTCCTTATTGATTATCTGACTGCCCACTTTGAAACTCTACCCCTTTGAGGACCAGAGTCTTTGCCTGCTTTGTTCACTAGTGTATCTCAGGGTCCTAGAACAGTTCCTGGAGTATATTCATGCTCACTAAGTATATTTTAAACAAACGTTTAATGGTTCCCTTCAATGTGCAAGGCAAAATGAGTGATCTTGTATATAGGGATAAATAATGAATCAAGGACCGTTTCAAGGAATGTGTATGTATATATTCATTGATGCAAGGGGCTTAGAGATCTGTATGTGTAAATATACATTAAAATTTAAATTTTTCAATATTTAAAGTTATTTATGTGGATAAAACTTAAAGAGCTGTGCCCATCTCAACCCATTTTGACCAAAGTGTGTCCTCGCTCCCCTGTGTCTCCCCACCTCATGGATGGCGTGTTCTGAGCGTGCAGGTCACCTCCCAGGGCTTGACCCAGCCTGCCACATGCCCTGCCTGCCCTCCCTCCCATGCTCTAGAACGCAGCTCACAAACTGCGAGTCTCAGAGTAGCATCTGGCCTACACATGTGTATTGTTGGGCTTGCCGGGGGTTTGAAAATTCTTTAACTCAATTGCCAACATTTAAAAATCTGGAGAATTCTCATAAACATCCAGATTTCTGCCTTCCCGTGCAAAGCCTCAGTATCTGTTGACACGGGGCTGGCATTCCCACAGGGCCTTGCTAGGCTGGGGCTGAGCAGCATCTGGCCTGGCAGGTGAGCAGATGAGGCCCATGTCTTCCTGGTGACCAGTGTCCCCACTGGGCTCATCATACCCACTCACCTCCCTGCCTGGCCCTGGAAGGGCTGAGTTTGCAGCACCTGATTGATTTAAGACGCTCCTCCTCCCCCCACCATACTTCTGCAAGCTTCCGGAAAGATGGGAATAGATAAGAATGCTCAATTCACACTGATAGGTAACTACATACTCTCTTTACATCTAGGGTCTGGCCTATGTATAAATAAAAACTTGATAATTCAGCAAATGGGCATAGACGCTTTCAAAGAATACTTAGCTCTGACTAACTAAAATGTCTCATCGGACCATTATGTCTTCTGAATTCTTCCTCCATCACAATTATTATGTATTGCAGCAAACCCAAGATAATTAGGGCTCAGTTTCTTCTCCCACTTTGGACCCAAGTCTCCCTCCTGGCCTAGGAGAGGTGTTTTGTCATCAGCATCCTTCCAACGGGAGCTGACAGCTGGGATGGAGACAGGTTTGCAATTCCTCCCTGCCCCTCCATACAATGTGCTCATTAACTAAACAATCTCAGAAGTAGTGTTATTTCTCTTTGAGGAAAAACAGGACAGTAGGGAAAATGGCTCAGCATGCTGCAAAACGTCTTCCTGAGGATTTTCCTCTTTTGAAAGGCGAGCCTATCACTTGAGCTTGTCCGAGTTCATCTATTAGGCAAGCATACCTTTTTGCTTGTAAAATAATCCATCATCTAGGTCACTCTGGGCAAACTAGCCCCATAGGCTTGCCACTCTGTTTATCACAGAGGGGTTTCATCTGATGTGGGAATGCAGCGAGCTGCAGCCCAGCACACTTATTTACATCCAAATGAAAACACATCAAAAGAAAGCAGACATCTTAACATTAGTGGATGAAGGGTTACCGCTCACCTCACCTCTCCACCCTGAAAGGAGAAAACATGTGAAAACGGATGTGATGTGGTTATTCCTCCATTCTTTTTCTTTTTCCTTCCTGCTCTTCCTGCTGACAAGGATGGGAAGGCTGCATGTGAGAGCTAAGTCATATCAGGTGGTACTGAGCCATTTGTAGGACAGCATGGGTGTGAATGTAAATTTTCATTGCTTTGCAACATTGCTAAGCAATTAATTAAAATGTTGTCACTGATACCCCTACTGCAGTTTAAATAACCCCACGCTCAGTAGAGGGTAGCTTGTTTTCAGTAAAAGAGGAAAACACACGGCTCGAAACATTTGATAGAAAATAAGTAGCATGCAAATGTGCAGTGAGACAGATGCTGGGGCGCATGCAATAGGCTGGTGGGGAAAGAGGGGCCACCAGGACCAGGGTGCACCAAAGTGAGGGGAAACCGTCCTAGGACCGATTCTTTTTTTTTTTTTTTTTTAGGTTTTAAAAAGTAAATTTAGCTTTTCCTCTTCTGTGCAGTCCATGCAAGCTGTGAGTTCTGTAAGATTTTATTAATTAAAAGTTTGTTTAATATATAAGATAGATAAACAACAAGGACCTACCGTATAGCACAGGGAACTATATTACTATCTTTTTTGTTTACTTTTTATTTTATATTGGAGTTTAGCCGATTAACAATGTTGTGATAGTTTCAGGTGCACAGCAAAGCGACTCAGCCATACATATACATGTATACATTCTCCCGCAGACTCCACTCCCATCCAGGCTGCCACATAACATTGAGCAGAGTTCCCTGTGCTATACCATAGGTCCTTGTTGGGTATCCTTTTTACATATAGCAGTGTGTACATGTCAATCCCGAACTACCTATCCCTTCCCTCAACCCTTTCCCCCTGGTAACCATAAGTTCATTCTCTAAGTCTGTGAGTCCGTTTCTATTTTGTAAATACGTTCATTTGTATCATTTCTTTTTAAATTCTGCATATAAGTGATATCATACAATATTTCTCTTTGTCTTTCTTCACTCAGTATGACAATCTCTAGTTCCATCCATGTTGCTGCAAATGGCATTATTTCTTTTTTATAACTGAGTGATATTCCTTTGTGTATATGTACCACATCTTCTTTATCCATTCCTCTGTCGATGGACATTTAGGTTGCTTCCATGTCTTGGCTATTGTAAACAGTGCTGCAACGAACACTGGGGTGCATATATCCTTTCAGACCATGTTTTTCTCTGGATATACGTCCAGGAGTGGGATTGCAGGGTCATATGGTAGCTCTATTTTTAGTTTTTTAAAGAACCTCCATACTGCTCTGCATCATGGTTGTACCAATTTACCTTCCCACCAGCAGTGTAGGAGAGTTCCTTTCTCTCCACACCCTCTCCACCATTTATTATTTGTAGACTTTTTGGTGATGGCCATTCTGACTGGTGTGAGGTGATATCTCATTGTAGTTTTGATTTGCATTTCTCTAATCATTAGTGATGTTGAACATCTTCTCATGTGCCTCTTGGCCACCCGTATGTCTTCCTTGGAAAAATATCTACTTAGGTCTTCTGCCCATTCTTTGATTGGGTTGTTTGTTTTGATATTAAGCCGCATGAGCTGTTTGTAGATTTTGGAGACTAATCCCTTGTCGGTCACATCATTTGCAAATATTTTCTCCCAATGTCTGTGTTGTCTTTTCGTTTTGTTTATGGTTTCCTTTGCTGTGCAAAAGCTTTTGAGTTTAATTAGGTCCCATTTGTTTATTTTTGTTTTTAGTTCCATTACCCTGGGAGACGGATCAGAAAAGATATTGCCGCAATTTATGTCAGAGAGTGTTCTGCCTATGTTTTCCTCTAAGAGTTTTATAGTGTGTGGTCTCACATTTAGGCCTTTAATTCATTTTGAGCTTATTTTTGTGTATGGTGTTAAAGAATGATCTAATTTCATTTTTTTACATGTAGCTGTCCAGTTTTCCCAGCACCATTTGTTGAAGAGACTGTCTTTCCACCATTGTACAGTCTTGCCTCCTTTGTCATAGATTAACTGACCATAGGTGTGTGGGTTTATTTCTGGGGTTTATATTCTGTTCCATTGATCTATAGTTCTAGTTTTGTGCCAGTACCATATTGTTTTGATGACTATACCTTTGCAGTATAGTCTGAAGTTAGGGAGCCTGATTCCCTCCAGCTCCGTTTTTCTTTCTCAAGATTAGATTGCTTTGGCTATTCAGGGTCTTTTGTGTCTCCATACAAATTTTAAGATTTTTTGTTCTAGTTCTGTGAAAAATGCCATTGGTAATTTGATAGGGATTGCATTGAATCTGTACATTGCTTGGGTAGTATAGTCATTTTGATAGTATTGATTCTTCCAATCCAAGAACACGGTATATCTTTCCATCTGTTTGTGTCTTCTTCTATTTCTTTCATCAGCATCTTATAGCTTTTGGAGTACAGGTCTTTTGTCTCCTTGGTGGGTTTATTCCTGGGTATTTTATTCTTTTTGATGCAATGGTAAATGGGATTGTTTCTTGAATTTCTCTTTCTGATCTTTCATTGTTAGTGTATAGGAATGCAACAGATTTCTGTGTATTAATTTTGTAGCCTGCAACTATACCAAATTCATTGATGAGCTCTAGTAGTTTTCTGGTGGCAGTTTTAGGATTCTCTATGTATACTATCATGTCATCTGCAAACAGTGATAGTTTTACTTCTTTTTTTCCAATTTGTATTCCTTTTATTTCTTTTTCTTCTCTGATTGCCGTGGCTAGGACTTCCAAAACTATGCTGAATAAAAGTGGTGAGAGTGGGCATTCTTGTCTTGTTCCTGATCTTAGAGCAAATGCTTTCAGCTTTTCACTGTTGAGTATGATGCTAGCTGTAGGTTTGTCGTATATGGCCTTTATTATGTTAATGTAGATTCCTTCTATGCTAGGGCTGATTCTTGATGAAAATGGCCCAAATCCAGTGTCAAAGATGCCTGGCAATTTCAGCACCCAGGGAGAATCTGATCTGGTGGGTGGGTTGTTACAGTTGAAATCTCCAGGAAGTGACATGGGCAGATGGGCACAGTAGCCCACAGGGTGTAGCGACACAGAAAAAGGGGACCCTGGCAGAGCTAAGCTGAGTGTGAGGCCCTAGATGAGTTTAGGTGGCACAGGGTTCTAGGTGTTGGATGGGGAATGAAATCACAAATCAGAAAACTGAGGCAGCCCAGCCACCCAGTCCTATGGAGTGCACACACTTAATATGGGCTGGGAAGGCTATAGCTCCAGATTCTCACATGAGCCCAAGGCTCTTCTTGTCCATTACAGAACCACAGTAGTCAGATAAGTTCCAGACCCGGCCAGATGATGGGAGCCGTGTCTACTGTTATGTTACCAGTATCGGCCCCATAGATATCAGGGAAAGGCTGGGGCAGGACTGGGAAGCCAGGAGCTTACAGGCACCAAAACTGGCTAGGATATCTGAACACATACACACACACTTACCTCACCTACTACAAGGATATACTACAAAATGTTCACAGTAATTATCATTGGGTGGTAAGAATATGTAAGGGTTCTTTGTTGCTTTTTAAAAACTTTATGTCCCCTTAATTTTTTTTTTGCATAGAAATAAAACTTATGAAAATTTTGGTAAGAAGAAAAAAGGTTCTTAAATTATGCTTCACTTTAATTGAATGTATACTTGAAGTAGGTTTAAAGGTAGGCCACTTGAAAAAAACAAAAAAGGAATGGTGAAGGTTTTTTTTCACATTATAATCTAATCTTAATCCCATACCATCCTCAAACCCTCTCTCTCCATCCTTGCAGGGTGGAGGGGGGGTAAGGGAGCAAAAAAATCATTTTTGAGAGTTCCTCTGGCCTGGCCTTGAAATCTTAATTTGGGGAATAAAATGAAGGCTGCCAAAATAAGAATCAGAGTGCTTGTACTTTGATCAAGAGCAAAATCTTATCAGTTAATGTTTTAGTCTCTACTTTCAAGAATATGTATAATCTTCTTCCCTTTATTCACATATTTATCCTTAGCTATTTATGGAATTAAATAAATTTCTTTCGTAACATTTCGTAACATTATGTAAATAATGTTATGTAAAATTATGTAAATTTCTTCCGTAACATTTCGTAACATTACATAAATTTCTCGTCGTAACATTTTAGCAGTATAACATCTAGCTTTCAGGAAATACCCGGTTATGCTTATTTACTGATTTGTACTCTGAAGGAGGCAGAGAGATACAAAGCTACATTCCCTGGGGTCTCCAGCTCATTTTCCTCTATTCCTGCCCCTGCTAGAATTGCAGTGTTCAATTACAGAAATGGCAATAATTACTCATAATTGTGCTTCTCATATGCAATGGTCAACTTCAAATGTTGTTAGCACAGCTCAGTATCTCAGTAGCAGCTCATTGGCAAGGTTGCCTATTACAATTTATTCGTATCACTCAGTTTATGTGAAGAGGCTAGAGACTAGGTAGTGGATGGATTGTATAGTTAGCTTTCTCAAAGGGAACAAAATCTGTCTTGTACTTTTGACAAAGTGTAACTCTAGGGAAGTTGCTCAATCTCTGGGCATCAATGTCTTAATCTGTAAAATGGGTTGGATTTAGTGATCTCTATAAATGCCCTCTACCTTCAGAGATATATTGACTTTAATTGGCCAAGTCTGAATTAATCTGGGGGTGGAAATGGGATGTCTTTTCAAGAGTAGGCGGTTCAACTTGTATATGGTGTCTGAAGGAAATATCAGAACCAAGAAAAGGTTTGATTGACAGAGAGGCATTAGATCTCAGTTGAAGATATTTCTCTTGCTACTATCCCTTAGTACTATGCCACATCCCTCCCCTGGCTTTGTCCAGTAGGGAAAGACTGATGAGGAAAAGTGGAAGCAGGGAGTGACTGATTCAGAGAGGGGATTCCATTCAAAAGCATGGGTGTCCAAGGCAAAAGAAATAAAAGCAAAAATAAACAAATGGGACCTAATCAAACTTATAAGCTTTTGCACAGCAAAGGAAACTATCCACAAAGTGAAAAGACAACCTACAGAGTGGGAGAAAAATATTTGCAACTGATTCGACTGACAAGGGGTTAATATCCAAAATATACAAACAATTCATACAACTTAATATAAAAAACCCACAAGCAACCCAATTAAAAAATGGGCAGAATACCTAAATAGATATTTTTCCAAAGAAAAGACATGCAGATGGTCAACAGGCACATGAAAAGATGTTCAACATTGCTAATTATTATAGAAACTCAAATCAAAACCACAATGAGGTATCAGCTCACACCAGTCAAAATGGCCATCACCAAAAAGTCTGCAAATAATAAAAGCTGGAGAGGGTGTGGAGAGAAAGGAACTCTCCTACACTGCTGGTGGGAATGTAAATTGGTACAACCACGATGGAGAGCAGTGTGGAGGTTCCTTAGAAAACTAAAAATAGAACTACCATATGACCCAGCAATCCCACTCTGGGGCATATCTCTGGAGAAAACTATAATTCAAAAAGATACATGCACCCCAATGTTCATTGCAGTACTATTTACAATAGCCAAGACATGGAAGCAACTTAAATGTCCAGTGACAGAGGAATGGATAAAGAAGATGTGGTACATATATACAATGGAATATTACTCAGCCATAAAAAGAACAAAATAATGTCATTTGCAGCAACATGGATGGACCTAGAGATTATCATACTAAATGAAGACAGACAGAAAAATACAAATATCATATGATATCACTCATATTTGGAATCTAATCTTAAAAAATGATATAAATGAACTTATTTACAAAACAGGAACAGACTCACAGACTTTGAAAACAAAATTATGGTTACCAAAGGGAAAATGTGGGGGGAAGGGATAAATTAGGAGTTTGGGATTAACATATACACACTACTATATATAAAATAGATAACCAACAGGGACCTACTGTATAGCACATGGAACTCAATATTCTGTAATAACCTATATGGGAAAATAATCTGAAAACCATAAATATATGTTTTGTTGAAAACAACCAAAAACAAAAGCACAGGTGTCCCTTTCTAACTCCAGACCTGCTGTTGATTAGTTCTGGTCCTTTCTTCTCTCTTCCAGACCTTGGGGATTGACTTTTGTTCTTTATGGATTTGACAAGAGTAAAATATCTATTTCACCCACATGCTGAGAAGAGGAAAACTCTTACTTTTGACTGAAAGGATGCTTGTTAGAACACAAGTCTTACCGGTTGTGTAAAGCTCAAGTCTTCTGAACAGCTCCTATTCTCACCACTACACAGCCACTGTGGACCTGGAAGCTGACTTCCAGAGGCCCAACAAGAAAGGCAAAGTAGGCACTGATGCTGTAGTGCTGGCATCATATCCAGCCTCTCACCCAGGGAACTTCAATCAATTTCTCTTTTTGGACCAGTTTCATCACTGCAGAACTAAAGGGCTGGTAATCAACTAGTTTATTGATTATTCCTAGCATGTGATACAACTGCTCCTCTAATAACAGGTGAGCAAGGAGGAAGTAGAGAAATCATTACTTGGCTGGACTTCGGGTGTCAGGAAATGTCTGGGACTGGCTCCTACCACTGAAATGCTGATGGATAATACATATGTAATAAATCTAGGATACAGCCTGGCCATTTGTCTTATTAAAAAGTTAGAGAATGTCAGGAAATGGATAAAGAAGGAAAAAGGGAAATGGAAGGAGAGATCATACCAACAGGTTTTCATGACCCTATAAACTATCTTGGGCTCCAGTTTTATCACCTGGCACCCTTGGTCAGTTGTTATTTCCTGGGGAGAGTCAAATCTTTGTCTAAAGGCTAGGGGGTTTTGGATTCTTCTAAAGATCCTTTTTGTTTGTTTAAAGAATGTTAAGAATTATAATGCTTTATAATGGGTTGTTTGATGCTATGTTAATGATCTCCATGGAAAGAGGCTAGATGATCAAGACTGCAAAGGATAACAGAGTACAAATTAGCATTTTCTCGATGAAGAGCTCTAGATCAAATCAGTTCCTCTCTGAACAGGACAAGGTGGTGACAAGAATATTATTGAAAATAATGACGATTGTGCTGGTATGATTTCCTCAAATGAGGAATGATTCAGAGTCATTTTTAGGCAAACTTGTGGTGGAGGTGGCATAAGAGCCTTTTCTTAGGCTTCATCTCCTCTGAAGCTCACAGACATCAAGCCACATGGAGGCCTTGCCTATGCCAGAGGCCTTTCCTGGATCCTTGTTCTGTCATCCCTGACACCACAATCCCCACAGCTGATACAGATCTTTCCATCTTATACTATCAAGCTCTTTCCTTTCTCTATACTTTTGCCCCTGCTACTCCCTCTGTCTAGATGTTCTCTCACCCCTTACTTTGTCTTCCCAGCAAACTCTTATTTACCTTTCAAGGCTCAGCTCCAAATTATTTTTATCTGCTCTTTCCTGACCTTTTCGTAAAAAATTGTAAAAGACATATACACCAAATTTAACATCCAACCACTTTTAGTGTTTTCTATTCACACTGTTGTGCAATAATCTAGAACTTCTTCATCTTGCAAAACTAAAACTCTGAACACACCCACTAAACACTAATTCTCCCTCCCCACTCTCCCCAGCCCTTGATAATCACTTTTCCACTTTCTATGATTTTGATTACTTTCAATACTTCCTATAAGTGGAATCATACAGTATCTGTCTTTTTGTGACTGGTTTGTTTTGCTCAGCATAACGTCCTCGAGGTTCATCCATATTGTAGCATGGGACATGATTTCCTTCTGTTTAATCAGTTCATCTGCCTTGACCTTCTTTTAACATCTCTGTTCCACATTGATAGGCTAAGTGTTCTAAAGTATTAATGATGCTCTGTCTCCTCTAAGGTTAACACACTTGCCTTTTTCCTTAATTAATAGAGTGTAGGTTGAAGGCAGATTCAAAATAGTCTATTTTCTTAGGAAGCCTACAATCTAATTGTGGAAATAAAAAACCAACACATAAATATTACTGTACCATGCTCTAATTATATGTTATATATTTATAAAAGCTACAGAAATTCTTGAGAGGGCTGTTATAATCTGAAAAGGAATATTACAAATTGCTTTAAAACAGTAAAGTTTGACAACTGTGATGAAGTGGAAACATTTCTTGAAAATTCCATTGACCAAACTAACATAAGACATAAAAAATTTGAATAATCCCATATTTGTTCAAATAAATTGAATTATCAAAAAACCTTCTCACAAATAAAATGCCCAGATTGTTTCACTAGTAAAGTCTAGTAGTTTAATAAATATTACAAATTTATACAAATTTTTTTCAGAAAATAGAGATGAAGGGAGTACTTCTTATATCATTCTGAGGCCATCATTACCCTGATGCCAAAACTAGACAAAAATATTGCCAGCAAATAAAATAGTTCAACATCCCCCAGCATATACACACAGAAATCCTTAACAAAATATCAGCAAATAGAATCCTGCAATACACACACAGACAAATATATAGTGATCAAATTTTTCTAAGGAATGAAAGGATTTATTTAAGATTCTAATGTTAATCAATATAGTTCACCATATTAAGAAAATAAATATGGGAGAAAAACATATAATCATTTCAATAGATGCAGAAAAAACATAGTATTCAACACCTATTCATGGTTAAAAAAACTCTTAGCAAATTAAGAATAGAAAGGAATTTTCCCAATCTGATAAGGAATACCCACTGAAACCCAACAGCTAGCATCCTGTTTAGTAGTGAAACCCAACACTTTCCCCCTAAGTTTGGGAACAAGAAGAGAATGTTTGCTCTTACCATTTCTTTTGCACTTGAGGAACTACCTAGTGCAAAAAGACAAGAATAAACAAATAAAAGTCACAAAGATCAGATAAAAAGTAAAACTTTTTATTCACAGGAGTAAGCATTGTTTACACAAAAAATCCTAAGGAGCCTACAAAACAACTGCTAGAACTAATAAATGAATTTAGGAGGGATACAGTATAGAAGATCAATATTAAAAAACAATTTTATTTCTATGCATTAGTAGTAAATAATTGGAAAGGAAAATAACAATTCCATTGAAAAAGCATTAAAAACATAAAATTCTCAGGAATAAACTTAAAATATATGCAAGACCTCAACACTGAAAACTATAACACATTGTTGAAAGAAATTAAAGACCTAAATAAATGGGAAGATATACAGTATTCATGAATTGAAAATTCAATATTAAGTTATGAATTCTCCCCCAATTTAAGTATAGATTGAATGTAATGTCAACCAAAATAACAATAGTTTTTTTAAATGTAGAAATTGAGAAACTGAATCAAAATTTGTAGGGGAAATCAAAGGACCTAGAATAGTCAAGACTATCTTGTAAAAGAAGAGCAATGTTAGAGGCTTCACTTTATCTAATTTCAAGATACTATTAGGCTGTAGTACTCAAGACAACTAGTTATTGGTATAAGGATAGGTAGGTAGACAAAGATCAATAGAACAGAGAGTCCATAAATAGACCCATATATATGTGGTCATTTGATTTCTCCCAAAGGCACCAAGACTACTAAAAAGGGGAAAAGAAAGTCTTTTCAACAAATGGTGCTGGAATAAATGTATAATTTTATGAAAAAGTATATCAACACTGCCTTATACCATACTGAAAAATAAAATTGAGGTGAACAAACTTAAAAAGTTAAAATTAAAAAAGCTTCTAAAAACCATAAGAATATCTTCACAAAATTTGGGTAGGTAAAGATTTTTCAATAGAAGAGGAAAAGCACTAGTAATAAAAAATAAAAATTTGAACTTCAAAACTGAGAACTTCTACTTATCAAAAGACACCATTAAGAAAATGAAAAGGTAGGTGTGTTTTTCTTTAGTCAACAGTTTTGGCGACCATGAAGGGACCCAGACCAGACTTCTCTCCTTCACCTGAACTCTGTGAGGATCCAGGGCTTTGCCACCAGCAGAGGCACCTTGTGCTCGTCTACCTCCTTGGAGAGTCCAGACGAATTTGGATCTCTTCTGGGTTTTGGATCTCCCTTTTTTGGCTAATGGCCCTAAATTTTATTCAGTGGTGAAAAAGCTCCTCTCTGTGAGGAGTATGTTTTCCTTGAACTTAGTTTCAAAAAGAGGGACCTGGGTTACCCCAGTTGAAAAACATTGGTAAGATTTTGCTCAGTTGAAAGACACTGAGTGTATTACCCAAATTGAGAGACACTGGGAAGATTTTATTATGTACATACAGAATTTATACTTACAAGTACTTGCTTAATTGGAAATTAAAGGAAATCTCAACCTAAAAATGGCCAAATTGGGGTTCTTTTGACATTTGAATATATTTTTTGCCTGTGCAGCTAGAAAAATCTGGCTTGATAAAACATCTTTTCAGAATTCTGACCTTAAAGGAACAAAACCCCTTCTAGGAGGAACTTGTATTTCTCTCCCTGTGTCTTTGAGATGTAAATGTTCTACATGATCTTCTTAGGCTTTTTTTTTCTCTCTGTTTGAGAGCTTGATCTTGGCAACTGCAAGATACACACACAATGTACATTTGGCAGCCAGTTAAATAGACTGGAATTCCAAGCAGTCTTTTAGTCTGGCTGTGCCAACTTTCAAGGAGATTTGTCATAAGGGGTTCCAGCCCATAACGGTCCTTTGTCATCTCAATCTTAATTGTGTCATGTCTACAATAAAGGCCTTTACTTTCTTAAACTATTTTTGGAAGTAAACTTTCTGGATATTATGAAGGCTGCATCCTTTGCACTTTTTGTGGGGATGCCTCTTGAGTCTTACTGGTTTGAGTCATTATTAAGATACTACTCATTTAGAGAAATGCAAATCAAAACTACAATGAGGTATCACCTCACACTAGTCAGAATGGCCATCATCAAAATGTCTACAAACAATAAATGTTGGAGAGGGTGTGGAGAAGAAGGAACACTCCTACACTATAGGTGGGAATGTAAATTGGTACAGCCACTATGGAAAACAGTATGGAGGTTCCTCAAACAACTAAAAACAGAGTTACCATATGATCCTGCGATCCCACTCCTGGGCATATATCTGGAGTAAACTCTAATTTGAAAAGATACAGGCACGTCAATGTTCATTGCTGCACTATCTACAACAGCCAAGACATGGAAACAACCTAAATGTCCATCAACAGATGAATGGATAAAGAAGCTGTGGTATATATATACATTGGAATATTACTCAGCCATAAGAAAGAATGAAATAATGCCATTTTCAGCAACACAGATGGACCTAGAGATTATCATATTAAGTGAAGTCAGTCAGTCAAAGAAAGACATATGATATCACTTCTATGTGGAGTCTAAAAAAATGATACAAATGAACTTATTTACAAAACAGAAACAGACTCACAGACAAAGAAAACAGACTTATGGTTATCAAAGGGGATAGTAGGTTGGGGGAGAGATAAATCAGGAGTTTGGGATTAACATATATGCATTATTATATATAAATAGGTAAACAACAAGGACCTACAGCATAGCACTGTAGTATAGGGAACTATACTCAATCTCTTGTAATAACTTACAATGGAAATGAGTTTGAAAAAGAAAAAAAAAATATATATGTATGTATGTATGTATCACTGAATCACTTTGCTGTACACTTGAAACTCACTCAACATTGTAAATTAACTATACTTCAATAAAACACACACACACACACACACACAAAGATACTACTCGTCAATGGCCAGACACTAGATCCTTTAAATTGGAGAAACTTCTAAGAAAATTACAACATGAGAAAACTCACTGGTAAAGGCAAACATACAGTAAAAGTAGGAAAACACCAATACACAAAGCTAGTAGGGAGGTTAAAAGACAAAAGTAGTAAAATCATCTGTATCCACAATAAGCAGTTAAACGATACACAAAACAGATACAAAATATGATATCAAAAGTAGTAATCATGAGGGGAGGAGAGTAAAAATGCACAGTTTAAAAAATGCATTTGAAATTAAGAGATTAGCAACTTAAAACAATCATGAATATATAGAGATGGCTATACAAAAACCTCATGTTAACCACAAACCAAAAATCTATAATAGATATACACACAGAAAAGAAAAAGGAATCCAAACATAGCACTAAAGATAGTCATCAAATCACAAGAGGAGAGAGCAAAAGAAGAAAGGAGAAAAACAGACCTACAAAAACAAATCCAAAACAATTCACAAAATGGCAAAAAGAACATACATATCAATAATTACCTTAAATTTAAATGGACTAAATGCTCCAACCAAAAGACAGAGTGGCTGAATTGATACAAATCAAGACCTGTACATATGCTGCCTATAAGAGACTCCCTTCAGATCTAGAAACACATACAGACTGAAAGTGAGGGAATGGAAAAAGGCATTCCATCCAAATGGAAATCAAAAGAATTCCAGAGGAGCGATACTTATATCAGACAAAATAGACTTTAAATTAAAGACTATTACAAGAGACAAAGAAGAACACTACATAATGATCAAGGGATCAATCCAAGAAGAAGACATAACAATTGTAAATATACATACACCCAACATAGGAGCACCTCAAAATATAAGGCAAGTATTAACAGACATAAAAGGAGAAATTGACAGTAATACAATAATAGTAGGGGACCTTAACATCCCACTTACATCAGTAGACAGATCATCCAGGCAGAAAATCAATAAAGAAACACAGATCTTAAACAACACATTAGAGCAAATGGACTTGACTTTTAAAGAGCATTCAATCCAAAAGCAGAATACACCTTCTTTTCTAGTGCACATGGAACATTCTCCAGGATAGATCACATGCTAGGCCACAAAACAAGCCTTGGTAAATTTAAGGAAGTTGAAATCATAACAAGCATCTTTTCTGACCACAATGCTATGAGACTAGAAATCAACTACAAGGAAAAAACTGCAAAAAAACACAGTGCAGACTAAACACTATACTACTAACCAATCAATGGATCACTGAAAAAAATCAAAGAGGAAATCAAAAATACCTAGAGACAAATGAAAATACAAGGATGCAAAACTTATGGGATGCAGCAAAAGCAGTTCTAAAAGGGAAGTTTATAGTGATACAAGCTTACCTCAGGGAACAAGAATCTCAAACAACCTAACCCTACACCTAAAGGAACTAGAGAAAGAAGAACAAACAAAACCCAAAGTTAGTAGAAGGAAGGAAATCATAAAGATCAGAGCAGAAATAGAGACCAATAAAAAAAAAAAAAAACACCCCAGAAAGGATCAGTGAAACTAAAAATGGATTCCTTGATGAGATAAAATTGATAAACCTTTAGTCAGACTCATCAAGATAAAAAGGGAGTGGGCCCAGATATGTAAAACCAGAAATGAAAAAGGGGAAGTTATGACTGACACCACAGAAATACAAAGGATCATAAGAAACTACTATGAGCAACTATATGCCAATAAAATGGACAACCTAGAAAAAATGGACAAATTCTTTGCAAGGTATAATCTCCCAAGACTGAGCCAGGAAGAAATAAACAGACCAAACAAACAAAATATCAACAGACCAATTACCAGTACTGAAACTGAATCAGTAATTTAAAAACTGCCAACAAATAAAAGTCCAGGATCAGATGACTTTACAGGTGAATAGTACCAAATATTGAGAGAAGAGTTAACACCTTTCCTCCTGAAAAACTGCAGAGAAAGGAACACTTCTGAACTCATTCTGTGAAGCCACCTTCACCCTGATACCAAAACCAGACAAAGATATCCAGAAAAAGAAAATTACAGGCCAATACTACTGATGAACATAGATGCAAAAGTCCTCAACAAAATACTAGCACTATGAATCCAACAATACGTTAAAAGGATCATACACCATGATCAACTGGGATTTATCCCAGGGATGCAAGGATTTTTCAGTATCCACAAATCAGTGTGATGCACCACATTAACAAACTGAAGAATAAAAACCATATGATCATATCATTAGATGCAGAAAAAGCTTTTGATAAAGTTCAACATCCACTTATGATAAAAACTCTCCAGAAAATGGGCACAGAGGGAACATATCTCAACATAATAAAGGTCATATATGACAAACCCACAGCCAACATCATACTCAGTGGTCAAAAGCTGAAAACATTCCCTCTAAGATCAGGAACAAGAAAGGCTGCCCACTCTCACTTTTATTCAACATAGTTTTGGAAGTCCTAGTCACAGCAGTCAGAGAAAAACAAATAAAAGGAATCTAAACTGGAAAGGAATAAATAAAATTGCCACTGTTTGTGGATAACATACTCTACACAGAAAATCCTAAAGACACCACCAGAAAACTAGAGCTCATCAATGAATTTGGTAAAGTTGCAGGATACAAAGTTAATATACAGAAATCTGTTACATTTCTATATACTAACAACAAAATACCAGGAATAGAAATTAAGGAAACAAACCCATTTACCATTGCATCAAAAAGAATAAAATACCTAGGAATAAACTTAAGGAGACGAAAGACCTGTACTCTGAAAACTATAAGACACTGATGAAAGAAATTGAAGACAACAAAGACAAATGGAAAGATATACTGTATTCTTGGACTGGAAGAATCAATATTGTTAAAATGATCATACTACCCAAGGCAATCTAAAGATTCAATGCAATCCTTATCAAAATACCAATGACATTTTTCACAGAACTAGAATAATTTAAAAATTTGTATGGAAACACAAAAGATCCTGAATAGCCAAAACAATCTTAAGAACAGAGCTGGAGGAATTAGGCTCCCTGACTTCAGACTATACCAAAAAGCTACAGTAATCAAAACAGTATGGTACCTACACAAAAACAGACACATAGATCAATGGAACAGGATAAAAAGCCCAGAAATAAACCCACGCACTTACAGTCAATTAATCTATGACAAGGCAAGCATATACAATGGGGAAAAGACAGTCTCTTCAATAAGTGGTTCTGAAAAAACTGGACAGCTACATGTAAAAGGATGAAATTAGAACATTCTCTAACACCATAAAGAAAATAAACTCAAAATGGATTAAAGACCTAAATGTAAGACCAGACACTATAAAACTCCTAGAGGAAAACAGAGGCAGAACACTCTTTGACATAAATCACAGCAATATATTTTTTTTGGATCTGTCTTCTAAAGTAAAGGAAATATAAGCAAAAGTAAACATATGGGACCTAATTAAACTGAAAAGTTTTGCACAGCAAAGGGAACCATAAACAAAATGAAAAGACAACCTACTGAATGGGAGAAAATATTTGCAAATTATATAACCAATAGGGATTAAGATCCAACATATATAAGCAGCTCCTACAACTCAACATCAAAAAAACCCAAACAACTCGATTAAAAAATGAGCAGAAGAACTAAATAGACACTTTTCCAAAAAGGAAATACATATGGCCAACAGGCACATGAAAAGATGCTCAACCTCACTAATCAGGGAAGTGCATATCAAAACCACAATGAGACATCACCTCACACCTGTCAGAATGGCTATCATCAAAAATAACACAAATAACAAATGTCGGCAAGAATGTGGAGAAAAGAGAGCCCTCGTACACTGTTGGTGGGAATGTAAATTGCTGCAGCAACTGTGGAAAACAGTAACGGAGGTTTCTCAAAAAACTAAAAATAGAACTATCATATGACCCAGCAATTTCACTCCTGGGTATATATCAAAAAAACCCCAAAACACTCATTGGAAAAGATAGATACACACCAATGTCCATAGCAGCATTATTTACAGTTGCTAAGATATGGAAGCAACGAAAGTTTCCATTGATTGATGAATGGATAAAGAAGCTGTGGTATGTACACACAATGGAATACTACTCAGCCATAAAAAAGAACGAAGTTTTGCCATTTACAGCATCATGGATGGACTTGGAGGGCATTATGCTAAGTGAAATAAATTAGAGAAAGATAAATATTGTATGATATCACTTATATGTGGATCTAAAAAATACAACAAACTAGTAAATATAACAAAAGAGAAGCAGACTCTCAGATACAGAGAACAGACTAGTGGTTACCAGTGGGGGAGGAGGGGCAATATAGGGGTGGGGGGGTGGGAAGTACAAACTATTGGGTGTAAGATAGGCTCAAGGATGTATTGTACAACACGGGGAATATAGCCAATATTTTGTAATAACTGTAAATGGAAAGTAACCTATAAAAGTTGTATAAAAATTAAAAAAAAAAACTTGCTTGGGAAGCCTTATTTGTGGTCTCAACTTCCCCTCAATGAATCTTACAGATGCTAATAAAAACATTAGATTAATTAATGTTTATTAAATTAACAGGGAAATTTGAAGAAGCTGTGGGGAAAGTCTAAAGACTTCTCCCCAGTAAGGTGGAAATTTTAAAGGGACCTGTCTGAACAGGATGGAAATATTTTGATGGTTATTAAGAAGTGAAAAATCCTTTGATGATTATTAAGAAATGAAAAATCACCATCAAAAAATATACAAACAGCAAATGCTGGAGAGGGTGTGGAGAAAAGGGAAGCTTCCTACACTGTTGCTGTGAATGTAAATTGGTACAGCCACTAATGAGAACAGTATGGAGGTTCCCTAAAAAACTAAAAATAGAGCTACCATATGATCCAGCAATCCCACTTCTGGGCATATATCTGGAGTAAACCATAATTCAAAAAGACACATGCACCCCAATGTTCATTGCAGCACTATTTACAATAGTTAAGACATGGAAGCAACCTAAATGTCCATCAATGGAGGAATGGATAAAGAAGATGTGGGGTACTTCCTGGTGGTCCAGTGGTTAAGACTCTGCACTTCCAGTGCAGGGGGAGCTGGTTCAATCCCTGGTTGGGGAACTGAGAGCCCACCCACCATGTGGTGTGGCCAAAAAAAAAAAAAAAAAAAAAGATGTGGTGTATATATACAATGGAATATTACTCAGCCATAAAGAAGAATGAAATAATGCCATTTGCAGCAACCTGGATGGACCCAGAGATTATCATACTAAGTGAAGTAAGTCAGAGAAAGAAATATCATATGATATCAGTTATATGTAGAATCTAAAAAATTGATACAGATGAACTTATCTACAAAACAGAAATAGAATTTGGATGTAGAAAACAAACTTATGGTTACCAGGAGTTAAGCGGGGGAGAGGGATAAATTGGGAGACTGGGATTGACGTACACACACTACTATATGTAAAATGGGTAAACAATAAGGACCTACTGTATAGCACAGGGAACTCTACTCAATACTCTGTAATGGCCTATATGGGAACACAATCTAAAAAAGAGCGGATATATGTATACTTATAACTGATTCACTTTGCTGTATACCTGAAACTAACACAACATTGTAAATCAACTAAACTCCAATAAAAATTTTTTAAAAAATGAAATAAAATGGGCACTGATGGGATTGAACAAAGGTTTTGATACCATGCTACCTAAAGTTGAATGGGCCAAAGGGAACCCACTATTGGTCCCCCCAACCATAAAGGGCCCCAAACCAAGTCTACTCTATTTACCCCAGTTGAAAAAAAATTATTAAGTCTGAAAGAAAATTACACTGAGATACCTGATCAGAAATTGCGTGGGGCAACAGTTAGGCCAATTAATCAAGTTGAAAGATTGACAAAAAGGGCCTGAGTCCCTTGGCTCAACGCCACATTGGGGACCCCAAAGCCTTTTATACAAAAATGGATAAAACAGCCGGAGGATACAAAAGAAAGTTTCTGGGACTCCTTGTAAGACCTAGAATTGTTGATAGGGTCCTAATGGAAGGTAAAGGCAGAATACTTGATAGAACTGAGATGAACGTTTATAGTAATTGGTGTATTTAAATGGGCTTTATATAAGATGGTTACATCTCTCTTGCCTAATTATATTATAGGATAGACATGTCTCAGTGGGGAATGCTTCCCCTGTGTGGTATTATAAGACAGGGCATATGAATCTGTCCCCCAGGCAATATTAATTAAACATACTAAAGGAAACTAATAGGGTTACCTGAGCCCACACAATATAAAGTAAAACTTTGGGGCTAATATTCAGGGACTAATAAAAGGAAATTAAAGAAAACGCAGCTGGGCAAGTCAATCTTTTGATATCATTTAGGTGGCAAACTATTTCCTTGGGAAATTAGAAGCAACTGTCTTTGTTTTGCAAATCTCTACAAATCAAAGTGTAAATACATCCCACAATGACCTGGGACTTAAGCCTGATTAACTCAATCAGATAGAACTTGAAACTGAAAGAAAAAAGTAGAAAAGAGGCCCTTTAAAACTCAAACTGCTGGACCTACTAGAGAATGGACTTGAGGACACGGGGAGGGGGAAGGGTAAGCTGGGACGAAGTGAGAGAGTGGCATGGACATATATACACTACCAAATGTAAAGTAGATAGCTAGTGGGAAGCAACCGCATAGCACAGGGAGATCAGCTCGGTGCTTTGTGACCACCTAGAGGGGTGGGATAGGGAGGGTGGGAGGGAGGGAGACGTAAGACGGAAGAGATATGGGGATGTATGTATATGTATAACTGATTCACTTTGTAATAAAGCAGAAAGTAACACAGCACTGTAAAGCAATTATACTCCAATAAAAACGTTAAGAAAAAAAAAACACCTCAAACTGCTGGAAAGGCTCCCTCACCCAAAATCTAATTCACAGCCTCCTTAAAGATTTAATCAAGGACAAATACAAATCTTAAGTCTTTCCCACAAACAGTAAAAAGCCTTAGTCATCTGAGCAAATAAATTTAACTTATTCCAACTTATTTATAAACTACTAAATTTATACTGTAATACCCGATTCATGACTAAGTTTTAAAATGAAGCCATGAGATCTCTAGTTATATCTGTTTGTATGTCTGTGTGTACATTATACGTACATGTCTCTACCTCCAGATAGTATTATCAAAATTAAATTTATATAAGAGCTCTACTTAATTGACTTAAAAGTAAGCACTTACAAATTAAATGCTTCTAAGTGTGACAGAAACTAACCCAAATGAATGTCAAGTTCACATGATCTGGGAAAAATTCAATATTAATTAATAGTCAGAATTAAAGTTTAAGTTGTTGGTTTAATTCATATAGCCATGTCTTACTTTTATTGCACCTAGGTTTATTTTACTAAAAGTCAGATAAGCCCCTATTATCTCTTATAAAATTTATCAGTGAGAAAAATAGCCTCGGATGATGGCTGACTTGGTCTAAGATCTCAAAGTTTTCATGGGCAGTCAAACATAATTGAACGTAATTGTTAGGAACAAGTGAATTAGATAGATGGGGTAAGGCCTTTAGGTGAACTCTTTAAAAATAATAATATTTTGTGGTATGTCTACTTAAACATACTTTCTCCAGAGTTTTGGTAACTTGAAATTTTAGTTTTGCTAAGTTAAATGATGAAAATTCATTAAATACCAAGACCATTTACAAATAAAATAAGATACTGAAACATTAACACTGAACACAGGCTTCTTTTTACAGAGAAACTAAAGATATTTAGGACTATTAATAAAAATGTTTGGTGCCACACTAAAATTTTTAATAAAAAGCACATGTTTTTAAAAATCGTAAGTAGTATTTATAGTTTTGCCAATCTACAGAATGTTAATTAATGTAAAGGACAGTTTATAATTGCTTACTTCTTAGTTTTCACTAGAAATTAAGTTTTCAAAAAGAATTCTAATTAATGTATGTAATTAAGACTACTAAAATTAATAAGGAAAACACCTTTGTATGAAGAGAAAAAAGGTATAAGGAGTGAAAATATTTTGTTAAGTAAAAGAAAGTAATTTTATCCTGGAGAGAGAAAGGGAAAGCATAGGACGAAACCTGAAAGTAAAAAGAAAGTTATGGAAGGTTTGAGGGCAAGGAGCCCCAAGAAGAGTTTTATGCATGGTCAGGACTGGCTAAGATTAAAATAAAATTTAATTGAATAAATCAATTTTAGTATTAAGAGTAGGCTGGTACAAAACTAAAATATGGTTCTCTCTGTGTTAAGAGAACGAAGTTTTCTTGGAATATTGATCTGTTTTTGATAACCAATTGTAAAGTTTCTTTTCCTTTTAATTAATCTTTTAGAAGTTTCTATATTTAACTTTAAGATCTTTTATTGTCACTTTGGTTGAATATTAAGTATTGTTTCAGAGTGACCTATGATCCTATTTGACCAAGTGTTTTAAAACCTTTGGGATATTCTTGACAAACTTCCAAGTCAAATTTTAAATAAAGTTATTTTGACCTCTAGCTAACTTTGGGATATTTTAAAAGGCCCCTGAAAGATCTCAAAGAGATATATTAAACTAATTAGGTTTATTTGGTATGTTAAATTACATGGGAAATATTGTGAAATAACTAGTGATAAACCTTCTTTGGTTATACTGTATAGGTAAATGTCATTAATACAGATGTTCCAAAAATTATACGGAATTCCTAAAAATCTGCTATGTCCTAGTATAATGTAATCATATTTCTAGTTATCTAAAAATGTTCTATGTCACAGAAATAACCAAGTTTCTTGTCAGTTGCATTGTAATAAGATCATAAACCATGCCATTTTAAGTTGTCATTTATAGACAGTCACTGTTTTACTCTGATGCTTTTTTACAAAATGAAGATCTTTAAAGAGATTCACAAAAAGGACTTTACAAACAAGCTTTCTGATGACTTTTAGATCATACCACTGAACTGGGTAAGAAAACATAAAACTCTAGGGGAAAACCTGATGGGTTCATCCCGATCAATAGGAATTAATTACACGGGACTAAATGAACTGATAAATATGATTTATACTTTTATGACTTCTTGTCAGAAGTATTACTGGCTTTTAATCTTTGTTTTCCAGAAAACCTTTCCTCTTACACAATGACTTACAAGTTGATAAAGTATAACTTTGTAAAAAAAAAAGATTAAACATTTATTTTTTTTTCTCTACCTGATCCCTCCAGAATTTGGCTTCATCAGTTGGCTCCCCTCTGGACTTGATGGTTTGTTGTGATCCAGATTATGACTAGTTATACTAATCATTGTTTTAATTTGTTCTCTGCTGTTTTCAGACTGTTTATGCTTTGTGTCTCTCTGCTGTACTATAACCTTACTAATGTTACTAGCTATATTACTTATATTCTGTTTATTTTATAAGATTGTTATCTCTTGCATTGCTCAATGTATAACCAGGCCTTTGACAAAATTAATGATGGTTAAATGTCTTGAGGCAATTGATCACATATATAACTCTATACAGAATTGTAATAGTGAAACTCTTTAACTCCACATAGAATTGTAATAGTGTAATAGCGCAACTCTAAGTCAGATGGAATCTTCATCTGACTTAGAAATAAAACTTCCTAGCACCATGGGATAAATTGGTCATGAAATGCTTCCCAAACCTTTGTTGAATTTATGACCAACAGGGAATATGGACAGGGAATGTTGCCTGCCATTCTAGTAAACAAATAATGTTGCCCCTCATTCCAGTTCTATAACCATTAGCCACTGACAGTGTGTCCTTAGGGGAATTCAGGATGAAGAAAAACAAAGCATTCTCTGCTTTGGATACTGGCCCTAGATCATTAAGATGCAGATTTCAGTGAGCCCAGGCTCTTGTAACTTCCCATACATAGAAAAGCACTTAAAATCATTAATTTGAGATATCTGTTCTCTGTGATTAGCAGTAATCTTTTGATGTTCAATTACATGTTTTTTATTCAACAAAAAAACTCCTTTATTTCCTGGCTCCTCTGTTACCTCTTCAGAGCTATCTGAAAGGCTGTTTCCCAGGCTATAGTCCTTAGTTAAGATCCCCAAATAAAACAACTTGTAACCTAAAAAGAAAGCAAATGAAAAGGAAATCCACCAACCCGGAAAATATTTTCGCAATATGTATATTCAAGAAATACTTAAATATAAAGAACTTTTACAAATCGATAACAAAAAGTCAAGCAACCAAATAAAAATGGACAAAACCTGAACTGACACTTTACAAAAGATATACAAATGACCAATATGTAGAAGAATAGGTGCTCCATATTGTTTGCCTTTGGGGAAAGAGATTTTAAAGCCACAATGCAATACCACAGGTAACATTCCAAACCAACTAGAATGGCCAAAATTAAAAATACTGACAACCCTAAATGTTGGCCATGGTATGAAGCATTGAGAGCTATCATACATTCCCGATAGGACTGTAAAATGGTACAACCACTTCAGGGAACTTTGGAAATTTTTTATAATATTAAACATACATATATCCTGTGACTCAGCACTTCCACTCTTAGGTATTTATCAAAGAGAAATGAAAACATGTCCACAGAAAGACTTGTACAAGGACGTCCAGAGTATCTTTAACACCCAAATATCCCAAATGTCCATTAAGAAAATGAATAAACAAATTGTGTAATATCTATGTAGTGAAATGCTAACAGCAGTAAGTAGGAATGAATACTTGTTGGCAAGGATGCGGAAAAACTGCAATTCTTGTACATTGCTAGTGTGAATGTAAAATAATGCAGCCTCTGTGGAAAGCAGTTTGGTGATTTCTCAAAAAGTTAAAACACAGAATTATCCTACCAATTTCACTCCTAGGTATATGCCCAAAAGAACTAGAAACAGGTACTCAAATACCTGTACACAAATACTCATAGCAGTGCTATTCAAAAGAGCAAAAGGGTGGAAACAAATGTCCATCAACCAATGAGCAGATAATCACAATGTGATACATACATGAAATGCAACATTAGTCAGCCACAAAGGAATGAAGTACTGATATATGCTACAATGCAGATGAATCTCAAAAATCATGCTAATGAAATCAGACACAAGGGCACATGTTGTATGATTTCATTTATATGAAGTGTCCAGAATAATTAAATCTATAGAGACAGAATGCATCTTAGTGGTTGTCAGGGGCTTGGGTTAGGAGAGAACAGGCAATGACTATTTAATGGATATGGAGTTTTCTTTTGGGGTGATGAAAATGTTTTGGAACTATATAAATAGAAGTGGTGGTTGCACAACAATGTGAATGCAATGAATGCTAGTGAGTCATGCACTAAAAAATAAAAGGAATGAATGACTTATACAATTGACCCTTGAAAAATATGGATTTGAACTGCACAGGTCCATTTATATGTGCATTTTGTTACTAAATACTACAGTACTACAGGATCCATAGTTAATTGGATCACACGCAGAACCGCAGATATGGAGGAACCCCATACATTGAGGGCAGGCTATTAAGTTATACATGGCTTTTCAACTGCACAGAGGTTCTGCACCCTTAACTCCCGGCATTATTCAAGGGCCAGCTGTATAAATACCAATGTGGATGTGCCTCAAAAATGTTTTGAGCAACAGCACTTGTATGCAAAATATGTACCATATGACTTAATTTTTAAAATTTTTATACAATTTTTAAAGGTTACTTTCCATTTACAGTTATTATAAAATATTGGCTATGTTCCCCGTGTTGTACAATAAATCCTTGAGCCTATCTTACACTCCATAGTTTATGCCCTCCCCTCCCCACTGGTAACCACTAGTTCTCTATATCTGTCAGTCTGCTTCTTTTTTGCTATGTTTACTAGTTTGTTGTATTTTTTAGATTCCACATATATGTGATATCATACAGTATTTGTTTTTCTCTGACTTATTTCAGTTAGCATAATGCCCTCCAAGTCCATCCATGTTGCTACAAGTGGCAAAATTTCATTCTTTTTTATGGCTGAGTAGTATTCCATTGTGTGTGTGTGTGTGTGTGTGTGTGTGTGTGTATCACAACTTTATGCATTCATCCATCAATGAATACTTAGGTTGCTTCCATATCTTGGCAATTGTAAATAATGATGCTATGAACATTGGCATGCATCTATCTTTTCCAATGAGTGTTTTTTTTCTTTTGTTTTGCTTTGTTTTTGATATATACCCAGGAGTGAAGTTGCTGGGTCATATGGTAGTTCTATTTTTAGTTTTTTGAGAAACCTCCATACCGTTTTCCACAGTTGCTGCAGCAATTTACATTCCCACCAACAGTGTACGAGGGCTCCCTTTTCTCCACATTCTTGCCAATATTTGTTATTTGTGTTCTTTTTGATGATGGCCATTCTGACAGGTGTGAGGTGATGTCTCGTGGTTTTGATATGCACTTCCCCGATTAGTGAGGTTGAGCATCTTTTCATGTGCCTGTTGGCCATATGTATTTCCTTCTTGGAAAAATGTCTATTTAGTTCTTCTGCCTATTTTTAAATTGGGCTGTTTGTTTGATGTTGAGTTGTATGAGTTGTTTACATTTTGGAGATTAATCCCTTATTGGTCATATCATTTGCAAATATTTTTTCCCATTCAGTAGGTTGTCTTCATTTTGTTTATTGTTTCCTTTGCTGTGCAAAAGCTTTTGAGTTTAATTACGTCCCATTTGTTTATTTTTGCTTTTATTTCCTTTACTTTAGGAGACAGATCCAAAAAAATATTGTTGGATTTATGTCAAAGAGTGTTCTGCCTATGCTTTCTTCTAAGAGTTTTATAGTATCCAGTGTTAACATTTAGGTTTTTAATCCATTTTGAGTTTATTTTTGTATATGGTGCAGAGAATGTTCTAATTTCATTCTGTTACATGTAGCTTTCCAGTTTCCCCAGCACCACTTATTGAAGAGACTGTCTTTTCTCCATCGTATATTCTTGCCTCCCTTGTCGTAGATTAATTAAGTATTTGGGTTTATTTCTGGGCTTTCCTGTTCCATTGATCTATGTTTTTGTGCCAGTACCATATTGTTTTGATTACTGTAGCTTTGTAGTATAGTCTGAAGTCAGGGAGCCTGATTCCTCCAGCTCTGTTTTTCTTTCAAGATTCTTTTGGCTATTTGGGGTCTTTTCTGTTTCCATACAAATTAAAATTTTTTGTTCTAGTTCTGTGAAAAATGCCATTGGTGTTTTGATAAGGATTGCACTGAACCTTTTTAAAAAATTTTTATTTACTTATTTTTTGCCTGTGTTGGGTCTTCGTTGCTGCACGCGAGCTTTCTCCAGTTGTGTTGAGAGGAGACTGCTCTTTGTTGTGGTGCACAGGCTTCTCATTGTGGTGGCTTCTCTTGTTGCAGAGCACGGGCTCTAGGCATGCCAGCTTCAGTAGTTGTGGCATGTGGGCTCTAGAGTGCAGGCTCAGTAGTTGTGGCTCGTGGGCTCTAGAGTGCAGGCTCAGCAGTTGTGGCGCAGTTGCTCCGCAGCACGTGGGATCTTCCTGGACCATGGATCAAACCTGTGTCCCCTGCATTGGCAGGTGGATTCTTAACCACTGCACCACCAGAAAAGTCCCTGCATTGAATCTTTATTTTGGGTAGTATGGTCATTTTAACAATATTGATTCTTCCAGTCCAAGAATACAGTGTATCCTTCCATCTGTTTGTGTTGTCTTCAATTTCTTTGTGTCTTACAGTTTTAGGGGTACAGGTCTTTTTGACTCCTTAGATAGGTTGATCCCTAGGTATTTTATCATACAATCACATCAAAAAGAATATGATTTAAGTCAAAATTTCTTGCGGATGGGATGTGGGGATTCATTGGAAAGGAGCATTTTCTGTGATAGAAATGTTCCATGTCTTGATTGGGGCTGTGATAATACAGATGTATCTATTCGTGAAAACTCATTGAGGTATGCACCAAGGTCTGTGCATTTAACGTGTATGTAAATATCAATTAAAGAAAATTTTAAAAGACCAAAATACTATGAAAATATGGGCAAAAAACCTGGACAATTCACAAGAAAGATATTTAACCATTCATAATAAGAGAAATGCAAATTAAAACTCCACTGAGCAATTTCTCATTTATCAGATTGGCAAAAATTTTAAATCTTGATATTATACTCTGACAGTAAGTATATTGGAGACCAGTTAGTTTTATACATTGTTATGGTGAGGAATTTGGAAATATCTAGCTCATGTACATATGTATTTACCCTCTAATCTAGCACTCTCACTTCTAGCAATGTATCCATCTTAGTCTGTTAAGGCTGCTACAAAAAAGTACCACAGACTGGGTGGCTTATAAATAGAGATTTATTTCTATTTTCTCACAGTGGTGAAGACTGGTAGTCCAAGATCAAGGTGCCAGCATGGTTGAGTGAAGGTGGACTTCTCATACACTCACTTGGTGGAAGGGGCTATAGAGCTCTTTTTTCTTTTTAAGAATAAAAATCCCATGCATAAGGGTCCTACTCTCATGAATTACAACATGTGAATTTTGGGGGGACACAGACATTCAGATAGGCAATATCCATGAGACACACCTCTAATAATAAAACAAATACATGTACAATAGGTTATTCATTGCACCATTAATTACTTACAGTTGCAAAATACTGGAAATGACCTAAATGCCCAAACACAGGAAATTGAATAAAATATGGTACAAATAATTGAATTCTGTGCAGCTTTAAAAAATTAAAGATCTCTATGATATAGAGTGATTTCAAAGATATATTTGTACATTAAAAAAGTACCAATAGGGTTTCCCTGGTGGCACAGTGGTTAAGAATCCACCTGCCAATGCAGGGGACACGGGTTCGTGCCCCGGTCCGGGAAGATCCCACATGTCGTGGAGCGGCTAGGCCCGTGAGCCACAACTACTGAGCCTGCGCATCTGGAACCTGTGCTCCACAATGGGAGAGGCCCGCGCACCGCGATGATGAGTGGCCCCCGCTCGCCGCAACTGGAGAAAGCCCTCGCACAGAAACGAAGACCCAACACAGCCAAAAAAAAAAAAAGTACCAATAGACTCCTGGTTTTAGGCTCTGCATGCAAGGAGATTGGAATCATGACTTCATCCTAATAAGAAGTATAAGCCTGAATAGATTGAAAAATCAAGAACTCTACTTGGGGATCCATAAGAGAGGTGAGGACACAGGAGAAACTGCTGCCCTCAAGTTTGGAGACACAGGTAAATACAGGCATCACAGCTTTCCCAGAGCAGACAGTCATGTGTGAAAACCAGTGAGGGAATCAGTGCTGAGGTAGAAAACCTGACCTGTAACTGGTGAATTGCTGGAAGCTCAGTGTGATAACTCAGAGTTAAAACTTAGGGGGACCCAGTCATGAGGGGTTCCCACAATATTGTGAGATTCACCTCCAGGAGCTTGACCAGGTTCCCACAGTAAATATTGGAGAAAAATCCCCTTGAGCCTCCTGCAGGCGAGGGGAAAAGGAATCATTTTACAATATACCAGAGCACTTTGTTCTTCTTAACAAGGCCTGCTCTCAGGTGAAACCAATTAACCAGAGCCTAATTTCTGGGAATTATCAAAGCCTAACTGACCTGGGATGGGGAGGGAGAAGGGAAATACCCAGTTCTAGTAGCTCTAGCCATTATGTTCCACCTAAGGGTGGGGGGGGGGGGAGAGTGGGGGTGGGGGTTGGGGGGGGACACTGAGAAACTCTTACGAAATTCACAGTCCAGAGGCATAGGCTCACTACAAGACTGAGACCTAATCACAGGACTATAGAACTCTTCCCCTCCCTACATCTTATCATCACTTTACTGAAGGCTTATTTACAGCAGTTCCTTTTACCTGGTACGTACTGTTGGCTATCAAAAAATTGCAAGGCACATCAGAAGTCCAAACACACAATCTGAGGAGACAGAGCAAGCATCAGAACCAGACACAGCAGGGATGTTGGAATTATCAGACCAGGAATTTAAAACTTTAAAGATTCAACTGAAATTAATTCAAAATTTAATATGCTAAGGTCTCCAATGGATAAAGTGGACCGCATGCAAGAACAGATGGGCTACATAAGCAGAGAGATGGAAATCCTAAGAGCCAAAAAGAAATGTTAGGAAAAACTCACTGTAACAGAAATGAAGAATGCCGTTGATGGGCTTATTAGTAGATTGGACATGGCTGAGGAAAGAAGCTCTGAGCTAGAGGATATATTGATAGAACCCACAACAACCAAAAAGCAAAGGGAATAAAGACTAAGAGAATACAGAATATCCAAAAACTGTGTGAAACACAGTGAAAAACTGCAAAATGTGTAACGTGTAATGGGAATACTAGAAGGAGAAGAGAAAACAGAATATTTAAAATAATGACTGAAAATTCCTTAAGTTTATGTCAGACACCAAACCACAGATCTAAGAAGTTTAGAAAACACCTAACAGGATAAATACCACAAAGACTACACCTAGGCATATGATTATCAAATTACAGAAAGTCAAAGAAAATTATAACCTCAAGGAAGCTAGATGAAAAAACACCTTATATACGGAAGAACAAAGATAAGAATTACATCCAATTTCGCTTCAGAAAGTCTTAATACAAAATTATACATATAGTATGCTACTTTTTGGTTAAAAAAAGGAGAAATAAAAATATGTGTATTTGCTTTTGCAAAAGAGAACACAGGAAGAATAAACTAGAAATAAATGGAATTGCTTACCTTCAAGGGGTGGACTATGGGGGAAAGGAGTAAAAGGGATACAGGAGGGAGGGAAACTTCTCTGAGTATACTATTGTACTTTAGAGTTTTGACTTTTGGACTCATAGTAATATACTGTATAGTCAACAAATAAACTTAAATCAATAAGCATGGGAGAAAAAATATCCTAAAACTGAATGTAAGCAGAAACAAGTGAGCCCACCTGCATTTCAAATAAATAACATAATCATAATGAACCCATTACTTTGATTTATATACCCTCAGTTTTAAGGGCAAAAAAAAAAAAAAAAAAATTGGGAACCAATCTTTATTTTAAAAAGATTTTTTAAAATAGTGGTGTGAATATGGCAATTCTGAAACTCACACGATTGGATTGTAGGACTGAGAAAGTGAGCAAACATACTGAGAGTGTTGGGAGTCAAGGTCTTGCTGTGAAATAAGGGAGATACAAATATGGATGGGGAGGCAAGGTAGGATTAGATGTGGGGTTGGATTGGAATTAAGGAAATTTATATAAACTCCCGATCCCCCCACAAGCCTGCAAGCCTTGTAGTTGCCCAGCTCCGAGGCCAAAGAAGGAGCTTGGAGTCAGCGACAGAGACACCCACGATTTACTGAACACGGTATCTTACATGTCAGAAGTGAAGGTCCTGGAGTGGTACCCCTCCCTCCGTGTGCAGCGGCGGATTGCAGGCAGAACATGGCAGCAATCTTCATCACGAGTGGAGGGAGGAGCTACCATTTATAGTGGGAACTGACGTCTGGTTGGCTCATCAGTTACCAGGGGAACCAGTGGCTGGGGCAGGGGGCAAACACTATAGGCAGTTACTGATTAAGCCCTATAGTTAAGAGGATTGGCTAGTGCTGTGGGCGAAGCTGGGACTGGTTGAGTAGGGGGTGTACAGAGAGCAAGAGAACAGTCATCCTGAGTGGCCTGCCTATCTGTCTGTCTATCTATCTATCTATCTATCTATCTATCTATCTATCTATCTATCTATCTATCTATCTATCTATCTGTCATCTATCTATTTATCTATCCTTAGAAGCGATGACACCACAGTTGCAGTGAACAAACCTTTATTCCAGGTCCTGGTTTCTAAATATCATTTTCCACTAAAAGGAACATAGGTGGCTTGGAGA
Organism: Balaenoptera musculus; assembly: GCF_009873245.2. Classification (NCBI taxonomy): domain Eukaryota; kingdom Metazoa; phylum Chordata; class Mammalia; order Artiodactyla; family Balaenopteridae; genus Balaenoptera; species Balaenoptera musculus. The sequence goes on from NC_045796.1 coordinate 74,811,767, forward strand.
AATGGCTGAATGGCTGAGTCCAGGGTTGGGGTAGGAAGGATTCAAGATGAATCTGGAACATCTTGTGGTAACTGAAAGTAAGAAAGTCAGAATAAAATGATGGGGTCATGTCCCCAAAGACACAGGAGCCAGTTTGAACCAAATCTGGGACAATTTGAGCATCAGTGGATTATAACCTATTGAATAAACTAAGCATCTCTGAGGTCATACTGATAACAAATAGCTAATTAGGTAAATATGGTAGATGGGAAAACTCTTTGTGAGAATAGAATGCTAACTAGTAAATATAAAAAGAATGGTGGTGCATGACAGCCTCAAATTGTACAGATATCCAAGGGTTATAATTAGACTGAGTCTCTACCTTTCTGCTGGGACCAATCACAACCTCAGGTATCCTTCTACCAATACTCCACCTGGCTTTCTGTTCCAGCCACAAAACAAGGACACTTTCATTTTCACTCGCCAACCCAGACCAAGTGATTCTCATTTAAGCCAAGTGAGTGCCTGCAAGTACACAGGTAATTACCACTGATTAAACCTTGGAATCACCTGGAAAACTTGTGCCTCTAACAGCATCTGGGCTCCAGCCTCAGAGATTCCAGTTTAATTGGTCTGGGGTGAGGTGCAGGTGTCAGCATTTTTAAAAAGGTTGCCAGATGATTCTTTTGTGTAGCCAGGTTGAGAACTACAGGAATCAAAAACCATAGAGACTTCAGCATAGAAAACAAAGCATAAGAATTCATCAATATTCAAGATCTTACCTTGCTACCTAAAATGTCACAATTTTAATCCTATCTGGGTGTTTAGCTCCAACCAGTTTCCTATGTGACTACATCTGCTATGGAAAGGAAGATAGAGGTTTGATCTTTACCCCGATGAGTCAGGGAAACTTCTGGTTTGGGGAGGACTAAATGCCTTCAGAATTAGGTGCTCCTTTAAGCATTTTGTGGTATTCCCACCTACTCCCTTTTTCAGGAAGGTCAGTAATTGGGAATACCACAAAATGATTTCTAGGTCATCTTTCCCTTTACTGGCAAAGCCACTTAAAAAAAATAAGTGTGTGAGTGAGGCAAGGAAGGAGAAAGGGAAACAGTGACTAAATTACACTGTTGCCCCACCTTGGTCTGCATATCGGTTTGGCTTGTGTATTCCTGATTTCCCGGTCAAAATGTTTTCTTCACATTTTTACAGGGAGCACTGAGGGCAGGGAAGTATCAGACGGTTTTTTAATGGGACAGCTTTGATGATGTGATTTAGAGAAATTCCTTGGTACTAAACTGTAATCAGTACTACATTGATGTCATGGGTAATGGAAAAACAATTTTATGGATTTTCAAACCCAGTGTCTCTTCAACTCACACGCAATCAAGTTTAAAACCTCTAAAGTTAATCTTCGTGAACTGTTCACCAGGAAACCTGCTGTGAGCTGCCGTCAGGGTTGATTTGGTTGCTAGTGGAAAAAAGGAAGACAATGTAACTGGTGAAAAGAGAGGCTGCTTTTTGCACCTGTGTAGTCAATAGGTGAAGTCTTGTCCTACTTACTACCAGTAGCTATCATTTAACTTCTCTATAAATTTCTATCTTCATCCCTCCGTCTTCAGAACTGTTGGAGGGAGATCCATGTGAGTGAGCAGAGGTGGAAGGGATTGTCACCTCAAAATTCTTCCATCTATTTAGATCTAAAATATGGCCCATCATTTAAAAAGAGGCACAAGCCTTGCATTCTGGAAATTACTTTTTCTGTCTGCTGACTACCTTCTTAGCCTCTACACCTGTTCCCAGTTTGCATACTTTCCATTTCTTCTCTCCATCTGGGGAAATTTTCCCGTCCTACACTTATTACACTTCCTACTAATTTACACTTCCTATTTTTCCCATGAAGTCTCCCTAGACCATTTTAGCTGTCATCACTCCTGCAGTCACCTAAAGCTTTTGCAGAACGCACCCCAAAATTTCGAACAAATTCTGTTTTTAGTGCTTGAGGCTACTTCACAGGCATGTCTTGTCTTTCTAACAAAACATTAAGCTTTATTAAACTTTAAGCTGCTTCAAGAGAGGAATAGCTTATACTCCTGAATCTCCCCCAGCATCAAGTGTAGCATTGACCATATTTTAGGTTAAGACCTTAGTTAATGATGAACTAAAACAAATACTGTATGCTAACACATATATATGGAATCTAAAAAAAAAAAAAGGTTCTGAAGAACCTAGGGGCAGGACGGGAATAAAGATGCCGACGTAGAGAATGGACTTGAGGACATGGGGAGGGGGAAGGGTAAGTTGGGACGAAGTGAGAGAGTGGCATGGACATATATACACTAGCAAATGTAAAATAGATAGCTAGTGGGAAGCAGCCGCATAGCACAGGGAGATCAGCTGGGTGCTTTGTGACCACCTAGAGGGGTGGGATAGGGAGGGTGGGAAGGAGAAACAAGAGGGAGGAGATATGGGGATATATGTGTATGTATAGCTGATTCACTTTGTTGTAAAGCAGAAACCAACACACCGTTGTAAAGCAATTATACTCCAATAAAGATGTTAAAAAAAAAATGATGAACTAACCTTGAGTTACAGAGATTTTGCTTAATAAATTATGCAAATTATTTGACTGTGACGTTTCCTTTTGGGACCTTGACTAATACAAAATGATATCATACTTTAGGTGTAAAAAGGGACATAGCCACTTTGAAAATGCTATGACTTTTTCTTTTGTGAAGCCAAGAATCCTTTTGTAAAATGGAGAATCACCTTCTAATTTATCATTTAAGTAATGTCAATAATTTTTGAGTTTTTTGTCATGACACTTTTTAAAATTTTTATTTTTTTGTTGAGGTATTGTTGATTTACAATGTTTTAGGTATATAGCAAAGTGATTCAGCTATACATATATATTCTTTTTCAGATTGTTTTCCATTATAGGTTATTACAAGATATTGAATATTGTTCCCTGTGCTATACAGTAGATCCTTGTTGTCTATTTTATATATATATATTAGTCTGTATCTGTTAATCCCAAATTCCAAATTTATCCCATCTCCCATTCCCCTTTGGTAACCATAAGCTTGTTTTCTACATCTGTGAGTCTATTTCTGTTTCGTAAGTAAGTTCATTTGTATCATTTTTTTAGATCCCACGTATAAGTGATATCATATGATATTTATTATCATGACATTTCTACATAGAACTAAGGAAAATGAAAATGGAAAAACCATGGAAAAGGATGCAGTTTCACAAATGGCAGTTTTCTGATGCAGTCTGATCACAGGTTTTGGTGTGTCTGGGTTTGGTGGTCAGTTTATGAGTAGTTCAGTCCTCAGTTTCTCTCACTCCCTCAGTCTCAGAGCTTGTCCTTCTTCCTCCCTTGGCTTCCCCAAGGACAGGTTTGCATTCGAGTTCTGAGTGGGTATTGTGGACATCAGACTCTGGAACCCCTTTTGGTCTGAATGAGTCATTACGGTTTCCACCCTCAGAGAATTAGTCCCCGGTGGTCTAGTTGCTCTCTGTTCTATGACCTTTTATGGCATTGCTCTGTATGCTTCTTTAAATGATTTAAGTCTTCTGAAATTTCTTCCTTCAGTGTTTCCCAATTCATTCAAAACCTCAGAAAAGATTCTGTTCTATAATGTTGAGTAACCACGTCTGCTTAACTAAGTATAACCCCTAAAATAACAGAAAAATGGGTACTGTGTATGATTCAGAAATTTACGAAGATAGAAGATTATAAATTTTTCCAGTGCTCATAAGTCTTAGATGATTATCAGGACTTGCTTGCAGAACAGCTGGAATTCGTATTAAGTCCGTGACCTGCAGCTGAATCGGACATTGAGGTGAGCTCATGGAGGACCACGTGCCAATTTTAAGGTTGTACATACTTTCCGTATAGCTTCCTAAGATTTCTTTACACATAGTGCTGCTGGTTTAGCACTCTTTGTCCTTTGCAGACATCTTCTTACTAATCCAGGTAACAGGTGAAGGCCAAAAAAGAAACTGTCACCTGAGAGACCAAGGCTCTAGGTGGAGCTGACTTTCCTCTATGACAGCTGAAGACTGAGAGAGCTAACAGGCAATGAGACTGATGCTTGCCTTCAACTTGGGGATCAGGAAGGGGTGAGGGAGAGGCTTAGGCATCAAGCCTCCCGCCTTGAGCATTTGCAGTATTATCCAGTGACATTTTCTGACACTGAGACGGTCAGAGGCAAGGATACTGGACAGTGTTGCTGGTGAGGGAACCTGAGCACGTTCTCCCTGTCTCCATCAGAGAGCTGTCTAGAGTCCCACGAGAGGACCAACTTCTGGGTTTAGGGTAGCCCGTTCCCATTTTCGGACTCCTTTAACTATTGGGAAATGTTCCTTTACACTTGGTATTTACATTTATTGTATTCAAATTTTCCTTTTGCATGTCTCCTTGAAACATTTGCCCAGTTTATTTGAGAAACTTTGAGGACATTCTGGTATGCATCTCAATTTGGCAGATAGAACCCCTAAGGTGATAGGAAAAGGAGATCTTGAGTAAGATTTGACAGCTTGGGAAAGAAGGATTATACATTTTACAAATTGTCATAAATAGTATATTTTGCTACGTAACCAACTTGATTTACTTATTTATGCCCCACCTCAATTTACAAATGATTTAAAATCACACAGCTTATATCACACATACATAAAATTAAATGATAATACAAAAATAGAAATAGAAACCCAAGACCAAGGGGAAGGAAAATACAAATATGCCACCCTTACAGAGTAACAGAATTGCTAGGAGAGGGCTTCAAGTTCAACCCTTGGTCAAAAAGGTGAATGTAACCAATTAACGGTTCTCTTAGAGAAGAGGAAACAAAACAGTTTTTCAGCAGACACAAAGCTTTGTTTCACATAGAGATTAAAAGAGACTCACTCAAGGACTCTATATAGCTGAGTCTTATAATAATCTATGTCCTCAACAACAGTTCTAGAGTAAACAAGGACTTTTTTTTTTAAATGGTTGTTACTCAAAGCAGCCTTTGATGAGAGCTAGCACGTTAACATGAGCACTTGTGAAGTCATTCTGAAAGGAGCTAGACTTCGCCAAGTGCTTAATTATATAATCTTTTGGAGGTAAAACTTGATTCAAAAATAGTATTCATAGCTTCTTAAATTACTTAACATTTTGAAAATAATACATGTATAGACATGCACAGGTAAATCAAATGATCCTGAAGCATATAAAGAACTTCCCTTCATCACCTCCTCTCCAGTTAATCCTGTTCCCCAGAAGTAGTCACATTGCTCTTTACTTCTTTTGGAATTGACTGTTCTAGTTTAAAATTACACTTTAATTTCTTGGTTTATCAACTTTAGATTATATCTATTAACCCAGTGACTTATGAGAAATTAAAAGAACTTTAACCCATCTATCTTTCCTTCTGTTTCCTAAATGTGTTAGTTATATTATTATTTGCAGTTTTTTTCTGGTACTTGTCTTTAGGGCTGTATTTCAATATATAAATTCTACAGAGCACCTATTAACTGCACACAGAGGAGAATTTTAGCACACTTCCATTTCCATTTCCACCTCATGCCCTTGCTCCTGATTCTATTTATTATACTGTTTTTACATTGTCAAGGGTTATAATATTTCCATTATATTCTGTAATTATATTGTCTTTCATTTTCTATATATGGTTTCTAAACGTTGAAACTGGCAAATAACATTTAATATATATTAAATTATATATATGTATTTGTGTGTGTATATATATATATATTACTATATATGTCACTATATCACTGTATATGTAATGTGTCACTTTGGAAGCATGTAGTGTGATTAAACCCACAGAAAAGGAAATGCAAGTTTTTAAACAAACAAACACCTTCCCAACTGAGTTCCTTAAAGCAGATTATTTTAAGCACCAAGGTTAAATTGGTTTTCTTTCTAGCTTTGGTCTTTCCTTAGTCATACATACATGCGACTCTTTCCTCTTTTCCTCACTTCTCTCCTCATTCTCAAGTAGATGGTTCTGAGAAAATCGCAGTCTGAAGACTTCCACAAGCTCCCATCACTGCATCTATTCACTCCCCGCATCTCCATCCACATAAGTAACCTTTGCTCCTTTTATACATCTCATCTGAATTCTCCCTGCTCTGAGCCAAGCCCAGCTCCTCTCATTCTGCCTCCAATCCCATCTCCTTTTGCATATGCAAGCACATTGCTCCAGCAATTCCCCTTTACATTCCTACTTCATCAATTTAATTTCCCCCTCTTGAGATATATGTATATGTATAGCTAATTCACTTTGCTGTACAGCAGAAACCAACACAATATTGTAAAGCAACTATACTCCTATAAAAATTAATTAAAAAATTTCCCCCTCTCTACTGGATCTTCCCATGAACCTTCAAAGAGGATGTTATATTCCATAACAACAAAAAATTCTTTCCTGACCTCACTCTCCCCTCCAGTTACCCTCTATGTCTTCCTTACTTGTATAGTAAAAAAACTCTAAAGATTGACTAATACTCACTGCCGCCAATATCTTCCCAAGTTTCCACAGAACCACTCTTATCTAGATCACTAATTACATTCATGTTGCCAAATCCAGTGGTCAACTTACTTGTCCTGCCAGCAGTTTTGATCCCTGTTTCTTCCCTGAAACATGTTCTTGTTTTGGCTTCCATGACATGATACTCCCTTGAGTTTCTGCCTATTTCTGTGGTTGCTACTTCTCAGATTTGTTTGCTCCTTTCTGCTCATCTCTCTGACCTCTAAATGTTAGTACATCCTAGAACCCAGTTCTTAGATCTCTTCCCTTTTTCCATCTCTACTCACTTTGGAACTTTATCCAGCCTTAGGTTTTTAAATAACATTTCTACCTTGATGATTCATATGTATGTATGTGTATGTTTATATATGTATATATGTATGATATAAAAATAGCTCTCTCGCTCTCTTTCTCTCTCTTGTATCCTCTCCTGAAGCCAGACTTGTTTATCCAACTTCCTTCTCTATAACTCCACATGGATATCTAATTTCAAACCCAACATGTTCAAAACTGAAATCTTGGTCTTCTCCTCCATGTCTGTTTCTTTCAGCCTTCTTCATCTTAGGCAATGGCAGTTCTATCTTCTAGTTTCTCAGGTCAAAAATGTTGGAGTCACACTTGAGTCCTGTTAGCTTTACCTCCACAATGTACCTAGAATATGAACCCTTTCCACCCCCTCTTCTGCTACCACCCTGGTCTGACCCTGTCTCATACATCTCTTGTTTCCCTGAATCTTCCCTTCACCCCCTTCAGTTTATTTCCAGTACATCAGCTCAAGTGATAGATCATGTCACCCCCTCTGCCTGAAACTCTTCAGTAACTTCCTATTTTACTCAGTAAAAACTGATGTTTATCAATGGCCTAATAGGTCCCATGTAATTTGTCTCCTATTACCTCTCCTCCTTGTTTACTCTACTCCAGCCACAATGGCCTCCTTGGTGGTCCTAGAGCACAACGAGCATGCTCTTGCCTCAGGGCCTTTGCACATGATGAGCACTGCCCTCCCCCACCCCCCAATGCTCTACCCCAGACATCTGAATGGCTAATCCCTTACCTCTTCCAGGTCTTGAATGAGATGTTGCTTTCATAGTGCGGCTGCCCTGATAAAACTACTTAAAGTTGCATCCTTGCAATATTCCCTATCCCTGCTGGATGGCTATCTAACAGTCTAAATATTTCACTTATTTACCTTGTTCCTTATCTGTTTCCCTCTTACTAGAATGTGGGCTCCATGTGGGAAAGGATTTTTGTCTTTTCTATTTATTGCTGCAGAAACTTCTTATTTTTTGAGATAATTTGTATTCCCAACTAGAAGCTTTAAGATTTTCTTTATATCTTTGATTAATTGCTTTTTTAAAGAGTATGTATCTAGGTTTATCTCTTGAAATCCCTTCTTCTCCACTTGGTTGTTGGTGGCTCTTTCATATTTGATGGTCTGTTTTTGTCTCTAGCGCAGAGAAATTTTCTTCTACCATTTCTTTTCTTTCTTTTTTCCCCTCCTTCTACATAGTCCCTGTAATCTCTTTCTCAGACACCTTTTGGTCATATGCCATGTCTTTCAACTTCTCTCTCATATTTTCCATTGCTTTAAATTTCCTCCCTTTTGGGAGATTGCCTTGATTTATCTTTCAGCTCACTGACTTCAGCTGTGTGTATTTTATTATGCAGTTCTTTCACTGCCTTTTTGAAAATATATTTTTAATAACATAAATCTCTTTCTTGTTCTCTAATTGCTCTCTTTTACATAGTAGTTTGTTATGATAAAAATAACATTCCCAAATGTCTCTGAAGATGCTAATTCAGATTTCTGGAAAGACTTCTTCTGTTGTTTACCCCATGGTTAGTTACTTTATAATTTCATTTTAGACTCTCATTTTAATGCTGTTAGTTTTCCTTACCTTTCCTGATAAGCCTTTATGGTCCACACATACTTAACATAGGTGGCTGACAGGTATTTCCCCTGAAATTCAGTTGATTAGGTTTTCATAACATAATACATTGATTTTTATCTGGTTATAAATAAATGCATACCTAGTATATAAAATATATAAAGTACAGGAAAATAAAGGAAGGAAAAAAGTCATGCATAAGTCATTACCTATAAATAACCACTGTTAACATTTTTGTGTATTTTCTTCCTTGCATTTTCTAACACACACACACACACACACACACACACACACACACACACACAGTGCCTACCTCTTGCTATTTAAGATACACCAGCACACTTTGGGAAAGACAAGGTCTCTGCTGTTATGAAGATTATAGTCTAGTAGCAGGAAAAGATAGAACTAAAACAATCACATAGATTAGGGCATAATTACAAATTGCTATAATCCAGAAAGAAAAAAGACATGGTTCTATGATTTCATATACAAAATAACAAAAGAAAACTGAGCTGAACTGGGGTGACAGGAATGCCTTCCTTAGGGACTTGTGATTATGTCCTGATTGGCACTAAACTAGCTGAAGAGAGGGAGAAGATAATTTGATAAAGAAGAAATATATATGTATATATCCATCCCTGTGGTAGGAGAGAAAAGTGGCTCTAAAGAAAGAGAAAGAAGGGTGGCATGTGGGAATGAAGGAGAGAATGGGGTAGGCTGCATTTAAGATTTTTGTCTTTATCTTAAAAGCATTTGGACTCGAGTTAGGAGATTATTACAGTCATCCAGGTGAGACAGGATGATCACATAAACTGGTGTGGTGACATGGAAGTGGGGAGAAGCACTTAGAGGGAAATGTCACAGGTGCCTCTGGGATTTCTGACTAATACAACTAGATGAATGGGGGTGCTATACACTGCAGGGAACACTATCAGGGGGCCACGTTTGTGGGGGGGTTTTGAGTTCTGCCTTGCACAAGTTAGATTTGCAGAACCTTTGAGACAGTCAAGTGGAGACAGTCAAGTGAAGACATTCGATGACTCATGTTTAAAGCTCAAAGAGAGGTCTGAGCTGGATGGGTGATATACACTGAAGACTCATAGGCCTGGAGATGGGAAGTGAAGCTGTGGCCTGGGGAGTTGCTTAACATATGGAGCCTCTTCCAGAAAAGATGGCACCAGCTGATATTGCATCAATAGTGCAAGAGTGCCTGTTCCTTCATGCCTTTGACTACACTACTTAGCATTATGAAATGGTTTGATCTTTTCCAAATTGACAGATAAAAAATAGTATACCCCTGTTACTTTGGCCTGAGTTTTTAAGTGGGGTTGAACATCTGTTTCTACATTTATTAGCCATGAATTTTTTTTTTCTATAACTCTGAAATGTGAAAATATATTATTCTGGAGAGAAAGTTTGTAGATTCATGGGTTCTCAAACTGACCCTCAAATGGTTCAGAACCACTTATGGGGAGTTGTTCTGAAGAAGGAAGTTTAATATTCCACTGGTTAGCCCAGCAAATATTTAACCACTGCTTTCACTGTCCCCTAAAGCCATCTCTCCCACAGGTTAACATGTCCTCAGTGCATTAACCTTTTGAGTTTCTGTCTTCTTAAATTGAGCCTGAGGGTGGTGGTGGTCATCCTGCTTTGGCTTTGGGGTCACCGGTGCAGCCCTGGACACATCTGGCATATTCTATGGTCCTCTTTGGCTTCGGGATCACCGGTACAGCCCTGGACACATCTGGCATATTCTATGGTCCTCTTTGGCTTCGGGATCACCGGTGCAGCCCTGGACACATCTGGCATATTCTATGGTCCTCTTTGGCTTCGGGATCACCGGTACAGCCCTGGACACATCTGGCATATTCTATGGTCCTCTTTGGCTTCGGGATCACCGGTGCAGCCCTGGACACATCTGGCATATTCTATGTTCCTCTTTGGCTTCGGGGTCACCGGTGCAGCCCTGGACACATCTGGCATATTCTATGTTCCTCTTTGGCTTCGGGGTCACCGGTGCAGCCCTGGACACATCTGGCATATTCTATGTTCCTCTTTGGCTTCGGGGTCACCGGTGCAGCCCTGGACACATCTGGCATATTCTATGTTCCTCTATAGCTTTGGGGTCACCAGTGCAGCCCTGGACACATCTGGCATATTCTATGTTCCTCTTTTCTCCTTTTTACATACAGAGTCTTCCTGCTTCTAATATTTTTGTCTCACAAAACCAGGGAGATCTGGTGATGTTTCATGACACTGACTGAAACTCATTCCCTCTAATCTGCTAATGTCTAGATATTCAGCTGGCCAAATATTTCTTTCTAATCACAGAAAACAACATCAGCAAATGTGTCGGGGGTGGGACTGGGGGTTGGGGAGGCAAAGGTGCACATCCAGGGCAGGCTGCTTCTCTTTGCCATTCAGGAGGTGTGGTTTAGTCATTGAAAAGAATCCCTGGGCTGTCAGTAGGGGGAGTGTGAGTCAAATTTTTCACTTGGAAAATGCCAGAAAGGGGGGTGGGAACGCTGGGACATAGAAAACACTGAAAACTTAGGAAGGAATTTGTGGGGCTGGGTCCTGGCTCTTACACTGAGTGTGGGTCTGGACCCGCTGGACGCACAGCCCTTGGTGTGGGATTCATCTGCAGCCAGGAGCTCTAGGCAGAGCTGATGGCGGAGGCCAGGGAGGGGGAGGGGGGACCACACTCTTTACTCTTCCGGGGAGAGGGAGGGATGTAGGGCTGGTAGGACGCCTGCGCACACTTTCCAAGGTAGGTGCATGCCGCTTTGATCTTGCAGCTGATGTTCCGTGAAGAGAGATCCTTCACAATATGAGCTCAGGCACCGTGACATCAGATGGTAAATAAGCATTTAATGAGTCCTGCTTGGTACAAACCACTGTTTCTTTTTGTTTTGTTTTGTTGAGCAGAGAAAGGTTTACTGCAGGGCCAAGCAAGGAGAATGGGGGACTTATGCTCAGAAGACTGTCCTAAAGACAACAGAGGGTAGATAGAAAAGTAGAGAGAAAAAAAAAAAAAAGATATAATCCTTGGACTTACAGTTTTAAGTCTTTTTTGGAAATCTGCAATATTTTCATTTCCACCCTTGTCTCACTTCATCAATATCTCCGCCTTTAAATTTTTCATCCTTTTGTCTCTGTGTCTGTATTTGAAAACAAGCTCAAGTCCGTTTCCCAGTTCAAAAGAGACTTCTCTTGATCTGACGTTGCTCCTTTACCCCCACCCTGCCCTATCGCTCTCCCCTTCCACAACCAGACGTCTTGAAAGTGGTCTCATGTCCATCACTGCTCATGCATCCCATCCTCAACTACACTTTGGGTTCTGCCCACATCACTCCATGAAACTCTTGGGGCCAAGCCATGGAAGATGGCATTCACTGGAAACGATCCCTCCTAGCCCCACCTCCAGCTACCCAGTTTCCTTTCACACAATCATGGGAAGGAATTTACTGTGTGTTATTCCAGAGATACTGCCTATATATTTAATAAAACATATTAATATATCTTTTAATATCTCCTTCTACATAAAGATGCTATCCCAGGCACACTGTTTTATACTTCTTTTTTAAATATGCAATGTACCTTGGTAACCTTTCCATATAAGGAAGTTTATTTATTTATTTTTTTAAAGGGCAAGGTGTCCATCATATCGAGCTAGTAAAATGTATTTAGCCAGTCTGCTTTTAATGGACATTTACTAGTTTTTGATATTTTGCTCTTACAAACAATGCTGCAATGAATGAACATGAATATGTCACTCCATACTGGTGTGACAGTAACTGCAGGATAGATTCTGAGAACTGGGATTGATGGGTCCAAGGTAGATGTGTTTGTAATTTTAATATATGTTGCCGAATCGTTATTACTCCGGCCAGAAATAAGGGTAAAATGTCCGATTCTCTACTGTGCTCAAAATTTTGCTTTTTGCTCATTTGACAGGTGAAAAGCAGTATCTCTGAGTTTTAACTGGGCATCTCTTATGTTTAAGAGCCATTGCGGATTGACTATTTTCTAAATGTGGATCAGCTCATGTAACACATTCTTGATATTTCCAATAGCTCCCATCACCTTTGAGATACAGCTAAACTCCTAAGATGGCCTTTCCTTTCCCTCCAGCCTGCTTTGTCACCGCACCCTCCTCCCACACTTAGCCCTACAGGCTCACCGAGTTGCTTTCTGTTCTTGGAACACCACTCTCTTGCCTCCGTCTGCCGTGTCCTCCCCCTCCAGGTGGCATGCAGTAAACTATTGTTTGCCACCTCAGGGAAGTCCTCTGCGCTTTCCACCTCCAGATGCTCCGCACTTAGATCTATTAGGTCCTTGTGATTTCTCTATTTCCAGCCTGACTCTTGACAGGGTGTTGGCCCTTAATAAATATTTGTTGAATGGATGAGAGGCTGAATAGCCCTACCACTAAACAGACATTGTAAGCAGGATTTCTAAGCAGGACTTCAGCTGCTGAATGAAAATTTCTAGATACACTTATCCTTATTCTGTTGCTATCCGTGCACTTTCTTTTGTCTCTCTTTTCCTTTTCTTTTTCCCCCTAAATTAAAAACAACCATGGAAATAAATTCCTCTCAGAGTCCATGCAATGCAAAGTCATTTTGCTTTGAGAAGTGATGGTTCAAAGGAGTATGCTCTTTGCGGTGGCTTTTATTAAAGAAAAGGTCAAATTTTTGAGACACTGTATAGGTTTAACTTTCTCTTAATGGGAATGGAAAATAGTTGGCTGTTCATTAGTAGGAGCCGTTACTGCCTGACTTGTTTGAACCGAACACAAGGGCTCAGAGCCTGGTTCTCTTCAGTACAGAGGAGTTTCCTGGCTCCAGTTGGGCTCCAAGCAGAACTAGCTCCCACATCATTCTTTAGGGAGTGTCTCTACTGGTAAGGAGAAGCCTGCCCCCCCTCAGCAAGCCTGGTTGCTGGTCCCATCTCAGGCAACACTGGGCCACAGGACTGCAAAGTTCTCTCATCAGCAAAGCAAGGGGTTCAGACTGGTTAGTTGCTAAGCTCCCCATTAGTTCTGACATTCTTTAATTTAAAATATTTTTTGGGTGTGGAGAAAAGGAAACCTTCTTACAATATTGGTGGGAATGTAAATTGATACAACCGCTATGGAGAACAGTATGGAGGTTCCTTAAAAAACTAAATATAGGGCTTCCCTGGTGGTGCGGTGGTTGAGAGTTTGCCTGCCAATGCAGGGGACGCGGGTTCGAGCCCTGGTCTGGGAGGATCCCACGTGCCGCGGAGCGACTGGGCCCGTGAGCCACAATTGCTGAGCCTGCGCGTCTGGAGCCTGTGCTCCGCAACGGGAGAGGCTGCGACAGTGGGAGGCCCGCGCACCGCGATGAAGAGTGGCCCCCGCTTGCCGCAACTAGAGAAAGCCCTCGCACAGAAACGAAGACCCAACACAGCCAAAATAAATAAATTAATAAAAGTAGCCCTCCACCCCCTTTTAAAAAAAAAAAAAAAAACAACTAAATATAGAGCTACCATATGATCCAGCAATCCAACTCCTGGGCACAGAGCTGGAGAAAACCATAATTCAAAAAGATACATGCACCCCAATGTTCACTGCAGCACTATTTATGATAGTCAAGACATGGAAACAACCTAAATGTGCACTGGCAGAGGAATGGATAAAGAAGACGTAGTACATATATACAATGGAATATTGCTCAGCCATAAAAAGAATGAAATAACGCCATTTGCTGCAACATGGATGGACCTAGAGATTATCATACTAAGTGAAGTCAGACACAGAAAGACTAATACCATATGATATCACTTATATGTGGAATCTATAAAAATGGTACAAATGAACTTATTTACAAAACGTAAACAGACTCACAGATGTAGAAGACAAACGTATGGTTACCAAAGGGAAAGGTGGGGAGGGATAAATTAGGAGATTGGGATTAATATATACACACGACTACATATAAAATATATAACTAGTAACGACCTACTGTATAGCACAGGGAACTTTACTCAATATTCTGTAATAACCCTATATGGGAAAAGCATCTAAAAAAGAGTGAATATGTTATATGTATAACTGATTCACTTTGTTGTACACCTGAAACTAACAACATTGTAACTCAACTATACTCCAATAAAAATTTAAAAAAAATTTTTTTTTCCATTAGGATTCACTAAAATATCTGACATCTTATAGGGGAAAACACTATTTTCTAAGAATTCCATTTTACTAGGCATGATCATTCATTCATTCATTTCCCAATGGTTCCACACCCACCCCTGGGCAAAACGATGTCACATTAAACAGTAAAACCAAATTTTACCAGCTAACGACAGCCATCTTTTTAAGCAGGAAGTCCATCCCCTTGAAAATCTCACCCGTATCTTTTCTGGGACACACTGAGAGGTGTCTTCTGAGAGTCCAGGACCCCTGGGAATGATTTCCGGCCCCCACGGCTATTCCAGGCGTAGAGGGAGCCTGAGATTCTCCAGCATTGCTGCCCTTGTCTCTGCAAAGCTGGGAATCCTTTGCCCCAAGTGCCTTCATCTCCTCTGAGCCGAAGCCTGAGGAGCCAAGATGCAGCAGCTGCTGCTGAGAACGAGGTGACACAAGGGCCACAGTCTCTCTTAGGCTTCACGGTTCACCTCCTTGGTCATCTTTGCATGCACCAGTATCCTTACTCCTCCTGAGGATGTGGACTAAAGCCTGTTCTGAGATGAGGTGACATGTTCTCTGAAAACAAGCCATGGAAAAGTTGATAGGTCTGGATAGATCACAGAATTTAGTTTATTTATGGAACACCTGCTGTGAGCTAGGTTCTTGTTCATGCACTAGAAGTAAGGCAGGGTTTCCCACTGTGGGCATGATATAGAGTGGTTTTTTTTTTTGTTTTTTTGTTTTTCAGGGGGACTCTCAGCCCCTACCTAGATCTGTGATTGTACAACAGACAAAGGAATTTGGGCTGGGAGTGGGGGACAGTTCACTTAGCTTCACCTGCCAGCTGTATCGGATTTCAGTTTTGGTCAGCCAGGACCTTTTCTACAAATTCATTCAACAAATGCCTCAAAAGTGTTTTTGTAAAAATATCTCTTTGAGTCAGGCACTGTGCTTTTTGGTTTTTTGTTTTTAATAGATCTTTATTGGAGTATAATTGCTTCACAATACTGTGTTAGTTTCTGTTGCACAACAAAGTGAATCAGCTATAAGCATACACATGTCCCCATATCCCCTCCCTCTTGAGCCTCCCTCCCATCCTCCCTATCCCACCCCTCTAGGTGGTCACAAAGCACCTAGCCGATCTGCCTGTGCTACGCGGCTGCTTCCCACCAGCCAACTATTTTACATTCGGTAGTGTATACACGTCGATGCTACTCTCACTTTGCCCCAGCTTTGCCCTCCCACCCCATTTCCTCAAGTCCATTCTCTATGTCTATCTCTTTATTCCTGCCCTGCAACCAGGTTCATCAGTACCATTTTTCAGTGGTTAGGACTCTGCACTCTCACTGCCAAGGGCCCAGGTTCAATCCCTGGTGGGGGAACAAAGATCCCACATGCCGCACGGTGCAGCCAAACAAACAAACAAACCAACAACCAAAAAACCCCACAGTAAACTAAGGTGTATAAAATATGGCTACTGCTCTTAACAGCTTATATTCACATAAATAAGTGTACAAATAATCATGAGTGATACATGTCAAAGCGAAAATTAAAAAGATTAACGTCAATTATGGAACTATCATTTGCAGTAGCCAAGTGAAAAGGGGATGCAGGGGCCCACCTAGTGCAGCTGGCTCAGGAAAGGTGGGGAGAGACTGGCCTGTGGAAACGGGGACTAGGGAAGGTCAGTCATTCACTCAATCAACAAACATGCACAAATAAAGGCTGCTGGTGCCCAAAGTGAGGGGTGTAAGGGTATATGAGGACAGGGGTAGGAGATCCAAAGAGAAAGCACGTGACACCAGATCAGGAATGTTTTTAACCAATGGTAGAAAATCATGATGCCACTTTATTAACAATGGTAAAGTTATGTTAAAAATTGAGAAAGTAGGAGTCCCCTGGTGGCCTAGTGTTAGGATTCCGGGCTTTCACTGCTGTGGCCTGGGTTCAATCCCTGATCAGGGAATGGCATGGCCAAAAAGAGAAGGCAAGGAAGAGTATAAAGTACTTTAGATTTTATTTGATCGAATCAATCCTGTGTAAAAGCATTCTGATACTTAAAAAACTAGTTTTGTTTTTCTGGAACATTGACGTATATAGAACTCTTGAAAAATCCTGACTATACATTGGGTTTTACTGGTGTGCTATTTCTGAATCATGCTGGGTTTTTCCCCCCCACCAAGTGCGTTTCCCCAAAATTCACATATGTGGTATTGACCATCCCCTTGAGACTCTAAACGGGCGAGTGCTCTAAGTGGGTAGCGGCATGTTGACCCACGCTGCGGGCAGAGGCCAGGGGAGGAGAGGCATAATTGCGGTGGTCTGGGAGACACAGGCTGTCTCCTGTGGAAGGGCCGTGGCTATCACTTAGAAATGGCATCTCTCCAGAGGTGCAGCGGCGTCAAACACAAAGCCGAACGTGCTTCCAGAGCCACATGGGAGGAGAAAGGGTTACTCTAACCTAGGCCATGGGTGCTGTGTTTCCCTCGGAGGGTTTTACTTCTCTGGGCTTCCCATACTTATCAGCTGCAACCCTCTGGGGTGTGGTTCTCCAAGGATTTTGCCCCCAATATCGTTGAAGGCCTTTCTGTGCACTCACTAGTCCGTTCCAAAGGAATTTCACTAAGAGAATCTTCTGGTTTCAAATTTGTATTTTTTATCTGAATAATAATACGTTCCTCAAATAGTTATTATGGTTGCTTTTGAGGAATTAAGACTTTAAAGTTTAGTACAAAAGTATTAAAAGCAAGTATATGTACATGTACATGTATGTATGTATTCATATGTATTTGATTTTATATATTTTTATACATAAAATCAAACTCAAGGGGACAGAGCCTTTCATCCCATAATTGGAATCTTGGCCTCCAATAAGAAAATGCATCTTTTTATGACTTACAAACTTGACATTTGAATCTTTTATATTTTGGTAGGAAGTAAGTCAGAACTCCAAGAAGATTTTTCTGGAGGCTGCCTTGCTCACAGGTCATAGGTCAGAAACCTATCAGACCCCACAGAAGAAGGACAGGGGCTGCTCCCTTCTTTTGGCTCCTCCAAATCCCCTTGAAGCTCCCCAGTTGCTGAGAGTAATTCTAAACCTGTGTGTATGGGAGCTGCCAATATCACTAGTAGCATCATAAAGAAGCATGTAGATGCTCTTTCAGGGTATTTCATTCCAAGAATGTGGTTTCTTTCTGTATGTGGTTTCTTTTAAATGTGCAATGCATTACTGCCCAGGTTTGGGAGAGGAAAAAAATAAAGATGGATACATGTAATTAAAATAAAACCAGGGCCATAGGAGACTGTTTATAGAACAGTAAAATGTTTAAAAAAAAAAATCAGAGGATCGCAGCCCCTCACCCCAAAGGAGAAACCATTATTTTTCTTCTATATAGTTTATGCAGTTACAAAGCTGCATGCACCCTGGTGACAGATCTCCATAGGCGGAAGCAAGCTGCAGTGTCAGTGCCTAGGCTTGTGGACAGTCTTCTGACACGCTCACCTGCCGGAGACAGCTCTACTTCTCTCCCTGCACTTGGTGAAGGGAATCATTCTTGACTGAGAAGGACTGAACTGAGATCCTGAGAACGTACTGCTCAGGGTGTGAAGCAGAGTCCACTGGCTAGAAGTGTGGGTCATATTCAACAAACCAGATGAAAACTAGCTGCCACTATCCCGCCTCATGCTTTGATCAATTTAATCCTGAGGTGTCGATAAGAAACGAGAAGGAGAGATTAACCAGTAGCAACAAAAAGTCAAAGAGGATGCCCTAGTTTATGGCTGCAGCATCACAGGGTCAGTTTGTTTCCCCACGTGCCTTTCAAATTCAAGAGGCCGAGCCAATCAGAGCCTGTTCTTTGGGACGACATTTATTTCCATCATTAGCCAAGTGAGTGGGGGTTATTTTTGCAGGGGCTTATAAAGGTCACCGAAGCTTGTTTGGTATTTTCTAGCAATTTCTTAAAGCATCTGGATAAGCTTCCCTTCTTCCTCTTACTGCTCCCCACCCCACAGCTTCCAGAACTCTATCCCTACTTCCTCTCTCAAGAGTAAATCGTTATTTCCTCTCTCAAGAGTAAATCGTTACTTCCTCTCTCAAGAGTAAATCGTTACTTCCTCTCAAGAAGGACAGGGTGTCTGACCTTAGGGACCACGGGCGTGTCACGTGGAGGCATGTCAAGCTGCCCCTATGGCTCACCTCGTCTCCCTATCTCCAGGATGGACCCCAGAGCTGGGGTCATCACACAGGAGCTTTAGCAAACTTACGTGAAGCTCTGATCAGAGGGGATATT
Organism: Balaenoptera musculus; assembly: GCF_009873245.2. Classification (NCBI taxonomy): domain Eukaryota; kingdom Metazoa; phylum Chordata; class Mammalia; order Artiodactyla; family Balaenopteridae; genus Balaenoptera; species Balaenoptera musculus. The sequence goes on from NC_045796.1 coordinate 74,830,629, forward strand.
TGGAGACACTCAGAAAGTTCCATCTTGAACCCTCATGTGGTCCTCTGTTAAGAATGTTTTCCCTTAAACTTTGAGAGATGAGTCATAGATAGCAAGAGTGAGAGCTGGAAAAAATGATCCTCCCTGGAGACCTGGCAGTGAAAGTTCTGCCTTCAAAGCAAGTTCTTCATGGAAAATGTCCTTTCTCAAGTAGTACCGAATCTTCTAATTATGCAAGAAAACTTTGGATTGGCCATTGCTACCCAAATGTGTCAGCCTGCCATTCTGTGACTTTTGGAAATGCTATTTGCACAGTCTGTTTTTCTCCTAGGGCTTACTGACACACACGACAGCAACTCCAAGGCCTTCCCAACTACAACATGTTAAATATCAGTTAAACTTAGTGTTGTCTTGACCACAGTCCTAAGAGTCTGGCCCTACGTTGCCAAACAGGAATGCAAACTTGGCCCACTGTCCCCTGTCTTTTTACAGATGCTGTCACCCCTTGGATTCTTCTATCCCAACTAAGTGCAGACCATTACACAGAGCAGGAGGCATCCAGCAAAAGCAAGAACATTCCCACACATGTATGCATTGTTTTAAGTGAGCTGCGTAAGAATATATTTAAGGTACCTCAAGAGTCTGAATCCTGGAAGATCTGCTATTAAGGGTATCTTTTGCATAACCATTCTTTAAATTTTGATGACCCAGGTGTGACGTGTGCAATTCCTTCCTATTGACAAAGCATTTGGTTAACTGGTCTTTGACTGGGTGATACCTTTTACAGCATTAGGGCAGTGTAATTCCTTAGAGCATTACGTGGTGCTTGATTTTACTCTGGGGGAAAACATCCCTTTTATTTTCTTAGAGACCTTTAATTAATAAATGAACCCAGATATTTAGATTTTTTTATTCTCTAAAAATAGGCTTTTCAAATCTGCAGGGGCTAGAGAGGAAAAAGATGATATAGAGGTGGGTTAACTTCTGAACATCTCAAACTCGATATGGTCCAAACTGGACCTTCCACCCCCAAACCTGTTGTTCCTTCTGTGGTCCTTCTCCGTGACTGGCTCTACAGCAGGTCTGAAATGTCTCCTTGGTTACCAAAATCCCACTCTTTCCAAATTTAAAGGCCTCTCTGTCCCATCTCCTCCACCATGGCTTTCATTCAGTTCCTTCCCATCTCTTTCCCTGTCGGTCTCCTCGCTTCTCCAGCTCATATTCCCCCCTCCACACTGCAGCTGGGATCATCTCCCTGAAATGCCAACTTGAGAGTATCACTTAAAGGCTCAAGATCTCTCAGAGGCTCTTCATTGCCCATAAGAAAAGACCTTCATTACTAGAATGACACAGAAAGCCCTTTGTGAGCTAGTTGTCTCCTCCTCTGTTTCACCTCTTGCTATTGTCTCCCCTTAGCCCTTTGTTTCAGAAATACTTAACCGATTGTAATTTCCCAAATCTTTCATTTTGCTTCTTGCTTCTATGCCTTGGAATGCTCGGGACGTTTCTCCATTTTTGTGTTGAGTAAATTCCTACTTATCCTTCGAAATCCTACTCAGGCATCCCTTCCTCTTTAAGCCTTTTTCTGTATGTTGAATCTTCTTGTTTTATTGCGTGTATTATTCTGTATTGTAAATAAATGCTGGTTCATATATGTACTTCTTTCTTTATTTGAAAATCATCTGGCATGGTTTACAGTAATTGAATTGAATATGGTGAAGAATTTTAATGAAATTGCTACTGCAGAAAAAATACCTGAGCACTTAATCCTCAATCATGTTGCCTAGAAGGTGACATTATTGGACTTGGAAGCCAGACACATAGCCTCAAGCTTAGGGTGTCTATTACATCTCAGATTGTACCAAGTAATATACTGAGTGTGAGTGAGTTTACAGAAATATTTGTAAATAGCTGCCTACCAGGTACTCATAATTTCACTGGTAATACAAAGCTAACACTTCATGGGTAATAATCAATATGCTAACTACTTAATGACTTTCCTTTTATTTTTAATGAAACTCAACCTTTGTACGTAGACATGTGGCTTATTAGCACACCTTCATGTAGTGCCTTTTATGATTGTTTGCATCCATTACTTTACTTCTAGTCTTTCAAACAGTTACACTGGCTATTTCTTACTTTCAGTTTTTTATAAGTTCAACATTTCTATGCCTTTATTTTGTTAAAGTATTTCCTCACTCCCTACCTGTGGACATTCATCAGAGTCACAGTTTTACAGTTGGATGGGATTGTTAAAACATCATCTGATTCTTTTCTTTTTAAAGTAACAGAGCAAAGCGAGAAGCAGGGAAGTATTTCGTGTGACCTTGCGTAGCTGGTTGGCAGCTGAGCCAAGATCAGCTGTCTTGAGACTTCCTTCCAAGCCTGCTGCCCTTTCCAGCGCCCAGGTGGTCTCCTTCCATTGGCTTCTTCACTGATCTCTTCCTCCCTCCCAACCTCTTTCAGAGAAGTCAGTTCACTTCACCAGATAGTACCTGTTCTTCTTGTTTCCTCTCTGCTTCTGGTTATTAGGGGGAAAAAAAGTTGGTCCTGGTGGCATTTTCTAGATTTCATCTTTCATATTACTTCTATAAAAGTCAAAATGCTACTTTTACTGTAAAATGCCTGTGACTTGGGTAAGGTTTTTGCTTTCCCTTATTTGATTTTATGGTTTTCTTGTATTCTTTCTGGGTATATTTTATGTTTATTTAGACCATCTATTTTTTATTTGTGTGGTTAAAATATGAGATCCTTTTCATTTTTCTTTCCTTCAGATTTTCCTTAATGTAAAACAATCCTAGAATTTGGTTAGCACGTACCATTTCCTTATAAAATATTATGGGATATCAATATTCTTCAGTTAAAAGAAGAACTCCTTTCATAGAATTCTTGAATCTCAATGTCAGAAGACTTATGCTCCAAGCTAATTTCCAATGCTTCCATTCCCTTTAAACACCCTCCCTCTGTGTTCAGACTTTGCTTAAAGATGTCCAAAGATAGGGAGCTCAGTATTTCTATGAAATTCCAACTGCCTCTGGACACACTACCTTTTAAAATCTTCTTTTCGATCCAGTTGAATCTGTCTCTCTCAGTAATATAATTCTGGGTTCAGAGCCATAAAAAACAACTCTAGCTCTGCTTCAGCCAACTGATCGTGTATTTGAAAGTGGCTTTCATTTCCCCCGTGCCTGTTCTTCCTCAGGCTAAAACAATCCCATTTCCTCCAAACCATTGCCCAATAATTTGGTTTTAAGTTCCCTCATCATCCCAACTGCCTATTAAAGGCCCAGAACTTACACATATATCTATTCTTTTTCAGATTCTTTTCCCATATAGGTTATTACGGAGTACTGAGTACTGTTCCCTGTGCTGTACAGTAGGTCCTTGTTAATTATCTATTTTATATACAGTAGTGTGTATATCTACCTGTACAGCTGAATCACTTTGCTGTACACCTGAAACTAGCGCAACACTGTAAATCAACTATACTCCAATTAAAAAAAAAAAAAAAGGCCCAGAACTGACTGCAGTTCCCCAGGTGTATGCTGACCAGAGAGGCCCAGCTCTCCCCTTATTCCTGACCTGTGCAGTCATGCTTTTCATGTGGGGTAACTTCCTGCCACGTCACACGGAGTAGCTTGTTATGGGGTGAATTGTGTCCTCTGCAAAAGATAGATTGAAGTCCTAACCCCTAGTACCTCAGAAGGTGGCCTTGTTTGGAAACAGGGTTTTACAGAGGTAACTAAGTAAAATGAGGTCTTTAGGGCGGGCCCTAGTCCAACGTGACTGGTGTGCTTAGGAGAAGGGGAAATTAGGACACAGAGACAGACACGCACAGAGGGAAGATACTGTGAAGGTGGAGGGAGGAGACGGCTACGTGACTGGAACGGTGCATCAACAAGCCAAGGAACACCAAGGATTTCTGGCAAACGCCAGAAGCCAGAAGAGGCAAGGAAGAATTCTCAGAGCCATAGAGAGAGCATGGCCCGGCCAACAGCTTGATTTCAGATTTCTGGCTTCCGGAACTGTGAGACAACAAATTTTTCTCGTTCTAAGTCACTCAGTTCTTGGTACCTTGTTGTGGCAGCCCTGGGAAGACAACACACTGTTCTTTCACCAAAGCTCCCTGCTTTTTAATTCCTCATTCTGTAATCTTTCTTTCCCTTCTCTCGAATAATATCCTGGTCTTTCCAATCCATGTAAAAAGCTCTTTATTTATTTTAAGTTTCATTTTTGTTTGATTTGGCTCATTACTTAAGCCAGTTGAGATCTTTTATGTCCTGTTTCCATCACGTGGGTATTTGCTATCTGTTTCAACTTAGAACCTCTTAGAGTTGCTGGGAGTCCTTATTCAAAACACTGGTAAAAGCATTGAATGAGATATTTACAATAGACACTCTTGAAATTCCCTTTAGGTTGACACTGACTTTCTTTACTGCTGTTGTTCAACCTGTTTTAAATGCAACTAACTTCCTTGATCCAATTTATAATTCTCTGTTTTGAATACAAGACAAAATACTATGAAAGACATTGTCTAACATCTTGCTGCAATCAAGATATGCCATTTTACATCCTTCTTCTTTGCCAGTTTAGTAGCTCTACCAACAATTAGTTTAATCTGGGATGATTTATTTCTTATTATCCCTACTTTCTTTTCATTTTGAACTTGATTTTCTTAGTCAACTCAAACCAAGCTTTTAATAATTCAGTCAAGAATCTTGCCCCGGGCTTCCCTGGTGGCGCAGTGGTTGAGAGTCCGCCTGCCGATGCAGGGGACACGGGTTCGAGCCCTGGTCTGGGAAGATCCCACATGCCGCGGAGCAACTAAGCCCGTGAGCCACAACTACTGAGCCTGCGCGTCTGGAGCCTGTGCTCCGCAACGGGAGAGGCTACGACAGTGAGAGGCCCGTGCACCGTGATGAAGAGTGGCCCCCGCTCTCCGCAACTGGAGAAAGCCCTCGCACAGAAACGAAGACCCAACACAGCCAAAAATAAATATAAATAAAAAGGAGACTGATATTTAAAAAAAAAAAAAAAAAAGAATCTTGCCCCAAACACCTATCAAATCTTTTGGTTTATGCTTTGTGGAATCTGTCTCTTCTCTTTGGAAATGGGAACCACAATTCTCTTCTGTGTTTTCTGGCTATTCAAGGATTCAATTCAGAGAACTCATTTGCATCCCCCAAGCCTTTCCTCCGCGCCCTCCAAATATTCATATGTATTTTGTCCAGATCATGAGACTTAAGTTCTTATAATTTCTACACTTATCTTGGTTTTAATTCACTCTTATCATTATTTCTTCTGACCTTTTCAGGCTGAAGGTTGTTTTTGACAGAGAAGATGAAAGATATGAGTTTAAAGTCCTATGCATATATGACACATGTAATGCATATATAAACATCTGATAATAATTACATCTTAATGTTCTTACATTTGTGAAATAATAAAAGCATTTTTATACATACTCCATTCTGTAGGTGGCAGATACCATTATCCCCTATGTTCTCTTAAATTTTTACTTGATGCAAGGGTCAGTCACTGAATATTTTCTTTTAAGCATCCTTTTCTCAAGGTTGACTACAATTTCTCTTGCCAAGAAATAAAGATTTGTTTCTACTTGATAGAGTTTCAGAATGTCCTGGAACAGCCTGGTACATTTTCAGTAGATAATTTTAGAAGAGGGCAGAATGTAGGTCAATACCAAAATATGTTATATGCAGTGTCATATGCATTGTTTGTGAGACTGCGTACCACACTAGAGAAAGCAAATTCTGTATATAATATGGCAAAATACCCAGGGCTTAACTGTTTAAGGAGCATCACATAAAACTTGAGTTGACAGGAAATCAAGTTCAAAATACTTGCTTTGTCATTGGTAAGGCATCTGTAAGAGGCACTGGACCCAGGAGTAGACTGTCCTTGTCATATTTTGGAAATTATTAGCCAGATCTGCCTGTTGCTTAAAGTAGGACGTGACAGCCAGATGATTAAAACCTGACACTAGGCCCTCCACACTGGAGCTGCAGCTGGGCAAGCAAGAAATAGCACAGAGAGAGAGTGGGAAGATGCAGTCCTCAGACACTCTTCAGGCAAATGGTTGGAGTCGGTGCCGGGGAACCCAGAGCAAGTCATGCTTCAATTCAACCAATATTTATTAGGTAGCTGCTTTGTGCCAGACATTGTGCTAAGTGGGGGCAGTCCAGGTAGGCAATGTGTAACGCAGACACTAGGCTGGTGTTTAGCATCAGATCGTTACTCCCTAAGAAGCAGTCTTGGAAAGATACATGCAGGACCACAGGCCTTTCAGGGGAGCTAGGATCCCAGGATGGTATGAGAATGAATAGGGAAGTGATCACATGGGGAGAGCTCGGGAAGGGGAGCTCAGGGGCAGGGTGTTATCAGATGAGCACCGTATTAGGTAAGTAGGGGTGTGACTTACACGGCATAGCAGGCATTTAGGGGTCACCCTTTTGTCACCATAGCCTCAGTTCAACCGTGACTAGAGTGCTTGGCAGAGCATCTATATTTTAATTCTGGCCAGATTGGATGAAGGTGTCCGATGGTGGAAGGGACAAGATGATAAGGGAGGCTAAGGTTGTTTCTGAATCCCTTAAACTAGGAACTAGGAACTTGAGCCTGTTGGTGTTTTCTAAGTCACCAATGATGGTCTGCATTATTTTTCTTGCATCTGTGAGCATCAAACTGTGGATGAGACGGCTCAAAACTACCCATTAGGGGGCTTCCCTGGTGGCGCAGTGGTTGAGAATCTGCCTGCCAATGCAGGGGACACGGGTTCGAGCCCTGGTCTGGGAGGATTCCGCATGCCGCGGAGCAACTGGGCCCGTGAGCCACAACTGGTGAGCCTGCGCATCTGGAGCCTGTGCTCCGCAACAAGAGAGGCCACGATAGAGAGAGGCCCGCGCACCGCGATGAAGAGTGGCCCCCGCTCACCGCAACTAGAGAAAGTCCTCGTACAGAAACGAAGACCCAACACAGCCATAAATAAATAAATAAATAAATAAATAAATAAATAAATAAATAAATAAATAAATAAAGTGTAAAATTTAAAAAAAAAACAAAAAACTACCCTTTAGAGTTGTAGATGCCATAGATCCTTCCAGGGAGACTCTAAAACTAGGGGATAAATCAAAAGAAGTATCATTTGGCTCTCAGAAAATTCTGGAAGATGTTAACCTTGGGAAATGCAGGCATCCAATAAAACTCTGAGGTCTCCCATTATGACCCTGCTCCTGTGATTATAGTTATTCTTAGACCCCTTTCCTATTAACCAGGACCCCTTCTGGCCTGGACAAGTCTTTGAATATTGATATATCTTCTGATTGCTTTAAAATTTCTCTTTTATTGTCACAAACTTGACTAAAGGACATTAAAAAAAAATCACTCACTGAACTGTCTCTTTAAGCAGCTGGTCTATCATTTGAATAACTAACAACATTTTCCTCTCAAGAATGATCTGAGAACATATTTGATAGGCAGAAATACATTTTCTCCAGTACTTGAGATTGCTTTCGTAGCTATCAGACATTTCTCAAAGATCTGGTGAGCTAGATTTATTTTTGAACATCTTGGTAATGATAGCAAATTGTGCCATTTTTCTTATCATTTTCACCAACAGACTTCTTGATTAATCTGATGTTCCTGTCAGAAACAGACTTCACATCCTCTTAAGAATGAAAACTTTCTGGACACTTTATTGACTGCCTTATATGATTTTTCTCTAGTTAATATACAATTGACATGCTTTTAACACCTTCTGAAGTAAAGGAAAGATTGGGAAACAGTCCACAGCATTAATCTGTACTCTAAATGTGTGGTGGGTGTTTATCCTTTGATAAAGGGGAACACTCTTTCAAACAACATGAAGGATAACATAATCCCTGGTTCTAAACAAAAGCTCTAAAAGTCCTGCTGCTCTCCCTTATTTTCTCCCTCCCTTCTCCTTCTTCCTTCCTTTTCTCTCTTCTATGCCTCTGCAACTATTTATTGAGGGCCATCTCTGACTGTTGGTCACTGTGCCCTGCCCTCACGGGGCTTATGCTTAAGTGGGAGAGGCAGTTGCTGAGCAGCTAATTATAAAAGTTAATTTATAAGCAATTCTGGCTCTTGCTTGTTAACAACTGTGTTTTTCTCACTGATGATCTGAAGTTCCTTGCTCTGTGACCTTTGCTGGTACCTGTCTAACAAATCCCCCAGCTGTTGATGGAGGAAGTCACAAACCACGGTGATTGGGCCTCCTCAAATTCACAGAGCCCTCTGCCATCACCTGGGACCCTCAGGGCTCATAACTCTGTATTGTGTCTCCTAAATGTATTTCCAAGGCACTTCTTCCTAAACATTTCCCCCTCTGTTTAATCATCAAACCTCCACTCTGCACAATCTCCCACCCTCTTGTCTCCTGAGAGGTCAAGGCCAGCAAAATTTTTCAGCTCAGAATTTCTGTATCCAGCTCAAGATTTATGTTCCTGGGGGCTTCCCTGGTGGTACAGTGGTTGAGAGTCTGCCTGCCAATGCAGGGAACACGGGTTCGAGCCCTGGTCTGGGAAGATCCCACATGCCGCGGAGCAACTAAGCCTGTGAGCCACAACTACTGAGCCTGCGCGTCTGGAGCCTGTGCTCCGCAACAAGAGAGGTCGTGATAGTGAGAGGCCCACACACCGCGATGAAGAGTGGCCCCCGCTTGCCGCAACTAGAGAAAGCCCTCGTACAGAAACGAAGACCCAACACAGCCAAAAATAAATAATAATAAAATTAATTTATTAATTAAAAAAAAATTTATGTTCCAAAAATCTATTGATTCTTCTGTTAAAAAGTCTCTTTTCTCCTTCTCTTAGAATAAGTCTCACTTTTCCTTTCTGAGGACTTACTCTCTCTAGCCCATGTCCTCTGATCTTCTTTGGACATTTGTTCCATAAGCCATGTTCTCTCTCCTCCCACTCCCCGACTCTGATTTTTATCATCCTTTAATTGATTTTTCTTCACAACCTCTACAGGGGCTCAAATCTCCTTCACACTTAAAAACAAGAGGCAAAATCAAAGAACAGCAACATCAACAACCGCTAACACAAAAATGAAAAGCCCTGCTAACTTCTTATGCTATCTATTAACTGATCTCACTGTTTCCTTTCAGAATATTTCAGCCTGCATTATTTGCCTCTCATTCCTTACCACTCAGTTTTTGACCTCCTCCCTGACCTCATAATTAGCACTGTTTTCTTTTGAAGGTGACGTTGAGTGACTACCCATTGACCCATTCACTTATTTAAGAAACAATTACTTGGTTACTTTTATATGTCAGGCACTACGGGAGCTTTGGGGTAGGGCTCCAATCCGTGCCTTTGGAGAAAAACTGCTCTGCAGGGTAACTATTAGAACAGATGTGGGCTGTGCAAGATATGGTGACTCTCAACCACCATAGCCTTTTCATTGATTTCTACAGGAACAGATGGTTTTGAATACTCTGCTCTTCTTATAGATTCCATGGCATTGCACTATCTAGATTTGTTCTTACCTGTGGGAGGCTCTTCTTCTCTGCCTCTTTCATCTGTGGTTGGATATCTCTACTGCTTTTTGCCCCTTCTATGTAGACACAGCCTCCACTTCTGTATGTGATCCTTTTGCTACATTGCCAGCCACGGCTCTGTTAACTGCAGCAGAAAAATGAAGACTGTGAAAAGTTGAGACCTTGAATTACGCATCCTCCTTGAGCACCAGGTTCACAGGGAAAGATCCAGCAGGAAACCAGGGGGAAAAGTCCAGTGTGGTATACAGAGAGAGGGCAGGGGCTCGGTCAATACACAGCATCAAGAGATGTTACACATATAGGGCGTGAAGATCTTGAGAATTAAGGCCCTTGTCAGCTCTCCTGACTTATCTCGGTCGCCTCCATGCTGTATTCTCTACACTATCTCCAGGTTTGTCTTGGGGAAGCATAGTGCTAACCATGTCACTGTCTTTTAAAAACACCTTCAGTAACTCCTAGCATTCAAGACTCCTTATGATTTGGTGTTTTAAGCCTTCTTTTTCCATTCTTCCTACTTGGGATTGTATGCTTTAACCAAACTGTCCTACTCGCTAGTTCCTGAACACTCTCCATGGTGTTTTCCTCTCTGTGTTTGCTTTTCCAATGGCTCTTCCCGCTATGACCTCCCTCTCTTCATCCCTATCCCTAATCATTTTATCCTTTACAGTTAGCCAAATGAAGTTTCCTCCAACATGTTCCTGATCATATCACCCAGAGGAGGAGACTGCATCATTTTCCAAATTACTGGTGCTAATTTTTAATATTCCTTTTGACATTTGCTACAGTAAAGAACACAATAAGATATCTGTGTGTTCATCTCTCTTATTAGGCTGAGTCCTCCTTGAAGGAAGAAGTCACGTAATAAACATCTTTGTATGGATTTTCAGTTCCCAAGACAGTGTTTTGCACATTGAAAATGCTCAATAAATGTATATTGAGCGATCCCTTAAATTGTGCTTCAAAGGAAGGTTGTCATTATTAGTTTGTTCTTTGATTCATATAAATTCGTATTCCTTTCTGGAAATAAATTATCCAGAAATCCGTGTTTTGAATTTATATTAAGCGTATGATCCAGTGAACGACAAGCTTCTCTGGGAAACATTAAACTGAGAATGCTATGTTCTGTCTTTTCAATCAAATATGAATTTCCCATTCAAAAGAAAAAAGCATACTTTTAGAAGGTTGAACAGGATGGCACTTTTGAAAAAGCTTTCCAACTGCATTCAGTTTAGATTAATTCAAGGAAATTATCTGACTCTGAGCCCACACTTTTTTCACGTAGTGTCAATTGGAACATTTTCATTCACTTCTGGCTTTTCTCTCTCCAGTCCTATGATCTCTAAAAACCAGTCTTAGAGGAGGAGTTTCATCCAGATCAAGGCTGTTGAGATGAACAGTGGAGCAGAGGGCAGTGTGTACAGTTAGTGGTACATCCATCATCTTGGAGGAGGAGCAACTCAGTAATGGGGTCCTGGGTAAGGACCATCTGTAACTGATGAGGGTGGAGGAGGAGATCAACAGCCACCAAAAATATTAGATTTCTTGATTCAGGGATGTCTAGCTGACCAGCAAGACCAAGTTATCATTGCTGGACTTTCCAAAGGTAAGCGCTAGAGACACAGTGGAAAGCCAAGGTAAGTAGTTCTTGGCTAGTCATCCACTAAAAATGAGTGTCTATCATGCTCCTGTCTTTAATTGGCATTAAACAGACATAGACAACTACTGAACTAAAAAGAAGAGGGTTCTCAAGTCATTGCAGGTACTTGTACAGTCTCCAGCCTTAAAGTGAATGAAAATGTCCCCTGCTGTCCTGTCCATCGTAAAAGCCTTGATCTGACTAAATGCTCTCCTCTCAAATTAGTTTTTAGAAGTCACAGGACTCCCAAATGCCATTCAGTTCCCAAAGTTTGGGCCCTTATGCCCTCCTTAAGGTAGGGCTCTGCTGTCTCTATATTAGTATCATCTCTGTCAATGGGGTCCTCGCCACAGCTTTGGGCTACCTTCCTCCTTTTAGGCTATTACACTGGAAACTTCAACCAGAGAAGTTCAATTCCTCTTTGGGAAATGTACAATGTATAATATCAACAGGCTTCTCCGATTACAAATGTACACTGTTGTGCTTCCATGTTGTTCAAACTCACTGTTCCCCTATCAAAAACCCAAACCAGCTGTTTTAAAAATTCAGTTCGATAGACACTCAACCTAGGGTACCTAATATTTCATAAATAAAAATATAATCTATTGAAAATTCACAAACATTATTTATTGTTTAGTTATTATTTCTTGGCTTGCTAAACTGTACCAGGCATCTCCTTCTTACTTTAACTTCACCTTCCATTTATACCATTTAAAACTACCTGTTTCCTAAAAGTTTCAAGCAGCGAGGTGTATTTTCTATTCCAGAATATTAATTTGCACCAATGTTCTATTCTTTTACACACACACACACACACACACACACACACACACTCACCCTTCGTACATCTCCAGCCCTATTAAGCTTCACTCACTCTCACTTTCCTATCATCACGATGCCTACAGCTTCTAAGCCAAAAAGCTGAACATGTTATCTGATAAATGACTTGTTATTTCCAGCATAGGAGATAAATTTTAGATCTAAAATGGAGGAATTTCTAGTCCTTTTATGGTATAGCCACAGCCCATCAGGATATCTGAAATTTAGCTAAGTCTGGAAAGCCTGATATATGAAACACTCACACGCATAGACTTCCCTTTTTGCTATAATATATAATTTGGCTCTTGACTATATTCTGTTTAGTGATCTTCTATTGTCTAAAAGTTTGCTCTTTGGGAGTGTGGAGGTCATGCTATATATTCCTTTTCATTTCTTTAATTTTTTCCTGGGCAGCTATGCATAATGCCAGTTACAGTGTATGTCTCCATCATCAAATAAATTATATAAAAACAGTGTATTAAATATGACATGAAATCTTGTTGTTTGCCAGGCATTGGTACAGGACAATAAATGATTCTTTTTCTCACGTGTTATCCTTTTAACTTTCAGCATCTTTATTAGTTTTCTATTGCTTCTGTAACAAATTACTACAAACTAAGTGGCTTAAAGCAATACACATTTATTATCTTAGAGTTCTGTGGGTCAGAGTCCCACATGGGTCTCACAGAGCTAAAATCAAGGTTTTTGACAGGGATGCATTCATTTCTGGAGGCTCTTGGGGAGAATTTTCTTACTTGCCTTTTCCAGCTTCTAGGGGTTCCCACCTTCCTCAACTTGTGGGCCCTTCCTCCATCCCAAAGTCAGCAATGTTGCATCTCTCTGACCCTATTCTCTTCTCACATCTCCCTCTTATCATAGCTGGGAGTTTTTCCATTTAAAAACTCATGCGATTATTATTAAGTGCAGTAAGTCAGACAGAGAATGACAAATATCACATGATATCACTTATATGTGGAATCTAAAAAAATGATACGGATGAACTTATTTATAAAACAGAAACAGACTCAGAGACTTTGAAAACAAACTTATGGTTACCAAAGGGGAAAGGTGCAGGAGGAGGGATAAATTAGGAGTTTGGGATTAGCAGATACACACTACTATGCATAAAATAGATAATCCACAAAGACCTACTGTATAGCACAGGAAACTCTACTCAATATTCTGTAATAACCTACATGAGAAAAGAATCTGAAAAAGAATGGATATATGTATATATATAACTGAATCACTTAGCTGTTCACCTGAAACTAACACCACATTGTAAATCAACTATACTCCATTATAAAATAATAATTAAATTAAAAATAAAAAAAACCCTCATGTGATTAGATTAGGCTCACTTGGAAAGTCCAAGATAATCTCCCTATCTCAGGTTCTAGCCATTTGAATAAATCAACTTCAAATTATTTCGGATGCAAATTGTTCACATCTGCAAAGTTCTTTTTGCTGGCTGAAGTAACATATTCACAGATTCCACCATTTTTCTGCCTACCACAGCATCTTCACGTCTACCAAATTCTTAGTAATTTCCTTAGAATCAACCATGGTCCTAACAACTTTTTTTTTCACTACTGATTTTCTTTTTAAAAAAAAAAAATTATGATTTTTTAATTGAGGTACAGTTGACTTATACTATTATATAAGTTTCAGGTCTAGAGCATAGAGATTCACAATTTTAAAAGGTTATATTCCATTTATAGTTATTATAAAATATTGACTATATTCCCTGTGTTGTACAATATATCCTTGTAGCTTATTTATTTTATACATAGTAATTTGTACTTTTAATCCCTTACCCCTGTCTTGCCTCTCCTCATTTCCCTCTCCCTACTGTTAACCACTAGTTTTTTCTCTATACCTGTGAGTTTGTTTCATTTTTGTTATATTCACTAGTTTTAGTTTTTAGATTCCATACATAAGTGATATCATACAGTATTTGTCTTTCTCTGTCTGACTTGTTTCACTTAGCATAATGCCATCCAGGTCCATGCATGCTGTTGCAAATGGCAACATTTCATTCTTTTTTATGGCTGCATAGTATTCCATTGTAACTACTAAGTTTCTTAATGGTGTTATCTTCCTCACGACTCTTTGCAAATGTGAACATCAATAATAATCTGTTTAATAAGCGTGTCATCCTTTTAGGGTTGAGTCTTCAAGTTGGGAACTATCTTGAAAATTTTAACCATGGAGTACAAATTTGCAGTCCAAATACAGAATTTAGCTCTCAGGTTTGTTTTATTTGACCTTCACCATGTTATAAACATGTATAAATTCAAATACCTTCAGGAAAGCACATTCTCTAGTCCCTATCATAGTACCCACCATCTTCTACTGTCTATACTCAACCTACTTACTGCATTCATGCAGATGAACTGCTGCCTTGTTCCTAAAGACATCGGAGTTTGTGATGTCTAATCTAGTCTGTGCACTAAGCTAAGAAGTTATCACTTAATACCTTGAGGTTTGTTAACATAACCTCTGTATTTCTAGTCATAGAGGTCTTATTATCTTACAGAACAGACTGTTCCATTTATGAACAATTGATTATTTTTCTACCTATTCATTTTGATTCTATCTGTGTTACATAGAATAAGTCTAATTTTCTGTTTTTCATGGACTTCTTGAATAATTACGGTGATCAAACCTCCTAATTCTTTTCTCTTCCATTATAAACATTCCCTATTCAGTTAACTTTTTCATTTGATATAGTGTCCAAACATTTCAAGTTTTTCAATCTCCTTCTTATAATGTGGTGACCAGAAATAGTGATACTACTCCAGATGTGGTCTGATCAGTGTCAGGTACCATAGACCTACTTTTTTTTTTTTTGCATACTTTTATTGACACAGGTAAAATCACCTTCACTCTGACAGCTTATAAAACACTTTAGGCTCATATTATACCTGCATTCAATTAAAACATCCAGGTCTCTTTTGTTCAAGATCTTCTGTTACATGAATGTCTGATACTGTAGTTTCCCTCAACTCTAGTTTTCGTTGATTCATCAGGCAGTAAACATTTATTGAGCACTGGCTGCATGCATGACACTGTGGTTAGTGCTAGAGGGTATAAAGAAGTATACAATATAGTGGAGGAGTTCATAGCTTCACGAGGGAGAGAGACTGATGCATAGTTTTGGTCCAGAGTGAGAAACACAGCAGGAGAGGTATCTGTAAGTCAGACTCCCACCCAATTAAAGAGAAGCAAGTGCCTACCAATGTGCTAAGGACTTTAAGTAGAGGCGGTCAATCATTGAATATTTAGGTTTGGAGCTGAGGAGAGGTCTGGGCTGAAGTCAATGATTGGGAGGATAGTAGACTTGTCATTCTGCATCCACTTATTCATTGTTTCTTCTTTTGCTCTGGGGATGTGAACCTTTTCCCCCTGGATACAGCCAAGTTTGGATGGCCTATCACCATGTTCTATTCTCATCTTCCCTCCCAACAGGGCTGGCACGTGTCCCAGCTAAACCAAGTTGATGCTTACTGTCTGGAATTTCAGTCTTGACCAAGTCGCTGATGTGCCTGGATGCCAATTCATTCAATGGCTGGGCCCTGACGAGACTGTTCCTGGGTTCTTACAACCCTGGGACTGCAATCCATCTAGATCTCACCTTTTTAATCGCAATTCTCCAGTTTTCCTTTCAATTGTGTGAATTACTTCTTATCCTTACCACAAATTCCATTTTGTTCTAAGTTGTCAAACCCAGTTTCAGCTGCTTGTAACTGTATAATTCAATAATATAACTTACTCTACAAGGTTATATCAGCTTAATTTAGTAATTAATGCTATAGAACTAGATAGGAATGTCTTAAGAGCACAAGTTCTAGAATCAGTTTCCTGTGTTTAAATGCTAGCTTTTTCACTAATAACTTTAACAAACTTAAAGTAAAATACTTTATTTCTGTGAACTGCAGTTTTGTATTTATAGAATGGCATGTCTAATAATCCTACCTACCTAATGCATGGTTTTAAAACATGAAGGAGAGAATGCATACAAAACACTTAGCCTAGTGTCTGCACATGCAAAGTGCTCAGTAAATGTTAGAGCAGGTAGGAATTAAATGTTGCAAGAGCTAATGAGGATTTGAGTATGGGGAGACTGAGTAGGGAGGGAAGAGATAGGAAAGAGTGAAGTCTTAGAGACAGAGGGGATAATCATTCCAGTTAGAATAGGGGCAAATGCTACAAGGAAATCAAATAAGAAAAGGGCTAAAAATGACAATCGTTAGTAACCAAAAAACCAAACAACACAATACAACAATGGGTAGAGGGCTTAAATAAATATTTCTTCAAAGGAGATATACAAATGGCCAATAAGCATATGAAAGGATGCCTGACATCACTCATCATCCACAGAGAAATACAAATCAAAATCACAATAAGATAATACTTCACACCCACCAAAACAGCTACTATCCAAAAAACAGGAAATGACAAATGTTGGCAAGGACGTGGGGAAATTGGAACTTGTATGCAGTGGTGGTCAGAATTAAACTGTGAAGCCGCTGAGGAAAACTATTTGTCAGTTTCTAAAAAGTTAAACATAGAATTAGCTTATGATCTAGCAATTCTACTTCTGCATATATACCCCAAAGAATTGAAAGGAGAACAAACATATACTTGTACATCCATGTTCATAGCATTATTCACAATAGCCAAAAGTGGAAATAACTCAAATGTCCATCAACTGATAAATGGATAAACAAAATGGTGTGTGTGTGTGTGTGTGTGTGTGTGTGTGTGTGTGTATAAGGGAATATTATCAGCCTTGAAAAGGAATGGTGTTCTGATACCTACTACAACATGATGTACCTTGAAAACATTATGGTAAGTGAAATAAGCCAGACATAGAAGAACAAATACTGTATGTTTCTACTTATATGAGCTATCTAGAATAGGCAAATTCATAGAAACGGAAAGTGGAATAGCAGTAACTGGGGGGTTAGGGCAGGGGGAATGGGGAATTATTGCATAATGAATAGAAAGTTGCTATCTGTGAAGATGAAAAAGTTCTGGAAATGGATAGTGGTGACACTTGCACAACACTGTAAATGTTCTTAATGCCACAGAATTGTACACTTAAACACGATGAAAATGGCAAAATTTATCTACTTACCACAATAACAAAAATAAATAATGTTAAGATGTGTGTTAAGATGTCATAAGGGATCTTTTTTAGTCAGTTTCAGGACGTAAGGCAAGAATCACCAGTTTACGGTGTGCTATGGGGAAAATGGGAAGCAAGGAATTAGGGTCATCAAGAATAGCTTCCTACAAAGAAGTTTGGGTGTGACAAGAAGGAGGTACTAAGGTGACAGCTACAGGGATAATGCAGAGTCAAGAGAGAGTTTCTAGAAGATATATTGAAATATTTGCGCATATTTATGTGCTAAAGTGAAGCCAGCAGGAGAGAGGTTGGTTATACAACAGAAAGAGGGAGTTGATAGAACCAGGCCCCAAAGAAGTCAATAGGAAAATGGAGGGAAGGCAGGAAGGTTGAGTGGAAATGAATGTAACTTTGTAGATTGGGTGGAAGGTTGAGGAAGTTTACATGAGAAGCATTTATTTCTTCTGTGAAGTAGGTGAAGGCCGTTAATGGGGGTGAGACATGTGAAGCTGAGGAGAGAGCTGGATGTTTGGAATAACGGCTGAGAGGAATAAAAGAGCTGATCAGTAATAAGTAAAAGGAATGCCGTTCATCGTTGAGGACATGGAAAGTGAGAATCATAATTTTTTTATGTGATTGAATAATTTTTCTCCATTTATAGTCAGCAACCTGGGCGAGGACTGGAGAAGGTAGATTATTGTGTTCACTCTGTATTCAGAGTTTTTAGGGCAGGGGCAGTAGGACACATAGGTGAGGAATTTGAAATCCAGTTTTGGTCATAGAACAGCTTAAGTAATTGGGGTCCAGGCTGATAAAAGAGAGAAATCAAGTGAGAAGGAAAACAGACTAGTCATTGGTAGCTTTCACTGCCTAAGGCAGTAGAATTATTTTACTTCTTGTGAAACATATGGAAAGATCACTGGCCTTAGACACCAGAGCACCTGGGTTCTAGATTCAGTTCTGCCATTAACCAGGTACCTTGTGTTGAACTAGTCATTTCATGTCATTGGGTCTCAGTTTCCTTAATTGTAAAATGGGATGGGATCAGAAGGTATCTGAATTCCCTTCTAGTTTTAATATTCTGGGACATAGATCAGATGATCTGCCTGACTAGTGATTTTCACAAGCCTCTGGAGTAGGAAACTCTTTTGTATAGACTTTTTTCTTGACACATAGAAGTTCCTTTTCCAAGGGAACCCTCTTGCACTGTTGGTGGGAATGTAAATTGGTACAGCCACTATAGAGAACAGTATGGAGGTTCCTTAAAAAACTACAAATAGAATTACCATATGACCCAGCAATCCCACTACTGGGTATATACCTAGAGAAAGCCATAATTCAAAAAGACACAGGAACCCCAATGTTCACTGCAGCACTATTTACAATAGCCAGGACATGGAAGTGACCTAAATGCCCATCGACAGATGAATGGATAAAGAAGATGTGGTACATATATACAATGGAATATTACTCAGCCATAAAAAGGAACGAAATTGGGTCCTTTGTAGAGATGTGGATGGACCTAGAGACTGTCAGAGTGAAGTAAGTCAGAGAGAGAAAAACAAATATCGTATATTAACACATATATGTGGAATCTAGAAAAATGGTATAGATTATCGTATTTGCAAAGCAGAAATAGAGACACAGACGTAGAGAACAAATGTGTGGATACGAAGGGGGGAGTGGGGGTGGGAGGAATTGAGAGATTGGGACTGACACATATACACTATTGATACTATGTATAAAATAGATAACTAATGAGAACATTAGTTATTGTATAGCACAGGGAACTCTACTCAGTGCTCTGTGATGACCGAAATTGGAAGGAAATCCAAAAAAGAGGGGATATATGTATACATATAGCTGATTCACTTTGCTGTACAGTAGAAACTAACACAACATTGTAAAGCAACTATACTCCAATAAAAATTAATAAAAAAAAAAAAAAGAAATTCCTTTTCCAAAGAACCTGGCCCCTTACACACTGTCAGAGGAAGATGTAATCCATATGTCAGCCAATAATAAAGAGAATATCAGAGTTCAGGTGTTCAAGCCATATACCCTACCGTACTCATCAGTGTGGTGTTTCTGTTGTAAGAATCACCTCTGGAAATCCTAGCTGCCTTCATTGGGGTACAGCCCTGCATCCTGCTCTGCTTTTTCCCCTGCTTCTCTTTATCTCACTTGGTAATGGTCTGTCCTCTAGCATGTTATTGAATAAATCGGGACATATTTATCAAGGGTCCATGAGGTGCCCTGCAAAAATGCAAGGACATTGGGAATTCAGGATAGTTATTTCACAGGTGTTCTACCCAGTGAAAGTTACATCCTGGTTGGGTAGACAAAACCCAAGCACACAAAGTTTTGTTGAATAACATACAAGCCAATAAATAATTAAGAGCTAACCTATGAATTAAAGACAAATACCCCTGGGTTTCGGCAATAACTGGTCATCACAGATCTGTGGGGCAAGTGGGACTTGAACTAGGCCTTAAACATTGGGTGAAGTTAGGAGAGAAGGCTCTCTTGACCATAAACTGGCAGAATCGGACTTGACAGTGAGAAGGAACTGGATTTGGTTTGGTTAGTCATTTTCTGCTTCTCTCTTCTTTTGGGAACCTAGAGTTACTTAATAGTTCCCTTCTCAGTTCTGTGTGGCTAATTTCCTCCATCTGTCCTTAGCTCCTCACACTTAATACAGATATTGGGATGACTTGTGCTGTTTACAGTGGAACTGAGGCCCCTCTTGAGGTTTGAGGGTGCGGCTGGGGAGTCATTTTCTTAGATTGCTGAGACGCCTGTACCAGCGGCTCTGTCCGATCTTCTCAGGGATTTGCCATTTTATGTTAAAAACAGCTCCTTGTGGTCTTTACAGCACGCCTGCTAAGTGTTGATAAGCATGCATTCCAAAAGAGCATTACCTTTCCCATGTGGTGTATATTACATAGTACATAATGCATATCACAACAAAGTAAACTTGTTTGACTAGAAAAAAGGTGGGAATGTAGTCCCACTGATGGCAATGCGAAGCTGGGTTTCAGGTGGATTATGCTTTATGTAAGCAGCCAGATTCTCACCAGAAAGTGACTTCAGATGAATCCAGGGCTAGGGAGGATTGAGTTTAGCACTAACTGAGTATTCTCAGAATAGATTAGCTTAACCCCATGCTCTGACCTTGGGAGATGTAAGGCTCAGAACCACCGTGAACTGAGATGACCATCACTTGACTGTTTATGTCCTCACTGATTTTTAATTTCCAAAAAATGTCGAATGTTTCATGTGGAGAGTGAATCCGTCTGCACAGCACTCTTCGGGATTCTGTGGCAGATGAGAAAAGAATTTGAGACAGTCTCCCCTTTTATGAAATTGATGGAGGCTGTAGGTACACACATGTGAAAATGAATGAAAGCTTATGAAGAAGCGTATAAACCAGAGCAAACCTATTTATTATATAATAATAATAGTGAATGTATGTTGAGCACTTATGATGTGTCAGGCACTATTTTATGTTTATAAGAGCTAAGGGAGGTGTAGGATTGACAGAAAAAAGTGCACTTGTGAAGCTGGGCCTTTACAATGCTATTTTCTAATATTTTTTTCACCTGTCCTTCAGATTTATTCACCCTTCAGATCCAAGAGTAAATCTCACTGTCTCAGAGAAGACTTCCTTAATATCTAGAATGACACTGCCCAGTATATAATAGATGCCACGAGTTGAATATTTAAATTTAAACCAATTAAAATTAAATAAGATGAAAAATGTAAAACCTCAGTTGCACTAGCCGTATTTCAGCTACTCAATAGCCACATGGGGCTATTGGCTATCATATTGGGCTGCATATATGTAGAACATTTCACAGACATAGAATGTTCTATTGGACTGCACTGGTTAGACTATAGATGTCTATAACACGTAGCTTCTTTCATCAGAGCCAATGTACTTGAGTTACATGTACAGTCTCTGTCTTCCTTACTGGATTATATGTCCCATAGAGTAGAGACTTTCTATCTTCCTAACCATGGTATACTCTTCATCCAGCACAGCGTCTAGCATGTCTGGTGTCTGATGCACAGTAATATTTTTGACCATTCACCAATGCATGGGAAGAAATCAACAACTACTTAGAGGAGTCAGAAAATGTCTCCCAGAAGAGATAACATTTGGATTGAATTTTGAAGGATGAATATGAGTTTGTCAGATTGAAAAGGGGACAGGCATCTGGCAAAACAGACCAGCATATTCAAAGAGACAGAATCGCTATAGCCTATGTTTAAGCAGAGAATGGATAAAAAACAAGGTCCTACTGTATAGCACAGGGAACTATATTCAATATCCTGTGATAAAACATAATGGAAAAGAATATGAACAAGAATGTATATATATGTATAACTGAGTCACTTTGCTGTACAGCAGTAATTAACACAATATTGTAATTCAACTATACGTCAATAAAAAATAAATTAAAAAAAATATCAAGTAAGAAGTTCATGGTGGTTGGAGCAGAGTTTGTGTGTGTGTATTGTGGGAATGGTCTAGGAGTGAGTGTCTGGGAGTGGGTTTAGGTAGAAGAGGTACAGTTGGAGTCAGATAGTGAAGGATGTCTTTGCTATGTAATAATTTTATATCTTTTGCTGAAGAAACAAGAAAACAGAAAACATTATGGGGGAGGGCACTGATATGATCAGATGTATTTATTTATCCATTCATTTACTTTAGCAGCACAATTATGGGAGCAATGAAGAAGATGGACTAAGCTAGAAAGAAACAGGGGCAGAGAAACAAGCTATTGTTTGGTTGCTACAGCTGGCACTATGATCAGGAAATAGGTCTGAGGTAGAACAGAGAGGATTTGGTGGCTTGTTGATGAGGTGGATGATGGTACAATAACGGATATAAGGAATATGGGAGGAGACAGAAGTTTGGAAAAGAGAATAATTAACTTGATGTGCCTAAAGGAAATGTGATTATGAAACTGTTAGTATAGTTCTGGAGCCCAGAAAAGAGATGAGGGCTGGAGATACAGATTGAGGAGTAGAGTGGTCAGCTTTTAGATTTGGTGGAAACCATGGGAGCCACATGGGAGAACTTGTAGCATAAGAAAAGATGGGGAGGAAATTAAGACTGTGGCGAATACTAATATTTAGAGTTTCTAAAATGAAGGAAAAGCCAATGAAGCCAGTTGAGAAGGAGCAATTATAGAGGCAAAGGAAGAGGAAGTTCTCAGAAGTTGGAAGGTGGGCAATAGAAGCCATAGAAGACGAAAGTTGGTCATGAGCATCTAGGGGTGTGCTGATAACAAATCCTAGCTCCTTTTCACATTCTTTAGCACTGATGCTAAATCCATGTAGTCTAGTCGCTTATAAACATTTTCCAGCACCAGTGGAATTTCCTTCCTAAGTTTTCTTGATCAGAAACTACTTTCCTGTTGGAAAGATCTTACAACCTGCTGTCAGGAAGGTGTGCTTGACTGATAGAAACTTCACATTGTGTTTCTCCCAGGGGCATTTCATGAGAATCATTGCTTTCCAGGGGTGGGTGTCTAAAACTGAACTTACTCTATGACATCTTGAAAGAGACAACCAAGAAACAAAGGTTAGATGCTAAAGGGAGGCTGATTAGGGTTCCACTGTTGGACTGTCATTTTCCTGAGAGTAGGATGTTTTATCATCTCTGGACAATGCCCGACTTAGACGTTTAATATCTGTCTGTTGCACTGGTCAACTGAACTACTGGAAGAATTAATTGGACTGTCCTGTGAGTTGATGAGTTGTCTGTCACTAGAAGTATTTGAACAGAAGTTATATATCCCCTAAATGAGTACATGGACTTCATGTGTTGGGGAAGGTTGAAATTGAGGACCTGGACACCTTCCTGGTCTGCTATGCTGTGGTCATATACAGTGAGAATTGTGATGGGTGGAGACATGAACTTGGAACATGCTCTGTCTGAACATGCAAAGGCATGGGAAGGAAGAAATGACAAGAAGATGATGAGTTTTCTGGAGATCTGGCATTCATATTCCCCCACCTGCCATCCAGGTACCTGACAGATAAAAACTCACCATAAAAGACTGAGTTTAAGAAAATAATTCAGAGAGCATCCTCAGTCTGTTGACTGTCTGATGACAGTCTGGGAACTTATCTCAGTTCTCCAGTATAGCTCACAGAAACACTGGTAGGACTGACTCAGAAATTAGGAGCTGTGTCCTGAGTGCTCATTTTGAAAAATAAACACCAAAGAAAAGTCTGATGGTTTCGCGGTTAAGTTTCAGCAGAGCTGACATTTCCTGTAAGGAATCTGGAGTGTGATAACATTGGAAAGGAGAGAATTCTTAAGATACACAGGACTTACCTGTCAGGTGCTGACAACTGTAGAATTCTATCTTTAGTGCCCTTTCCAAGTTGTTAGTTAAAGAGAAGATAGGCAAGAGTTCAAATTGAGTCTTATCCTTGACTCTGACATCCAGAATATTTACTAAAAGAAAGCTCTATTAGGATACTAGTCAGAGTGGAAAATAGAGAACGGTTGAAAGCATGGGTTCTGATGGTTGTCAGCTCAGCTTTGTGATTTTTGGCAAGCTGCCGACCCCCTCTCCAAACTTCCATTTCTTTCATCTGTAAAATCGGAATACTAACACCTAAACCACAGTTGCTGTGAGAGTGAAATCAGTTATTAATTCTACACAAAAGAATTAATTTATAACCTGATTCTTAAAAACAGGATATTTTCAGAGTGCTCGATATAGTAATTTGCACGAAGATTGGGTAGGTTAACTATATGTAGAATGGGTAAAAATATTTTGCCATTGTTACAGGGGAGACTGAGAAATTCTCAGTCAAATCTAAGAGCTTTCCAGTGGAATGAGAGTCCTGCCAGCTTTGTCCTGCTTTCCTGTTGCCAGTTGGGATATGGGTGCATCCCTGAGCAAGCATGTACTTAGCTCCTCTGGGATCGATGAGTCAGAGGCAGAGAGCGGAGGGCAGTCTGCTGAGCCTCTGTGACTCTGGGCCCTGCTCCTCCCAGGTTGGAAATGACTCTGGCCCAGTTTTGCGTTATTTCACCATGGAGACAAATGTTCCCGGGAGGGAAGCAGGATTTGCTGGGGTTGTTTATTGCTGCAGTAATATCTGACAGGTGTTCTGTAGCTGGTCCCCTGGCCTCCTTTTTCTCCTAATAAGCCTAGAGTTACCCAAACCCCATTTCCACTGCAGATTGGGGGGTTGCCTCACACCTCGGTCCTTTGTTGCCAGGTATGATGATACTGCCACTTCCCTGGTGTGACTCGCTGTGGAGTGTTCACCCCCTGTGTGTGTTCACTCCCTGTGTATGTTCATCCCCTGTGTGTGTGTTCATCCCCGTGTGTGTGTCCATCCCCTGTGTGTGTGTTTATCCCGTGTGTGTGTGTCCATCCCCTGTGTGTGTTTATCCCGTGTGCAGTGTTCATTCCCTGTGTGCAGTGTCCATCCTCTGCATGTGTGTCCATCCCCTGTGTGTGTGTCCATCCCCTGTGTGTGTCCATCCCCTGTGTGTGTGTTCATCCCGTGTGTGTGTCCATTCCCTGTGTGTGTGTGTTCATTCCCAGTGTGTGTGTTCCTCACCCGGGCTTTGGCCTCAGACCCGAGCAAGGCTTCTCTCTGAGCACTTGGTACCTAACTTCTCTTACCCCTGACTTCTGCTCCATGAAATCAAGATTATAGCACCTTTGTGTTTGTAGAAACCAGAAGAGATGGTGGTTTTGAAATAAGCATTTCATGTATGTTAGCTTCTAAGATTATTATCATTACTAACCACATTCTCTGGAACTTTGCATCTGCTTTTGGAACAACCCACTCTGGACTGGTTCCAAATAGGAGTATGAACTCTGAAACCTACTGGCTTAGGCCCAGGCTAACTCCAGATTTGCGTACGTGCCTCTTGTCATAGGCAAAATGCCTGCCAAACTTGATTGCATGACTAAGTGTCAGTTCCCTTTTGCTGCATTTATTACTGCTCCTGAGTCTACGGGCTAGCTAGGTAGCTCTGATCTCCGCTTAGTTCTGCTAAGTTCACTAATGCATCGTCTGTCTGTTGTTAGGTTGGCCAGGAGCAGGCCGTTTTAGGAGGGTTTTGCTCACGTGGCTGGTGACAGTTGGGCTTGGGTGCTGGGGAAGACTGGACTGTGTGTTTTTCCTCATCCCGCAGGCTAGCCCGATTTATCCTTATGCTGGTAGGCCGATTCCAAGAGACGGGAAAGCATTCAAGACCTCTTGAGGCCTGAATGTAGAACTAGCATGCCATCAACTTTAGGGCATTTTATTGGCCAAAGCAAGTCACAAAGCCAGCCCAGATTCAGGAGGATAAAAATAGACCTTACCTAGTCAAGGGAGGATTGTAAAAGCATACTGCAAAGGGCATGGATACAGGCAGTTGTGAACATCTGGGGGCATCAGTCTATCACACCCTCATCCTAAATTAGTCCTTAGTCCTGGGCTCCAATATCCTTGACTCAGTAACCAGTACACAAAGCTGAGCTATGAATGCACTGTATTCCATCCAAGGGGCTGAAATTATTGCCTTTTTTGTAGTATTTCAGCAACCATTTTCCTCGTGACCATGGAAGGAAGATATACATAGTGTTCTGAACAGGTCAGAGCTTCTGATCTTTCCTTCTTTTCTGCTTCTCCTTTTCTCCCTCTCTCCCACCCTCTACTGAATATTCTTTATTTTATTAAAAAATTTTTTTTATTGGAATATAATTGCTTTACAACGTTGTGTTAACTTTTGCTGTACAATGAAGTGACTCAGCTATATGTATACATATATCCCCTCCCTCTTGGACCTCCCTCCCCCTCCCCGTCCCACCCATCTAGGTCATCACAGAGCACTGAGCTGAGCTCCCTGTGCTATACAGCAGGTTCCCACTAGCTGTCTGTTTTACACATGTGAGTGTATTTATTCTTTGAACCAGTGAACTCTTCTACTCTGAAGAGTATAAAGCAGATGTAGATATTGGCAGGCAAAAATACGGGGATGAAATCCCAACTTCTAAAAGTTCTCTGCTCTATGTTTGCTCTTGGAATCACCCCACAGTTAAAATAAAGTACAGTCGTCACTTGATGTTCAGTTTTGAGAAACAAGTCTCTCTTTTTTCCTCCCCTCTCACACCTATGGCCAATATTTACTTTTCACCATGGAGTGGCTGCTGAAACATTTTCCCCACACTGAGTGCTTTTTTTGTCTTTCCTAGCAGGTAGGCCCACCCATCTTGGCCAGGACCTTGGGGCTCATTTCCCAGAGGTCATTTTTGCACATGGTCTGTGGATGTTACTTAGGTGTCTGGAAACACAGAGTCAGGAGGAGGAGAAATGCAGAGCAGAGCATCAGAAGGAAAGGCTGTGGCTGCCAAGTCACCAGGAGTGATGCTCCAGGACTAGTGAAACAAAGGCAAAAGTGCACGAAGAGCTGCCCTGGAAGGTCTGATTCCACCAAATGTGAGTCTCAGGGAATTAAGATTACAGAGTGACATGTAAAGCCAGAAGCACGATGCCTACAGCCACAGACTTTGTAATTTTGTTGTAATGACAGGTCCTTATGGAAATACAGACAATGACATATGAAAAGAGATCAGTAGCACAGCGAACTCTACTCAATATTCTGTAATAACCTAAATGGGAAAAGAATCTGAAAAAAGAATAGATATATGTATATGTATAACTAAGTCACTTAGCTGTACACCTGAAACTAACACAACATTGTAAATCAACTATACTCCAATAGAAAATAAAAATTAAATAAAAAAAGAGATCATAAAGTGCACAGTTGGGAGGAATGGTCTAGAGAGAACAAAGAATTATAAGGATGGTCTGGAGTGGCTACGGAACGCTGACAAACTCTGGGGAGTTGAAAATACAGGTTATTTTCTGAGATGACTCAGATGGTTGGGTCTCAAACAGGGGGCAAAGGAGTCAAGGAGACTGTACGTGAGTCCTCAATGGTTCCTAGTTTGCTGACTCACAGCCCGAGACTCAGGGTTGCATGAGACCTGAGATGCCATCTCGAAAACATGTTCTCTTGCCATCCAACATTTGAAAATGTTGGAAGTCTCTTCCACAAACCTTCCCTCAGCCCTTGACAAGGTTGGCAGCACTCCAAACTGTATTATATGGAAGACTGAATGTCTGCTTGCATCTCTGGACACACCCTGGAGTAGGGGAAGCTTGAGTCTCCTTGGAAGGAGACAATTCACTTCCCTAGTCAGCACAGACCCATCACCCCTGCTTCAAAGCTCTCATTTCACATCCGAATCAAAGGCTGGCCTAACCATGGAACACAGCCCTTCCCTTTTTTTTTGTCCCCTGTCAAAGTGAAAAATGGCTGGGTGGGAGCTCTAATTATGTGGAACATGCTAGCACTATTTTCATGCCCAAGAAAACTGGTATAACCACTGTCCTTGAAGCCGATGAGGTGATGCCATGGTGACCAGAGAGACAGGCTCGTTGGTTCAGCAGTAGCAACAAAACCCAGTGTTTGCACAGTGTTTTATGATTTTAAGGAATATTAACAGATACTATTTCATTTGAATCTTGGTCAGTTTAGTACTCTAGACCCAATAACTATTACCATCTGCTCGCATTTCTCAGATTAATAAACTGAGGCTTAGAGAGGCTGAGACTTAAGTAGGCTGGAAGACAAGATCTAGAATCTAGACTGATTTCCCCAACTCTCAGTTCAGTGTTATCGTCACTCTAGTGTAATCATTTTTTCTGATTAGTTTATCCTATGATTTTTAATTTGTTTGCAAACTTACTTTCTGTAACAAGGCCCCCAAATAAATAAATGTCACTGATCTTTGTCCTTTTCATAAGGAGACTGAAACAACTCCAAAGATTTGTCCCACCAAGGGAACTCTAACCTTGGCTTTGTGAGAACTCGAGGCCCTTTTTGCGCACCGTGACCCACTTAGGAATTTTAAGGTGTGTGAAAGAGATCTATGGGAGCGAAACAATTTTAAAACTTAAGCAGTTTTTATTCCTTTCTCCTCTAAAAATATGGGTCTCTTGCTTGCTAATGCTGACAACAGCCCAGTGAGGTAAGGAGGTCAGGAACGCTATGATCTCTCTGTTTTTAAAAGCGAGTACACAGGGAGGGAATAACTTGCCCAAGGACATGGTGACTCAGTCTGCAAAGGAGCCAGGGTGAAAACAGCCCTCGTTTTTTACTTTCAATACACACCAAGACCATGATCCATGGGCTACAGTGTTATGGCCCTTCACAAACGAGTGCCTATTAGTCAGACATGGAAATAATTATGTCCCTTTCACATTCTGAACAAAAAAGTGAACTCTCCAAGATATTGGCAAAAGAGAAGCCAACGATTCCCCAAGACCTTTTTTTTTTTTTTTTTAACAACTTTTATTTTTAAGTCACAGATGGCTATTCTGAAAATGAGAAGAAAAAAAAAAACGCTTTCCTTGTCTTTTCTCTCAGGCCTGGCCTCATATAACACTCCTACTACACCCTTGTGGGAAGAAGGATTACACTTTCCACTATTCCCTAGGAAAGTGTTCAAGTGTTCGTTCTTTTAAAATAAATAAACACTTGAAGATTTTTTTTCTTCTAATATTAGCTTTGGTCTTGAACCAGAACTGATTTGGTACTAAGGAACTCGAAAGGATGAATAGTATTCTCAATGAGCAGTAGAGGAGATTCTCTTTTAGAATCACCATGCAGTATGATGGACTGTAAGTGGGACTAATTTTGATGGAAAGAAATACTGACATGAGATAAGCACTCATCACCCCTCTTGGCTGGGGTCACCAGTGATGCCTATGGACGCAGCTGCCTATGTTCCTATCTTCCCTACACCATGTGCCATGGGTCTGGTTGTACAATAATAAATTACTTTTTTTTTTTTTTTAACTCAAGGCAGGGCTGTATTTTTTTTTTTTTAACATCTTTATTGCAGTATAATTGCTTTACAATGGTGTGTTAGTTTCTGCTGTATAACAAAGTGAATCAGCTATACATATACATATATTCCCATATCCCCTCCCTCTTGCATCTCCCTCCCACCCTCCCTACCCCACCCCTCTAGGTGGTCACAAAGCACCAAGCTGATCTCCCTGTGCTATGCAGCTGCTTCCCACTAGCTATCTATTTTACATTTGGTAGTGTATATACGTCTATGCCGCTCTCTCACTTCATCCCAGCTTCCCCTTCCCCCTCCCCATGTCCTCAAGTCCATTCTCTACATCTGCGTCTTTTTCGTTTCACACAAAGATTATGCACAGTGCCTAATGGAGGCCCTGACGTTATCCTTCTTCGTGCCTCTATTTCTCTGCTCCCAAATCAAGTCTGTTTTTTCATGTGCTGCTAGGAAAGTTGGATTAAATGACAGGTGAGTTACTTGCTGAAATGATTCTTTGCTATTTGATCCTCTTGCTGTAACATGTGTATTTCCTTTTTCTTACAGATGATGTGTCATATCAAAGACTGTATTTGTAGGATAAACATGTAGGAATAGACCTAGTGTGGTAATGCAGCCCTCCTTATATAGTGATGCTGGAAACACAGTTATTGAGAGAACATGTGAATGGGCAAGTGGAGATGTGAATTGCTCTGTCTTAGTCTTCCAGGGCTGCCATAACTAAACACCACAGACTGGGTGGCTCACGTAACAAAAATATATTTCTCACAGTTTAGAAGCTGGGAAATCCAAGATCAAGGTGCCAGCAAGGTAGGTTTCATTCTGAGTCCTCTTCTCCTGGCTTGTAGTTGGTCACCATCTCACTGTGTGCCCACATAACCTCTTCTTGTGTGCACACAGGGAGGGAGAAGAGACAAGCAAGCTCTCTGATGTCTCTTCTTATCAGGACGCTAATCTAATCGGATCAGGGCCTTACACTTTTGACCTCATTTAACCTTACTTACTTCCAAGAGGCCCCACCTCCATATATAGCCACACTGTGAGTTAGAGCTTTAACATATGGATTTTAGGGTGCACAAACATTCAGTCCATAACAAGCCCTGAATGCAGAGGTCTCATAACAAATCCCCAAAGCATGAGCAGACTTCGTTCCTAAGGAATAGACAGAAGCTTCTCCTTAAAATGTCATGAAGAGTGCTTCTACTTCAGAACTATGCTTGAGGATACAACAGATATTGATAAATCAAAAAGTATACTGAGGGCTTCCCTGGTGGCGCAGTGGTTGAGAACCTGCCTGCTAATGCAGGGGACACGGGTTCGAGCCCTGGTCTGGGAAGATCCCACATGCCGTGGAGCAACTAGGCCCGTGAGCCACAACTACTGAGCCTGCGCGTCTGGAGCCTGTGCTCCCAACAAGAGAGGCCGCGATAGTGAGAGGCCCGCGCACCGCGATGAAGAGTGGCCCCCGCTCGCCGCAACTAGAGAAAGCCCTCGCACAGAAACGAAGACCCAACACAGCCAAAAATAAAAATAAATAAATAAAAATTAAAAAAATTAAAAAAAAAAAAAAAAAAAAAGTATACTGAGCCTGCGCGTCTGGAGCCTGTGCCCCGCAACGGGAGGGGCCGCGATAGTGAAAGGCCCGCGCACCGCGATGAAGAGCGGTCCCCGCACCGCGATGAAGAGTGGCCCCCACTTGCCTCAACTAGAGAAAGCCCTCGCATGAACCGAAGACCCAACACAGCCAAAAATAAAATAAAATAAATAAATAAAGTAGCTATAAAAAAAAAAGAAAAGTGCTTTTAAAAAAAAAAAAAAAATTTCTGCTTTCACTTTAGTTAATCAACAAATCTTTGTGTGTTAAATTACATCAAAATAAAGACTGTAATTTATTAAAAAAAAAAAAAAAAAAAGTAATGGGTAGGGGCTTCCCTGGTGGCGCAGTGGTTGAGAGTCTGCCTGCCAATGCAGGAGACACGGGTTTGAGCCCTGGTCTGGGAAGATCCCACATGCCGCGGAGCAACTAGGCCCGTGAACCACAACTACTGAGCCTGCGCATCTGGAGCCTTTGCTCCACAACAAGAGAGGCCGCGATAGTGAGAGGCCCACGCACCGCGATGAAGAGTGGTCCTCACTTGCTGCAACTAGAGAAAGCCCTCGCACAGAAACGAAGACCTAACACAGCCAAAAGTAAATAAATAAATAAATCTAAAACTATTAAAAAAAAAAAAAAGTAATGGGTAAAGGGGAATATTTTTTATTACCCTGAATATAATTGTTTCCTTAAATTGTTGTAGAAGGATGTTAAGTGGGAATGTCGCATAGTCCATAGTCCTGGCTGAGACTCCAAGCAAAAGGCAATGGTGCCAAACATTCAAGCTTTCTACAGAGTGATGCTAGACTATCTGTGCAGGGCTTGCTAAGAGATGGTGACAGTGGTTCTGTGACCTATCTTTCACCTCCAGTTTAATGATAGAAAAGGGGTAAGATGGAGGTGATGGATGAGGGGAAGATTTCTTGGAAGAAAGGTATAGGCTTGGTAGGAAGGTCTGTGCTTATCACCCCCACTCAAACACCATGCACAGAGATTGTTTATAAAAAAGGAGGCAACAGTTCACTGCCTGGATGGAGTCATGTCTAGGTGAGCCCCTTTCTGGGCTTAAGAGCAAGTGGGAAGATGCTCTTGGAAACTTCTGGGAGGACCAAATCTTGTGGCCCAGAATTTAGAGTGTCTGGTGCCTGTCACTTGTCTGTAGTAGCCTACCGTCCAGGGGCTGTCTGGAGCTGCCCCTAAAGGCAAAGCAAGGACAAAGCGCTGCCTTAGGGATGGTGTGCTACCCCAGACACTAAATGTTCTCACGAGCTAGATCGATCTCATGAAATTTGGCTGGGCTACAGAGATCTTGAAAGGATGTTTCCTAGAGCACTGCCAGAGGAGGGGAGGCAGCCCCAGCCAAAAGAGTTCACTCTACTCAGAGCAGGAGTGAAGGAAAGTCAAGTCAGCCAGCCCAAGAGTGCAGGCTGTGACCTGGGAGAGTACAGCATCAGAAGTCTCTAGAAGGTAGGAGGTCTCTGAAGGACCCACTGAGAGATCTCAAGAGAGGAAGAGTTGGCATCTAGATATCTGCTGGAAACAATAGAAGCAGCCACCTCAGACCTCCCCTTTTCCCCCCCTCCCAGCCAGGAGTTGCCAGGGACAGCTAGAGAGTGAGAAGACACGAGCTTGGAGTGGTTTCTTAATATCAGAAGATGGGACTGCAAGTGATGGGAGAAGCTGTGGATCTGCCTGGGGCGTCACGAGGGCAGAAAAGAGATTCAAAAAAGATGGTTTGGAGGGCTGTGTGGAAGAAAAGTTGTTTTCTGTCAGAGCCCCACCAAGTCCAGACTATTCCATAAACTGGTAACACTTAAACCTGCATCATAGGATACTTCTCTGGAAAGATTTTGTAAGTAAAACTATATGAGAAGCTTAATGATTCTTATAATTCTCTTCGAAAAATTTACAAGTAAGTTGTCCTCATCTGAATACTTTTATTTGAACACAAAGTTTTGGATAAAAGTTACCCCTTGGAAACTTTTTCAAAGAAAAAAAATAAGCCTTTTTCTCATTAAGAATTGGTTCCACTTGACAATGTCCAAAGCTGTCTCTTTGTATCATTAATTATGTTGTCCAAGAACCTAATTCCAAGTGGAAAATGCAATCTTTCTCTCTCTCTCTGTACCTATATATACATACATACAGATATATGTATATATACACACATAAAATGTATTAAAAAAATGTGTGTGTGTGTGTTGATGTGTCAAATTTGGGCTGCAGTTCCCAGCTATTCAATCAAACACTAGTCTAGGTGTTGCTATGAAGGGAGCTTGCAGATGTAATTAATGTCTCTAATCAGTTGACTTTACCTCAGAGTGATTATCCTACACAATCTGCCTGAAAGTCATTAAAAGTAGAGCCAAGGGTTCCCTGAGAAAAAGAATTCTGCCTGTGGACAGCAGCTCCCACTTGAGCCTGAGTTCCACCCTTTCTGTGAGCTGCCTTCCTGAAGGCCAGACCTACATATTTTGAACTTGCTTAGCCAGCCCCCACAATCACAGAAACCAATGCTTTGTAATGAATTTCTTAATGTATATGAGTGTGTACATATACACGTACATGTATATGTATGCATATGTGTATATGTATATGGATGTAGGTATGTATATATGTATATGGGTATATGTACATATGGATGTATATGTATGTATATACGTATATGTGTACATGCATATATGTATATATGTATGTATATATTTATATGGGTATATGTATATATGTATATGGGTATATGTATATATGTATGTATATATTTATATGGGTATACATATATACATATATGTATATATGTATATGGGTATATGTATATATATGTGTGTATGCATATATGTATATATATGTATGTGTGTATGCATATATGTATATATTTATATGCGTATATGTATGTATACATGTATATGTGTGTATGGGTATATGTATATATATGTATATATGTATATGTACATAGACTGATTGAACCCTGATATATCTCTCTCAAAACCAGAGGATTGTATGAGTAACCTTACACCCCAAACCAGCCTTCCTTTAGTCAGGTCTACCCATGAAAGAGCACCATAAAGCCAAAACCAAAACAAAATCAGTAAAGATAAATAGACAGCTTATACTTGTGGGGAGTGAAAAATGATAATGTTGATTTCAGTAAACAACTTCATCTAGGTGGCAATAATACCTAAGAGGACTTCAAAAAGGTAGTTAAAAGAAAAACTTCAGTTTCCATAGTTTGGCTTACTGGAACATTTAAAAATAACAGATTTGGAAGTTAATATAAAACACGGGCTGCAGAACCAGACTTTCTGGGTTTGTATCTCGGTTCCACTTCTTAGTAGCAATGTTGCCTGAGGCAAGTTAGCTCTCTGTGCTTCTTGTATAAAATGGTGATAAACAATGGTGCCTCACCCATGGGGATGCTTGTGAAGACGGAGTTAATACCTGCCAAGCGCTTAGGGCCAAGCATGGCACACAGGGAGAAGGTAATGTTAGTTATTATTTTATCTTATATTATTGTGTTTGTTATCATAAATGTACTTAGTTTGAGAAGCCACTTGAATCACGGTACAGTGTTCGAATTGAATACAATGTTCTAGTAACATCCAAAGAAAAAAGAAAATAAATTGATCTACCTGCATATTTCAAAGGAGAAAGCTTGCACGATTTTAAGTGTTAAGCCTCTTCTTATGAAACATCAAAAGTCCATTCTCAAAATGTTGTCCTTTATTACTGTGGTGTGTATCCTGTCAACTCAAGGGGCTGTGTCCCCTTCCCCCTAAAAATTATGTCAGGTGAAGGCTGCATCTTTTCTGTTTACTTTAATTTCTAAAATGTCCAGTAACCTTCAGGCGTAGCTTGTAATGCCCAAATCTTTCTTCTCAAGATGATTCTTAAGGGAAAAGCTGGTTTGTATGTTTATTTAAGGATCAACATTTCTCCATTCTGGACAGTTTTGCTTACTTTTTAGGAAAAAAATCAAATATGATATAAACTATGAACTAGGATTCGGAAGAGGTGAAGACATTGTCATTTCTGTGACTTCAGATAGCAAGGTTGCCTGGCTGCCTGTGGTGTTCATGCTGACTTTTGTTGCTTTGCCCCGGGTCTGGGCATCTACTGGGGTGACTGCCTGGGGCTGTTATGAGTGGAATTGTGTCCCCACAAAAGATACTGAAGTCCTAACTCCCAGGACCTGTGAATGTGACTGTATTTGGAAAGAGGGTCTTTGTAGATGATCAAGTTAAGATGAGTAAGATTACTGTGCTTATAAAGGGGGGAATTTGGACCCAGAGACACATGTACACAGAGAGAACACCATGTGAGGACTGGAGTGATGGCGCCCCAAAGCCAGGAAACTGCCAGAAGCTGGGAGAGAGGCCTGGAACTGATCATTCCCTAGTGCCTTCAGAAGGAAGATGGACCTGCCAACACCTTGATTTTGGACTTCTGGCCTCCAGAACTCTGAGACAATAAATTTCTGTCGTTGAAGCCAGTCAGTCTGTGGTACTTTGTTACAGCCCCCCTAGAAAACCAGTACAGGGATATTTCTTAGGAATCCATACTTTTCATAGTCACCCTCTTGAGCCCTCTGTATTGAAAGTTCTATATTGGGTGATTTTAAAAATAAGTTATGAGGGAACATGATTTGCCTAAGCCACATCCCTGGAGGAGTTTATTCCAGAAAGGGAAATTAAAGAGTCACTCAGACTAATAAATACACTGGGCCTTTCGGCCTCAGACATCTGTGTTCAACGTGTCTCGTCTGTATTTGATGTGTCTGGCCCATGGCAGTTACCTGTAACTTACAAGATATAAAACCCTGTTGGACTCAGACATGACAGGGAAGTGTCCATCACTCATTCATTTTGATTATGTTCAACATTAGCACATTTAATGTGCCAATATTCAGAGTAATAAAGATAGAGCTATGAGTAAAACTCTTCTGGGAAATTGGTAATGAAAACACTTTTGTGGGTGATGCAGTAGTTTCACCCACTCAAATCCAACAGAAAAGTCCTCTTCATAGAGACCAGATAACCAAAGTTTTGACATGTACACTTTTCCCCTTTCGTCATAATTGCCACACTGGCTAGTGCGTGGTTACTGTTTCTTTGCTTTGCTTTTCCTTCTGGGAGCAAGTCTTCCCACGACGGAGGAGGAAAGACAGAAAAGCTGTTGTTTGCCTGAGTGTGGAAATGCCATCATGAATAAAGAAATTTTTTTAAATGCTCCCATTTCCAGTACAATCTGTAGTTGCAATTCCACAGCATAGTTTAGTTTAACATAGCCAGAAGCAGCTTGATTACATTACACATATCAGAGTGAAGATGCCCTTGGCCATTGAGATTCAGCAGGGAATGTCTGAACTGAAGCAAATCTGAAAAGTGAGAAGGCTTGACTAAATTCTCTTTTACCGTGTCATTAAAATCACTGTTTGGTGTTAGTTTCTGAACCAACGAGGTGTGAGTCATGATTTAAAGAATGAATAAATAAAGCCTAAACAATATGGGCTTGCAAAATAACATACATCAATTCCCTTAAATGGAAAAATTTAGCTGCTGTGCACTTAAGACTTGTAAACAGGATGCAAAACCCAATACTAGGGCACACCTGCTTATACATAAGGATTTTTCTAGGCCCTGGGAGTAACACAAGGAAGGAGAAGGAAGGCATTTACTCCCAAGAATCTGAAAGTCTGTTTAAAAAGTCAGGACACGTATAGTGAAAATGTACCTAACAAAAGATTAGGTAATACACAATCTGAGACAAATGAAAGATACAGTACGCAGTAAACACTATAGTATATTCAAGAGACAGGGGTTACATTCTTCAAACACTCATACATTGTTTCAGTCAGTCAGCAGATATTTACTGAGTGTCTATTATATGTCATGGTTGGGGCTGAGTGAGGAAAAAAATTATAACTAATATGTCCTTAGCAGATAACTTTAATCCCATTTTACGGGTGAGAACATCAAGGCTAAGAGCATTCAAATAACCAAGCTGACTAATCCAAAGGAGGAGTAGAGCTAGACATGAAGGTTTGAACAGCAGCTTCAGAGATGACTCAGGGATATTGGGCCTGGGTGCTTGAGAGGCCTGTGAACTGATGTGGAATCAGGTGAGTGAACTGCTGTCCAGGGGAGATGGGGGATTTCACTTTTAGTCTCTTGAGCTTGAAGCAATGGTGGGATGTTCACGTGAACCATCCACCGGGCCTTTGGAGATGGGGACCTGCATTTCAAGAGGGGAGTTCGTGATAGCTAACGATTTGGAGTCATCCTTGTAGAAATGATAGTTGAAGCATTAATAAGAATGGATGAGTTTTTCCAGAAGAGAAAGTATTCATAGTTGAGAGGAGGGGCGAAGGTTGCAATCTTGTGAAAAGTCTCTGGTGGGGGGAAAGGACTGGTAAGACCAGACACCAAAGAGACAGCAGGACGACTGTCCGATAATGCTGCTTTATCCCAGAGGCTGACAGAGTATTACTTCAAGAGGAAACATGTTGAAAGCCGCAGGAGAAAGGGGGATGAAACCAGGGCCTTTGAGGATAGCGAGAAGGAGCTGATTTGTGGTTCTGGGGAATGCAGGTTCAGTAAGGCTGAACCAGACTGTGTTAACATACACACACTACTGTATATAAGATAGATATCCATCAAGGACCTACTGTACAGCGCAGGGAACTCTACTCAATATTCTGTGATAACCTATATGAGAAAAGAATCTGAAAAAGAATGAATATATGTATATGTATAACAATCACTTTGCTGTACACCTGAAACTAACACAACATTGTAAATCAACTATACTCCAATTAAAAAAAAAAAAGAGAGAGAGATGGGCAGGTAGTGAGAATTGAAAACAATAGAAATTTGAAAAGTTTAAGTGTGAAATCTTTAAAGTGAAAAAAAAAAAAGATCCAATGTAGTTTTTGTGCTTTGTCCAAAGAATCTAATACAATTCATATTATCCTGCTAAGAAATAAAAGCCACGTTCTACTTTCCCGATGCCTTTAATTGCTCTTCCAGCAAGGTTGGCAGAATGCTCTAGGGGATTATCTGAAATGTGATTCCTATTAGATACAGCATTTAGTCATCATCATGGTACAGAGAGTAAGACATGGCGGAGCAAAATCAGACACAGGTCAGGCTCAGTGCTGGCCCAGAAGACAGACCTGCTGGACAATGCTCCTCCGTGGCCTTTGTCAGTCACCGGTTCTTCTCACTGCCCAGTGGGAATGTTGAATGGAATGTGGATGTGTTAATTGTGGAGATCATGATTTTATTGTACAAATTTTGGGGGGAACTCTTTAAGGAGTGACCTGGTGGCATCCAGCATTGAAGACCAGAAGGCAAGGATTTCAACAAGAAGATCAACAGGAATAAGCTCACTGTAAGCTAACTACAAAAATGAAGACTTCATGAATTTCATGGCTTTCTGCCACCTCCAACTTACCACCTTTCTGAAGGCTTTTTATTTAAATATATGAATATAAATTTATGTATAATACACATTGGTATGTATGCATACATATGAGTATATATATAGTTTTAGAATTGAGGTATATCTATATCTGTATCTGTTTATCGGTATTTAGTTTTGTGTTAGTTTTCCATTTAGTAATAAATCATGACCATTTCCCCATGAAAACTATTCTAACAGCTAATAATTCCTTATGTGAATAACTCATAATTCATTTTCTCGATTGTTGTAAAATTTATAGAAGATTTCATTAAGGATATTTTCACTTTCTGATATTTGTTACAAATATTTTCATAGTTTATGAGTTGTCTTTTAATTTAATCTTTGGTGTTGGAAGCTTTCATTTTTATTTAGTTTATTGGCTCTATTATGATTTTGTTCTTGCTTTTTAACCTATAAAATCTTTCTCTGAAATTCAGTTATTTATTCAGCTTTGGAAAGCTGAAGTTTAATTAGGCTGGTGATTGCCCTTACTAAATCCTAGACTTCGGCAAATTATTATTAATAAGAATTATATAATAGTCCCAGTCAGAAGGACATAACGTTAGTGAAGAGGAGAAAATATGACCAAAAGAATAAAGTACCAAGTCTTGCTAGCAAGACTTTTCCCTTTATGTTTTCTTCTTTGTCAATACACCTGTAAATGCCTTCCCTACTCCAAAATTTTGTAACTGTTTCTAAACTTTCTTCTAGTTCTTTTATAGTGTCATCTCTTCCACTTAAATTTTCTCCATTTGGGGTGTTTAACTTGCTATATGCTGAGATCTAATTGTTTTTTTGTCTTAAAAGGAGCCTGAGTCTCAGTACTACGTATTAGGACATTATCTTTTTCTGTACTGACCTGGAATGGTAGTTGCTAATATTCTGGTAACATTCGGTTGGTTAGGATTCCCTTCTAGCCCCCTACCCTGTGTTTATAACCAAAATTGTGCAGCTTTCTCTTGACACCTTTGTCTCTTATATTTTGTTAAATTTTTGATATTGGGAATATATTGGTTTCATTAAGTATCTAAAAAAATGTCATTCCACATTTTAAAATACTCTAAAATCCTTCATAGAGCATGAAAAATATTTGTTGCCTGACACTTGAAAGATCTCATTTATACAACTGTTGGATTATAGAGCCTTCCTTGAAGACAGTTCTTCAAATTTGAAAAATAATGTCCATAGCTATGGACCTATTATTTTATTCCTATTGAGTCATCTTGATCATTTATATTTTATTATAAGCTGTCCATTAAATAAAATATTTAGAATTTTTATATTTAAAAAAATATTTATATAAAAATTTGTATAGAATACTTGTACAAAGTATTCCCTCATAATTTAAAATCTTCCCATGTTTCTTTATTATATGTGCTTTCTCATTAATTATGTTTGTGTTTCTTCTCTCCTGCTAAATTTTTCAAAGTGTACTTTTTGTTTTTACAAGGAACCAACTCGAAATTTTAAGCAATTTCTATTACTGTCAAATTTATTTAGTTATATTTATTTATTTATTTATTTTTAACATCTTTATTGGAGTATAATTGCTTTACAATGGTGTGTTAGTTTCTGCTTTATAGCAAAGTGAATCAGCTACACATATACATATATCCCCATATCTCTTCCCTCTTGCGTCTCCCTCCCTCCCACCCTCCCTATCCCACCCCTCTAGGTGGTCACAGAGCACTGAGCTGATCTCCCTGTGCTATGCGGCTGCTTCCCACTAGCTATCTATTTTAAGTTTGGTAGTGTATATATGTCCATGCCACTCTTTCACTTCGTCCCAGCTTACCCTCCCCCCTCCCCTTGTTCTCAAGTCCATTCTCTAGTAGGTCTGCGTCTTTATTCCCGTCCTGCCACTATTTAGTTATTTTAATTATTCAAAATTTTCTTTCTTCCAGCCTTCCTTAGGTTCTGTGTTGGTCTTCTTCTGACTTTTTAGGTTTAAATAAAACCTTGAGGACTGTCTTCCTAAATAAATTTGGTCATTTTTCCAAAGTTTCTATTTTTATTTTCTAAATCAGTGGCTTGAAAGTGATATGTCTTGACTCATTGAAAAATGTTGATAAACCTGTTATCACAATAATTGTGTTGGCTTCAGAAAATTTATTGAAGGGCTTTTTATTTTTTTTAATATAGTAAAGTAATATGAGTAATGTGAGAATTAGCTGATCTTTATAACTTGGATACTTGAAAGGTCTCACTGGTAAACTGTTTGGACCTAAGTTGTTTTTAAAAAGCAACTTTTTAAACTTATTTTTGTCAGTTTGTAAGGACTTTATAATTGAATTTAAAATTATCTAAGATTCCTCGTGTTTAAAATGGAAGCTTCAACTTTCTTATTTTCATAAATGATATGTTTAATGTTTTCTGTCTTGTGTTAAGTTTTGTTTTTGTTTTGTTTTTCCCTTATTTGCTTTTTTAATGCACCCATTCTCTTGTCTGGTTTTTATGATTTTGAACTTTTTTTGACATTATTGTAAATTTTAAAATTCAATGATTTTGAAGATTTACATGTGTTTTACATTTGACTTCTGGCTATACTTATATTTATTCAAAAATGTACCCCGAGTTTTCTTTTCTAATCATCAGAATTTAATGCAACTGTATCTTTTGAGTCATTCTTTCCCAGTGTTAGGTGAGGAATTCAGCATGGTTTTAATCATCTTCCCTTTTAATATAATTTGTGTTTCATTCTCTCATTGTTGTAATATCATTATTTTGTATATTATACATCTCTTTTCTTTTGGGAATTTTTTTCTTGTTCAGTTTTGTCTTATTTTTAATAATCATTCAAACACAATTCTTTTTTAATGGGTTTCAGTATCAACTGTTAATCTTTTCTTCCTCTTCCCTTCCTCCCTTCCTTCCTCCCTTTCTTCCTCCCTCCCTCTCCCTCTATTTCTTTGACCTTCTTACCATGACCTCCTTTTTTTTTTTTTTTTTTAAATCTTGTGTCAACTTTTAAGGCATTTCCAGGTGATATCTTGACAATATAGATTGAAATTAATCATTTAATAGCCTCAGAAGAGAGCATGATTTACTGGTTTTCTTTTTTTTTTATAAATTTATTTATTTATTTTTTTGGCTGTGTTGGGTCTTCGTTTCTGTGTGAGGGTTTTCTCTAGTTGTGGCAAGTGGGGGCCACTCTTCATCGTGGTGCGCGGGCCTCTCACTGTCGTGGCCTCTCTTGTTGCGGAGCACAGGCTCCAGACGCACAGGCTCAGTAGTTGTGGCTCACGGGCCTAGTTGCTCCGCGGCATGTGGGATCTTCCCAGATCAGGGCTCGAACCCGTGTCCCCTGCATTGGCAGGCAGATTCTCAACCACTGTGCCACCAGGGAAGCCCTTACCGTGACCTTCTTATTCATGATTTTTAAATTTGGATTTATCTCCTGTCATAGCATATCTTCAAGTAATTTTTTTCCAAATTGTAGATGATACATTTTTCTCAATATGTCTGTATTTTATAATAACTTTCTATTTCCTTCATGCCTGAGTGGCAAGTTGGCTTAACATAACCTCTTTAGCTCACCAACATTTTTCCTTCAATATTCTGTGGTTTATATTTTCGTTGCCTCTTAGCATTTCGCATTGCAAAATAATAGCTTGAAGCCAACCCAATTTTGATTTCTCTGTTAGTGACATGTGTTTTCTGGAGGATTTCTTGTTAGATGGTTTTGTTTATTCTTGTAAGTCCGATATTTTGTCACTCTTGGGTTCTTTTCAATATTTTACTCTAGGACCCTGTCAACCTAAGGGTCATCTTTGGCAATTGTGTCCATATTTATCTTATCCCAAATTCCTGCTGATTTTTTACCTCCTAATCATTTCTGGAATCTTTCTCACTCTCCTCTGCTACCCTCCAAGGTCAAGCCACTGTTATCTCTTACTTGGACTCTCATCTCATATAAGAGCCTCTGACTTGCTTCTTTATAAACCTACACACTCTAGCCAGAGAAACTGTTTTCCCCCCAAATTCAAAGTTTGTTCACTTCACACATCTGCTTAAATTACCTCAGTGGCTTTAGATAAAGAGCAAAATCTCTAACATGGATTTACCATAGAATTTTTCAAACAGCAGGTGGGGATCCATTGATGAGTCATGAAATCAATGTGTTAGGTTATAAAAGCATTAAAAATCATTATATACATGAACTATATATATGTGATGGCGTGTATATATACACACACACGTATAAAACATATACAATGTGCATAAATCTAAACAAAAGATTTCACAAACTCTCACCTACTCTTACAATGA
Source organism: Balaenoptera musculus (assembly GCF_009873245.2). Lineage (NCBI taxonomy): Eukaryota > Metazoa > Chordata > Mammalia > Artiodactyla > Balaenopteridae > Balaenoptera > Balaenoptera musculus. Next base: position 74,872,965 of record NC_045796.1, read on the forward strand.
GAAAACCACTCTGATAGGTCCTATTGTATTCTGTTCTATTTCATGGTTTTTTAAAAACTCTTTCATGATCTAGCAAATTGAGTTCTATATATGTACATATGGGTATGTGTACTGGGATGTGAGGTACAAAGTATTTCTTACTGAAGGTCATGGTGAAAAAAAATGGTTGAAGTCTGACCTACAGAGCCCTGGATGGTCTAGCCCCTATGTACCACCTCCTCATACGTGTTCCTCTTATCTTTCTCTGCCCCAGTCTCACTGACTTTCCTTTAGACCCTCAACCATGCTGTGCTCACTTTTACTAAAGCGCTTTGCATATGCTAGTCTCCCTGCCTGGGACTCTCCAGTTCCCTGGTTAACTCCCACTGTCTCTCAGACCTTGTATGGAACAGATCTTCCTCAGGAAAACCTTCTGTGACCTCCTGACTAGGTCAAATCCCTCATCACATGCTCTTGTAACACCATCTACTCTTGTTCTGGTTGTGATTTCATATTATTCATGTGATTATTTGTCTGTTTCTCCAATCCCCCATAAACGCAAGGAGATGGCAGATGTCCCTTTCTGTTTCATTTATCCGTGTCTCATTTATGTGTACTTTACAGAATGGGCTCCCAATAATGACTCGTATATGATAAATAAATGTCTATTCACACATTGTTTTGGTTTAGTCTGTGAAGACTGTTTTTCACTGTACTTTTTGTTACTGCTTTGTTTCTAACTTCTTGTTTCTTCCCACTCTCTTGTGTATTCCTTATGAACATCTAGACTTCTTACAGTGGATACATTTTTTTCTTTCCATCTTGATCAATATTTTAATATTTACTCTTCCCCTCTGCATTCTGAAATAGCTTCTCATCAGTTACAGAATTTAAACTGTGTAAATTCTGCTTTTTTCCTGCCTCTACTTTTTTATTTACTGCATATTGTTTTCTTACTTGAACCTGATGTGTTCTTACCTTACTCTGTTGTTATCTTTAAATCCCAGTCTATTCTCCTTATTCCTTTCTGCTCCTTTATCACATAAACCATATCTCTTTTCATCTTATTGAGGACTCCAAGCAGTTTTATAAAAATTTCTTCTGTTTTTTTTTGTTATAACATAGTTTCCAAAGTTTATTTATTTTAGGACTCAGGAGGATGAGATTGCATTAACCTGAGCTTCAAGGATCTCCCTCTCTTTTCTTTTCCTCCTTCTCCTTCTCTCTCTTCCTCTTTCTCTTCTTCATCTTTTTTGCCGACACACTGGGTGTGCTACTCACTGTGCACTGGGGAGGTGTAGGTTCTCGGATCTCCAGATAGAGGACATGCAAGGCACCTTGCCCAAGAGCAGTTCATTAATGAGGCTCTGTTGGCATGAGATGGAATCTTCTTCTGTTTTAGAGTCTATTTCTCTGATGCACATTATAATATCTAAGTATTTTTATAGATTTACTGGATGGGAGTGTGGAGAGGGATGGGAATTCATATTTTGGCTGATCCTGAAATTTGGCCTGAACATTGATGTGAAGCTTTGATCACTTCTCAGGTTGATGGAGAATGTGCCTCTCTGAGCTGAGGGACAGAAAATGGTATGTGTCAAAGTCTCTTTTCTGCCTACTTCCAAGTTGGCAGGTTCATTCTGTTTAATGAAGTAAAACATGGATTGACAAGTGCTTGTTTCTGAATTTAGCTCCACTGTCTTTGCAATTAGTTAAAGTTCCTCTTATATGAAGGCAACAGGTAAAGCAGCAATCTTAGTTTTTACTGTCTGGGTGTGTTTTCTTTTTTATGTTTTCGTATATATTATATGATGAGATTAAAATCATGACTGGATTTTCATGGACTGACTATTCTTTCACAAAAAGTTTGTAGATTGACTATTCTTAAACTTGAGAAGATAAAGGAATTCACTTAATGGTATCAGGCAAGAAATTATACTCACAGTCTCTTTAGGATTAGTTGTATAAATCAGCTTGGGAATACTTCACTTAGTCTTCTTAAGCAGATGCTAAACATGTCTATATCAAAAGACCTTTTCTTGATACATGCACCCCAATGTTCATCGCAGCACTATTTACAATGGCCAAGACATGGACGCAACCTAAATTTCCATCGACAGATGAATGGATAAAGAAAATATGGTACATATATACAATGGAATATTACTCAGCCATTAAAAAAGAATGAAATAATGCCATTTGCAGCAACAGGGATGGACCTACAGATTATCATACTAAGTGAAGAAAGTCAGAGAGAGAAAGACAAATATCATATGATATCACTTATATGAGGAATCTAAAAAATTGATACAAATGAACTTATTTATAAAACAGAAACAAACTCACAGACTTAGAAAACAAACTTATGGTTACCAAAGGAGAAAGGTATGGGGGGAGAGGGATAAATTAGGAGTTTGGGATTAACACATATACACTATTATATATAAAATAGATAATCCACAAGGACCTACTGTATAGCACAGGGAACTCTACTCAATATTCTGTAATAACCTAAGTGGGAAAAGAATCTGAAAAATAATAGATATATGTATATGTATAACTGAATCACTTTGCTGTACACCTGAAACTAATGTAACATTGTAAATAACTATACTCCAATATAAAATAAAAATTAAAAAAAATTTTTAAATAAATTAAAAAAGATCTATTCTTGGGGATATCTTTATTTATGAAGTCGCTCATATATTATAGATGTACATCTCCCCCCCCTCCTTAACGGAGAGGGTTTCTGGAATCTACAAAATATAAACAATTTGTCCTGTGCTGTGAAGCCATACAGATACTAACACTCCCCTTAGCACATTTATTTACCTGAATTCCCCAAGGTAATTACATTTTTGGTGTTTAAAATTACCAAGTTTGCAAGAGGAAACTTTTGGAGGTGATGGATATGTTTATTACCTTGATTATGGTGATGGTTTCATGGATGTATGCATATTTCAAACCCATCAAATTGTATACATCAAATATATGCACTTTTTGTATATCAATTACACCTTAGTAAAGCTGTTAAAAATAAATAAAACTGCCAGGTTGGCATGTTTCTCCTAACAGTCTTTGGAGTATTTGAAATAATGAGAGATTTTCATTGTTATATGTCCATTTATACATAAGCCATATAGGTTCATCACCTAGCTAATAGTGGCTGAGCATACGGGAACTTTACTGTTAGGTTTTCTTATCGCTTCTCATGTTTGTCATCTTTGTACTCAGGCTGTGATATCCCACTGTTGTCTAGTTTTCAATGGATATTTATGCTTCTAGCAGTCTTTTTCAAAAATCTTACCATGGGCAATAATTTCCCTAGTATTTTTACTTATTGTTGTCACTACTGAGCCTTTTTTTAAGATTTATCTTTTAGAAATAGATCTTTATTTTATGAGTCATTGGGTAAAAATGAATTTAATAGCTTTAGGGGAGAAGCTCAAGGGAATAGGGGAGATTGTGTTTTTCCCTAAAAGTATTGTTAAATCAAGACATAGAGTAGCCAATCTGGTTTCCCTAAATAGATATGGTCAAGATTGGTTATAGCCTATCCTGTATCTGATGTATTTTTTTAAAAAAATCCTTTCTCCCCACAACAGGCAATTTTTAACAAAGTGCTGTCAATTTTTTCCTTTGTTATTAATCTTTAGTGGTAGAAATTGTCATTCCACCCTAACCAGCTTATGTCTGTTCTATTGCTCTAATAAGTATGTGGTGATTTCGGCAGCATTGATGAAGTTGTGATTAAGTTTTAGAAGGAAATCATTTCACAGTTTAGCACTTACAGGTGAGGATACTGCAATGGACTGATTTTGAACATTTAATAATACTGACCCCTTAAAAATATATGTGAAATTATATTTAGATTTGTCACAGAGATTGCATTTGTGAAGTTACAATGATGAATGAATTTAACAACCTAATGTTCCTTTTTCATCCAACTCTGCTGAGAAAGGCCTAGAGAGATGTGCAGAATGATCTAATAAATTTAGATTTCTTAAAGATGAAAACTTGGATGAACCATGGACATAGTTTGCATTTCCTATGAGCAGTGTGGTATTATATAATAAATATGCAGATAACATAATCTTTAGTTATCTATTAAATGGATTCCCCACAAAAAGGAATTGTATCTTATCAGTTAGCATATATACAGTGAGACTTATTACATTAATGTCTTCTGGAAATTGGATTGAGAAGTATACAGTCTTATTATATTGATTCAATAGCTCAAAAACTTCCTTTGTGAGGTTAGCTGAAATTTGGTGTGTACCAAATTATTACTTTTCCATTAGCTTGGAATTTAAAGGGGTCTAAGAGATTGAACATGGAAGAACTGTTTTCATGGACATTTTTCATTTACTTGCAATACTGCCATATCCTGAGAAACAATATTTAGTCAATGAAAAATGTGATCAAGAATACAATCAGGCTCAAAGAATATTCATTTATTTACTTCTTGGGGCTGGGATTATAAAGTCCTACATTATTGATTGGGTCATTACTGTTTCTAGAATTTTCCAGGCCCCTTTGATTTGGGCTAAGATAAAGCATCATAGCACAGTTATTTTATTGGGGGAATTAATGGGTTTCATAGTTCACTGCATTCAAGCAACAGACACATTTGAAAAGTGGTTAACTGAGCCATCAATTAATTATCGTCTACACTTGGGAGAAAGATGTTTAATGCAAGTCTATGTGAAGTAGAGAATGACCAACCAGAAAAACTCAATTAAAAAAATATATGGAGGAATAGATTGTCTTTGAAGTTCTGTCTCATCAGAGTACATAAATGGAGCAAAAGTCCCAAACCAGTGTGTGCTCAAGTAAAATTGGACAGGATAATATAGTGACTAGTAGAAACTTCAGGGAGCAATACCATTATTGCTCACATCAGTTTTCTGACTTAGATGCTACATATTGGTCAGGCTACATATTTTGTAAGGCTTTTATTTATTATTTAAGGATCTATTTATGTATTTATGGAATATTGTTCTTAGAAAGACATAAAAGGGATTCAGAATATACTTTTCTATAATATCCTTTGTAAAAAGTAGGGCCTCGAAGAAAGGATTTGAATTCTGGGGGCACCTCATAAAGAGTCTTTGTAAGTATAACCAGATATTGGTTTCACAGCCAATGATGGACTCTTTCAGATGGAGACTGGGATTACTCCACGGATTTAGAACAGGCTTCATCATAAAGACCACACCAAAATTCTAGTCAATTCTAGGCAATATCTTCTTTTATTTCCAGGAGAATAAACAGGAGAAAAGTGAGGAGTTCAGAGAGTAAGAGATTTCTTTAGAAGTGCTATTGTGCTGCAAGCTAAGCACATTTTTTTTCCAGGTTTTTTCCCAAAAGCTGATGATTGGGAGAAGAATTCTAGTAATAGAAGTAAAGATCCTATATTATGCCTCATCCCAAGTCTCATAGATTTAGGACCACTGTTTATTTCCCTTTTCTGAGATCAGATTTGTCAGCCATAACCCCGTGGGGTACACTTAGCCATGCTTCCTACCCATTTCCTTCTGGTCAAATGAGGAGGCTTAGTGATATAAAAAAGGCTTGTCTCACTGAGAGGCAAATGAACTTGATATCTGGGCCAAAAACAGTCAAAATGCGAAGAAGATTATGTAGCTGATGCCCTAATGTGATTTGAGAAATTAATAGGAACCTCCCAAAAGGCACAAAGGGTAGAATTTCTCAACAAATAGAATATCAGTGTCTAGATTATAGGCTAGACAACCCATAGGCAGGAAGACATAGGTCAGAGCACTGGAGTTTTTCTTCCCCTTTAAACAAAATGTACCTGAGCTTTGAACCAAAGTCCAGAGGCTTCTTCATTTTCCACCTTAAGGAAGCCAGACCCGCTTACCATGAACAGGCCCAGCTGCTATCACCTATCCTCTTGCAAATTTCTGTTTCTTTGCTCCTCAAAAAATTTTGAGAATCATCCCCTCTCAAGTCAACTCAGGGCACTGAATATTATAGATTTATGTTTTTCAAGCCATCAGATGACTTCGGCCGAGGATCAAAAAGTCTTTTGGCCGGTGGTACAACTGAGATTTTTTTTCCTACTCAGGGAATAAAAAGTTAAGTCTCCTCTCCGATCAGCTTCATTCTTCAACTAATCTCTCTTGGCTGATGAGCACAGCGGAGGCATGTCAGCCAGGGAATTTCATCGTTACGGGTTTTAGCAAACATACAAGTGAAACACACAAAATACACTAGCACTACCGGTGCTTGGGTCCGTAATTGCAGTGTAAAGGAAGAAAAGGGAACACTACGGCTTCTCATGTCAGAGGTGGGACCCACTGATTGTTTACGGTTTTCCTCTTTTGACGTAGCATTTGTACATAGTGAAATGCACAAGTCTTAAGTGAACATTCATGAGATTTGACAAATGCATGTACTTGTGTAACCCAAACCTCTTTATCATCACCCCAGAAACTTCTAGTTTGTCCCTTCCCAATTAGTTAATGCCCTAGTTCATCCTTCAGAGGCAACTACTGTTCTGATTTTTTTTTTCTCCATAAAATAGTTTTGCCTGTTTAGAATTCCATACATAATTGGAATAATATTGTATGTATTCTTTTGTGTAAGACTTCTGTATTAGTTTGCTAGAGCTGCCATAAAAATTACCACAGACTAATGGTGTAAACAACAGAAATGCATTTTCTCACAGGTCTGGAGGCTAAAAGTCCAAGATCAAGATGTTGGCAGATTTGGTTTCTTCTGAGGCCTCTTTCTTTGGCTGGCAAATGACTACATTCTTGCTGTGTCCTCACATGGTTGTCCCTTTGTCTCTGTGTTGTCTGTGTCCTAATTTCCTCTTCTTATAAAGAACCAGCATATTGCATTGAGGCCCACCCATATAATCTCATTTTACCTAAATTACTTCTTGAAATATCCTATACCCAAACACAGTCATATACCGAGGTATTACTATAAACAGGACTTCAATATATACATTTTGGGGGTGGAGGGATACAAGTCAGCCCATAACAGCTTTTTTTAATCATCAGAATGTTTTTGAGATTTATCCATGTTGTTTGTATCAGTAGGTTGCCCTTTTTTATTTCTGAGTACCATTTCATTATATGAATATACCATAGTTTACTTACTCTATTAATGGATACTTATATTTTAATTTATCTTGACTCAAGATCTAGGAGTGAAATTGCTGGTTATAAGAATAGATGTATGTTTAATTTTATTCAAAACTTCCAGAAATTTTTCCAGAGGTGGTACCACTTTACATTCCTACTATCAATTTCTGAGAATTCTTGTTGCTACAAATCCTTATTAACATTTGGTGTTGTTGGTATTTTAATATACTTATTGGTTTTAGTCATTCAGGTAGGTGTGTAGTGGTATCTCATTGTGGTTTTAATTTTCATTTCTCCCAATGATGTAGAATACTTTTGCATGTGCTAGACTATTTTAACTTATAAATGGAGAGCACCTGGAGATCTCCAGGAAATACTTATGTGAAGCAAAGGTTTTCAATGTGTCCATCACCAAAATCCTCTAAAAACTTAGTTCTGATATTGTACCTGATGTTTCTGACTTCTCTGATCATCCCAAGAGTGACTTGAATGTAAGTAGGTATAAATTATCTAAGGGTATGGCATTGGCCTTGAAGAATCAGAAGGACGGGGTGTGTGTATGACTCTATATTTCTATGTTTCTCGGTGTTCCATGAAAAAACAACAATGTGCGAAGAAGGAGAGAAGAAGGAGAAGGAAAAAAAAAGAGAGAGAGAGAAAAGTTCTTTTTTCTGTAATTAAAATTGGCCTAGATAACAACTGGACAGGCAGTTGGAAAACTGTGATGTTAGATCTCTATCTCACTCCACTCACCAATATAAATTCTAGATGGAGAAAAAAATCTATTTAATCATTTAAAATCAAACATATACTCAGATTTATAAAGTCAAGTATTTCTTCAGTGTTTATAATGGAAATATTAGTCCTTTATTCCTCCTCTCTTTTGCCCTCCTCAAGTCCTCTTTCCCCAGGCATCCACCTTCAAGAATTTCAGCTATGCTTAGACTTTACTTCTTTATATTAATTTTTAAATTTAATTTTTCAGTTTATGGAGATATAATTGATGTATAATATTGTACTTATGTAAGGTGTACAACATAATAAGTTAATATATGGATATATTATGAAATGATCACAACTAGTTAACATCTATCACCTCACATAGTTACAATTTTTCTTGTGATAAGAACTTTTAATATTCACTCTCTTAGCAACTTTCACATATGCAATACAGTGTTGGTAACTACAGTCACCATACTGCACATTACATCCCCAGGGCTTCTTTATTTTATAACTGGAAGTTTGTACCTCTTGACCCCTTTCACCCATTTTGCCCTCCCCTGACCCTCTCCTGCCTCTGGCAACCACCATCTGTTCTCTGTTCCTAACAGTTTGGGTTTTTTTCTTTTTTTAGATTCCACATATAAGTGAAATCATACAGTATTGTCTTTCTCTGTCTGTCTTATTTCACTTAGTGTAACGCCCTGAAGATCCATCCACGTTGTCCCAAATAGCAGGGTTTCCTTTTTCATGGGTGAAAAATATTACATTTTATATATCACATTGTCTTTATCCATTTATTCCTCATGGACACTTAGGTTGTTTTCATGTCTTGGCTATTGTAAATAATGTTGAAATGAACATGGGGGTGCAGATATCTCTTCAATACAGTGATTTCACTTCCTTCAGAAGTACCTAGAAATGGAATTACTGGATCATATGGTGGTTCTATTTTTAATTTTTTGAAGAATGTCCATGCTGTTTTCCATAGTGGCTGCACCAATTTCATTCATTCCCACCAACAATGCACAAGGATCCTCTTTTCTCCACAACCTCACCAAAGCTTGTTATCTCTTGTCATTTTGATGATAGCCATTCTAACAGGTATAAGGTGAAATCTCATTGTAGTCTTGATTTGCATTTCCCTAATGTTTAGTAATGTTTACCACCTTTTTAACACACCTGTTGGCTATTTGTATATCTTCTTTGAAAAAATGTCTATTCAGTTTCTCTGCCCTTTATAAAATCAGATTGTTTTTTGGTTATCTAGTTGTATGATTTTTAAAAAACATTTTAGATATACATTTTAATGTATTTTAGATATTAGCCCCTTATCAGATATGATTTACAAGTATTTTCTCCCATGTCATAGGTTGCCTTTTCATTTTGTTGATGGTTTCCTTTGTTAAGCAGATACATTTTAGTTTCATGGAGTCCCACTTGTTTCTGTTTTTGTTGCCTTTGCTTTTGGTGTCAAATTCAAAAAAATCATTGCCAAGGCCAATGTTAAAGAATTTATACCCCTCGGTTTTCTTCTAGGAGTTTTATGGTTTCAGGTTTTATGTTCAAGTCTTTAATCCATTTTGAGTTGATGTTTGTGTATGGTATGAGATAGTGGTCCAGTTTTCCTAACACCATTTATTGAAGAGACTGTCCTTTCCCCATTGTATATTCTTGGCACCTTTGTCGTAAATTAATTGACCATATAAGCATGCATTTATTTATGGGCTTGCTATTCTGTTCCATTGATCTATGTGTCTGTTTTAATGTTAATACCACACTGTTTGATAACTATGGCTTTGTAATATAGTTTGAAATCAGGAAGTATGATGCCTTCAGCTTTGTTCTTTCTTAAGATTGCTTTGGCTATTTGGGTCTTTTGTGGTTCCATACAAATTTACGGATTGTTTGTTCTATTTTTGTGAAAAATGCCATTGGAATTTTGACAGGGATTTTATTGAATCTGTAAATTACTTTAGGTAGTAAGGACATTTTAATAATATTAATTATTCCAATCTATGAAGAGCCTATCTTTCCATTTATTGTGTCCTCCTCAATTTCTTTGATCAATGTCTTTCAGTTTTCAGTGTATAGGCCTTCTACCTCCTTGTTTAGATTTATCATTAGATAATTTACTCTTTTTTAATGTAATTGTAAATGGGATTGTTTTCTTAATTTCTCTTTCAAATAGGTCATTATTAGTGTATAGAAATGCAATGGATTTTTTATTTTTAATTTTTTTTACCACTATATAGGTCATTTCTATTTAATTAAGAAATTCATAATTTAAAAGAGACAATGACAAACTAGAACACATCCACAGGAAGACAGGATAGTGAAACTTCTAGAAACTACGTTCAAAAAAACAGTTGAAGAATTCAATTAAATATTTATTGAACAAATGCAGAATAAATGAACTAGGGGGTGGTTTTAACCTGAAGATACAATAAACAACTTCAAATATTCAGAGGGCTGTCACACAAAAAATGAAAGACTTGTTCAGTATTTCTCCAAAGGGCAAAACTTGACCCAAGGGCTAAATATAAGCAACCAATAGGCTGCAGGACAGTCGTACAAAGTGTATCATCACTTAATAGCTTCTTTCCCAAACAATGCATTCCACATTTACATTTCCCTTCTTCTGAAAGGAAATATTACAACTTAATACTTCTCATGAATGCCTTTAATAAGTCACATTTTCATGGCAAGCCCTCCACTGCCAGCAATGGATGTACTCACACGCTCAGAAAAAAATCTAGAGTTAACAAGCTGGTTTACTAGGGAGATGGTCTTTGTTCCTCAGCTCTATCTCAGCATTTTATATTTGTGATTCTCAGGAGGGCAGAGAAAAAGAGCATATTCTCCAAAGGGGGTGAATTAGAGTCCCCAGCACTTCAGATACTGCCCCTGGGGACAGTCCTCCTCAAACCCCAGATGCATCACTGCAACTATCAACCTGTGGTAGAGATGGGAGTGTGTTGTGTGCTGGGGCAGAAAAAAACAGCTGACAACCACTGTTCTACATGAAGCAGGAGAGCTGTATTTTATGAGTCACTAGGAAATATAAACTGACTGCCTAATACTGATGGGCTCCATTCAAACTGCCAAATATTACAAAATGAGAATTGTTTCAACAACCATTCAACATGTTTAAGGACAAAAAATATATAATATACTTTATATTAGATATGTATTTTATCACATACTCAGTAAGGAATGCTGAGGTGCTTAATCCATCCAATAAAATTGAAAATAAAAATTTTACATTTTTCTGTCAGTATTCAGGATTCTGAAGGTGGATCTTGAACTCAGAATGATAAGTCAGTTTTCGAGGAAAGCCACATAATCGGTGAGTCTGGCTAACTGCTGTTCATTGGGGATGGGTGGAACGGGGGCAGGCTCTGAAAAGGGAATAAACCTGTTAAAGGAAACATCCAGGGCCCCTGCAACTGGCTTTTTGGGCATGACCATCCTTGTGGTGGAGTCGGCCTGCCATCCTTGTTCTAGGATACCTTTCACAGCCTCTTCCATGGGAAGTCCAACAAAGGCTACGAAATCGTCGGTGATGATGGAGGTACATGCCTGAGAGACCAGGGCGAAGGCTTGCCTCCGGGTGGCATCTCTAAGTGCCTCCATGATTGGCTGGACTGTCTCAGACCACGGGTGAACGCTGATGGTGGTATAGAGCCCGGGGAAATCTCTCTGCCAGATTCTTTGTCCTACCAACCAAATTCCCCCAAGTTCAGAATTTGCAGATTTTATAGCAAGTGGTATTCTTTTCCAAAGATATCTTGCATTATTCATGTCATTGTAAAGCAGATATAAAGCTAGAAGCTGACCATACACTGGGGGTGTAGCAATTCCTCCTGGAGCCTCGAGCTCCTGGTTCTCACACTGATCCAGCAACTTTCTGAAACTAAAGGAACTTTCCGCCATCACTGCCACTGGCATTTTCCCGGCCGGTCCCGCCACTGAACCTCCCCGCCGAGCCGGACCTCAGACTGTCCCTCAGGGCGTCGCGCCTGCCTGATTTTTTAATATTGATTTTGTATCTTGCAATTTTATTGAATTTATTTTCTAACAGATTTTTTGGTGGAGTCTTTAGGATCTTCTATATGTAACATCATGCCATCTGCAAATAGAGACAGTTTTACTTTTCCCCTTTCCTATTTGAATGCCTTTTATTTCTTTTTCTTGCCTAATTGTTCTGGCTAGGGTTTCCTATACTGTGTTGAATAAAAGTGGTAAGAGAGAACATCCTTGCTTTGTGCTTGATCTTAGAGAAAAATCTTTCAGCTTTTCACCATTGAGTATGTTAGCTGTGGGTTTGTCATATATAGTCTTTATCATGTTCAGGCGGATTCCCTCTATACCCACTTTGTGGAGAGTTTTATCATGAATGAGTGTTGAACTTTGTCAAGTGTTTTTTCTGCATCTATTGAGATGATCATATGATTTTATCCTTTATTTTGCTTAGGTGGTATATCACGCCTCTTGATGGGGAACGGTATGCTTCTAGAACAGCATGTGGAATGTAGAATTAAATGCGGTCAATTTGGAGACTACAATCTTCTACAGTGTTTCTGTTTCTTATGTTTCATAGAGGAAAGGGAAAGGAGAGAGCAAGGCCTGGTGAGGGAGAAGTCTAGAGAGGTAAGCAGTCATCAGATTATGACTGGTCATTTAGACCTAAGAGTGTTAGACTATATCATGAAGGCAGCGTGTCCTTTTGAAGGAGGGGTGACACAATCAAAATAAAGTTTTATCAAAATTACGTGGGCTCTGGAGTGGAAGAAGCAACAGTGGAAGCAGGAACAACAGTTAGGAGGCTGGTTTAGTAAATCAGTCAAGAAGTGATGTTGGCCTAAACTACAGAATTTGGAGAGTGGTGCAAGACAGCTTTGAGATCTTTAGGAGGTAGAATCATTAGTACTTGGAGACTGACTGGGGCCAGGAGTGATAGGAAGCATTCTGTCTTGTGTGACAGGGCACATTGGGGGGTGGTTCCATTTACCAAGATGAGGGACACAGGAGGAGGAGCAGATATGGAAATAGGTGGAGAGTAAAAGATAGTTTAGTTTTATGCATGTTAAATGGGGGGTAACTGTGGTGTTACCTGTTGAGATATCTTATTGTTCATTCAAAAAAAATGTGGAGCCCAGCAATAAAATAAAGTTTGACAGTCATTAGCCTATAAATCTTAATGAAAGGAATACAAGTGGTTGAGGTCACTTAAAGTTTGTGAAAAGTAAAAGGAGAAGGATTCTAGGATAGGACCCCAAGACACAAAATAAGTTAAAGAAAATTACAGCCACCTGAATCTAAAACTGCACATATCTTCTAAAAACTATACAGATCAGGAGAGTAAGTAAAACCACACAGACCCATGCCCACGACATAACTAGGAGGTAAAGAATATCATAAATTCATTTACAGGGAAGAAGGGAAATAAATAACTAGTTGTAAAGGCAACTCTGGAGCACATATCAAAGTAGAGAGTCAGATAGAGTCTTCATGAAAAAGAGAAGGCAGTGTTAGTCTAGTGGAGATGGAAAATAGAGTTTTAAAAAGATATCACCTTGTGTATGAGAACACTAACTCCTGAAAGTCAAAAGAAAGTATCTCAAAAGTGCAGGGGACCTAAGATGGAAATCTTGAGAGGGTCCCACTTGTGCAGACTTGAAAAAACTTGGTGGCGAGGCAAAAAAGGGGGAAAAACCAGTAGAAAACAAATATCTAAATAAATAAAAGAGAATCACAAATAAAAAGACAAACTAATTCTTCTCATCACAAAAGTTGCCATTTTTAAAGAAATTTCAGTTTATTATACCAACAGAAGAGAGTGTTCTTGAACTAAGAAAACTAGGAAGCTACCAAATGCCCAACACCTGCCTACATAGAATTATTTCTTTTTGCTAATCCAATAAAATATAAGATATTGGAAAACAGAAAATAGGTAACAACAACCATAAAAACTATAAGAAGACAAAAAATAGAAAACATTTCTGTTGATGAAAATTCTTCTGAAAACCATGAAGAGTGGAAAAACTAAATTATAATGTCATTAAATAAACATTTGCATATATTACAAAAACACCACCCCAGTCAGAAACTTCAAAAATTCAGAAGGGTGGGGGGAGGACTATGAGAACTAAGCAAACTCCAGAAAGAAATAGAAGAGAAAGAAAATCATCTCATAAATGAAGATTAAACTACAAGGTGACCAAGAGAGAACAGAATTAATGAAAAATACAACAAGCGGTATTGAGGAAATGAATTAAAATAGTCAAGAGCATGAATATAAAATAGAAAAACAATCAGAGAAAGTGATAGCTATAGAAGATGGACAAAGATGATCTTACATACATATAATTGGAGTCCTTGAATAAGAAAAACAAAGTGATACAATAGAATTGTTATTTAAAGTTATAATTCAAAAAACTTCCCAGATGGTCAACTCAGAGACATATCCTGTGAAACTTAGACTTTATTCATAAAGACAAAAAAGTCTCTGGGCCTTCAGGCAAAAAGACCAAATAACTTACACAGGAATAAAATCAAGTTGAAACCAGAGTTTGTGAAAGCAAGATAGAAAGCAAGACAACTTTGGACCAAACTTTTTTTTAAAGAAAGAACAGAAAGTGTAAGTCAAAGATTTCATATCTAGACAAGTTGTCCTTCAAGTACTAAGGCTATATGGAAACAGTTTCAAAAATGTGAGCACTCAAGGAGTACTGTATTCACAAATATAACTAGAGGGTGAGCTTTATACAACCTAAAGAAGACTGGAGAAACCCTGGCACATGGACTGATGGTACACATTGAATATATTTCAATGTAGATCTAAGATTAAAACTTAAGGGCAGAGGGAGAGTGTATAAGCATTTTATGCTCTGATGAAATAGAAATAAACCAACCCCTCACAAAAAAAGTAGAAAGTAGAACAAACTCACTGCTGTACAGGTAATATGTGCAGTCAAAATATATCAGAGTTGACAAGCCAAATGGTAGAGGCTGCCGAAAGAGACAAGTGAAGGTTTTTTGTTGTTTTTATTTTTTACAAAAGATGTTAGAAAAATTATAACCTAGAAGAAAAGCAAAGCCTTTCTAAACACCAAAAGAAACAGTAAGAAAAAAAAAAAGAGCAGAAAGATATCAGATATAGAAAGAAAAATGGTAACTATAACTAATATTGATAGTAAATATAACATAAAATGATACTACAGACTTGAACCAGGATGTATTGTTAAGTGGAAAAAGCAGGTTACAAGAAGTGTATATAATATGGTAGCATTTGTGAAGAAATATGGGTGAAAAAAGAATAGACATATGCAATTTTTACAAAAAAGAAATATCAGAACCTAATAAAAATGGTTACCCATCAGAGATGGGTGGGAATGAGATGGGATGGATGGGGGCGGGGTAGTGAGACTTCTTTGAGTTTACCTTTTAATCTGAACCATTTAAAAGTTTGTACCTATACAAAAAATAAAATAAAATTTTAAAAAATGAAAAAACAAACCCTACAATTGAATACAAGCCAAAATAAATTAGTCTTTCTGTCAAAGTGATAATATTACCATACACACACAAAAACTCGATTTAAGTCAGTACTTTGAACTCAGTACTATGTACACTTTCAACTAGATACATTCTAAAGACAAAAAGAGTTGCAAAGAAATATTAAACTTCACATGGTAAGTTTGTTGTTGGTGAGATTGCAGTCATCTAAAACAGTTTGTATGTATTGTAAGATAAAGTAAATGATTAAGTATATTGCTACTGCAGTTAGGAATCAGAATTCTCTCCATATACAGTTGACCCTTGAACAATGCAGGGGTTGGGGGTACCCACCTCCACCCAGTTGAAAATCTGAGTATAATTTATAGTCAGCCCTCCACAGTTCCTCTAATTCATGGTTCCACATCCATGATTCAACCACCCTCTGACTTTGTTGTGCTGTCCTATTTACTATTGAAAAACATCTGTGTATAAATGGACCTGTACAGTTCAAACCTGAGTTCTTCAAGGGTCAACTGTATATATAATGGAGAAAGGCAAAGAAGAACCCCGTGGTGTTGGATTAAATTGGAAAAGAACATGAGGTCAATGAAGAAAAAAAATGTTTTTAATTGTGAAAGGCTTAAGTATATTTAATGCTGGTGGAAAGGAACAGGTGATAGGGAAAGACTGAAATAAAAGAGAAAGGGAATAATGGATAGACCAAGTTCCTGAGGGTATGAGAACAGGATCATGCATTCAGGTGGAGGCTTTAGTCTTAAATGGGAAAATGGATATTAATGTATTTAATGTATTTTAATGTATTTCAACATTCTTCAGGAGGGAATGTTGAAAGGACAGGGACAAATATAAATAAATGTGTAGGTTTGGAGCAGGAAGCTCAAGGACTTCTGGAGTGCTGGCTCCCGTTTTCTCTGTGAAGCAGGAGATGAGCCCATCTGCTAAGGGTGACAGGCGTGATGTAGGAGGTTTTAGGATAGCAGCGAGGATTTGAAATCTACTATGGAGAATGGGAGAGAGACTTGATTGGAAGAGCATGGAAGGATTGCCAGGTAGCACTGTGGATCTCGTTGGGGTTGAAGAGCATTAATTTGTATTGGCACCAATAGATATGTTTTCGTAATTTTCTTCAGCCTTAGAATATAGGTACGTAGACATGTGGATTGGTCCAGGACTGGGGTTTTGCTAGTCCAGAGCAGTTGGAAGAACAGTGGGTTAATGTTATTGAGAATATTGGCAAGAAAATGTTGATTCAATGAATTACTGATTTTTAGATGGTTAGGGGAGGGAGCGAAGACAGAAATGTGCATATAGGGAGAAAGAGTCATCGAGTGGTTAGAGAACTCAATGAACAGAAAGAACACGTACTGAGGAATCACTAAGGGAGGGAGTTGGAGAAAGAGGGTAAGAAGTTGTGGTCAGGAAATGAGAGAGTTGGATTCAGATTTGCAGAGGTAGAGCAGTGATACTACAGTCCAGATCTGTCATGACAGAGGTGGCTAAAATAGAGTGGAGAAGAAGGTAACTGAACATGAGAAGGTCAAGAAATTGTGAAACTTGGATATTGTATAGGCAGGTTGTCACCCAGAATGATGGCAGAAAATGGTACGGAGAGGAAGACCACAGTTAGGTGCAAAATTGTTTACTGAGTATGGGATAATTATCCATGGAACCCACAGGACCTCTGAGTCCAAGGGAGGGTGGAATGTGATACGGCTGGAACATTTGGACCTGCAAGGAGAGGGGGATTTTGCCCAAGGATTGGTTTGAAGCATCACTGGATGCGGAGGATCTGAGCTCTGCTTCCTCATTCTGAGATGCCAAGGGTGGAGAGAGCCACATTCTCCACTTGAGGAGACTTCTGGGGAAGTAGTGAGTGTCCCGGGGTAGATTGAGGCTTTAATTAAGGAAAGAAGGTGGAGTGATTCATGGCAGGGTCAGCAATTGAGGGCTCTGTGAAGTCTAACAAAGCATTACGAATGGAAGGATGGACAGAAGTTGGGGTCATAGGACACTATCATAATGAATGCACATCTCTGATTGTTTCAGAGGGGAATCATGATAGGCTAGTTTATCTTCACCACACATAGCTACTTAATGACTGTTATAGAAGGAAAAGCAGACTAAAGCCTCTAAGACTTAACAGTAGCAATGTTCAGCCATACATACACCTGCATCATTAAAAAAAATAATAAATTTATTTATTTATTTTTGGCTGCTTTGGATCTTCATTGCTGCCCACAGGCTTTCTCTAGTAGTGGCAAGTGGGGACTACTCTTCATTGTGGTGCGCAGGCCTCTCATTGCGGTGGCTTCTCTTGTCGTGGAGCACAGGCTCTAGGCGCACGGGCTTCAGTAGTTGTGGCACGTGGGCTCAGTACTTGTGGCTCGCGGGCTCCAGAGCTCAGGCTCAGTAGTTGTGGCACATGGGCTTAGTTGCTCCATGGCATGTGGGATCTTCCCGGACCAGGGCTCAAACCCATGTCCCCTGCATTGGCAGGTGTATTCTTAACCATTGCACCACCAGGGAAGTCCCTACCTGCATCATTTTATGTGAAGTTTACTACAAAATAAAATTTTATTTTCCCACTAAAAGTGCACTTAGAGGAAGCAAATACTATAAAATCCAACGTGAACATTAAAATGGAATTCAATGTAAACCCAAGCTGATAATATAGTTTCTAAAGTACCATCTATGGACATATAGAGTTTATTTCAAAATTATCATGGCCAGTGAAATTAAGTGGACTCTGGGTTGAGAAAATTGATTTCCAGAAAGTGAGTCATAAAGTTGGAACTCAATCTCATAGTAACAAAAGGTCCCAGAACTCCTAGCAATCTATAAAGCTGTAACTAGGAAACTCAGAAGTAAATAAATTTCTTAGAGAATGTAGCTGTAGAGTTTTAAAAAATTGAAAAGCAATGAAGGCACTGAAAGAAAAATCTGAGGCAAAATAAACATTCAAATGATTTGCTGTATGGCACAGGTCAGGTTGGAAAACAGGAAAAATTCTACTCTGTGATATATACAAATATAACATAGCGTTATATCTAAGCATAACATATAGTTATATCTAAGCATATACATATGCACATATATATATACACATGTATATAATATGTATATCCTACATATAAAAATTGTGTGTATATATCCACTTGCTGTTTTAGAAAAGCCAAACTTGGGTGGGGCTCATGGCGGACTCTGGGAGGGCTCACGCCAAGGAGTGCTTCCCAGAACTTCTGCTGCCAGTGTCCTTGTCCTCACGGTGAGACACAGCCACCCCCCGCCTCTGCAGGAGACCCTCCAACACTAGCAGGTTGCCTCTGCCAGAGCAGACCTTCATGGGCTATTGGACAATTGGTCAGTCAAGAAATGGAATGCAAAAACTATTGTGTCCGGCAGAAACTCATCATATAGATGTAAAGGGTCCAGCACTTATAAACGTACAGGAGTATCCAATAGAAAGACATGAAGGAAGATCCCAAACCTTTACTGAAGAATGTGCCTCCTGAAAGTTACCATTGGATGAAATTACCTTAAACTGCGACATCGCTACATCACATGAAAATGAGGAAAATACTCTCTATGTAGTTGCATGCAATCCCGTTTCCTTATACTTTATGAATATGACTGGGAAAAGCGGCTACTTTGTGGACCTTTTTGACATCTTCCCAAGAACGGCCAGTGGAGTCTGGCACCCATTTGTGACAGTGGCGCCGCTGGGAAATCCCCTCAAGGGTCAAGTGATTCTCCATGAGCAGCAGAGCAATGTGATCCTGTTGCTGGATACCACTAGCCAAGCCCTTCATCGTCTCATCCTACCTTCGGAAGAGTTTACACTTAAGAAAACTTCCTGGTGGAACAAGGAGGAAGCTGAAACTTACAAAATGTGTAAAGAATTTGTGCACAAAAACTGGCTAGTATTCTACAAAGAAAAAGGGAACACCCTGGCTGTGCTGGATGTTCTAGAAGGGCGAACTCACACCACCTCACTTCCCATCAACCTCCAGACAGTGTTTCTCGTTGCAGAAGACAAATGGCTTCTGGTGGAGAGCAAAACACTTCAGAAATATCTTTTAACTAAGCCTGCACACATCGCCTCTGAGGACAGTAGCGTTTGCCAGTTGTATGTGCTGAAAGAGGAGCTGCCTAGCACAGGGTTTGCAGTCACACAAGAAACAGACTTCAGCATACCTCATAAGATTTCAAGTCATCAACTATCATCTGAAAATCTGAGTTCAGCTGTGGGACAAAAGATTGCCTCTCCTAACCGAATTCTCTCAGATGAGAATAGTTATGCTACAGTCGTTGTTGGTTTCCCAGATCTCATGTCACTTAGTGAAGTTTATTCTTGGAAAAGGCCAACATCTTTGCATAAATCACTGATACATCCTATGGAGGGAAGAAGAAAATTGGAAGCCCAAAGCAGAGCAATTGTGTGACTCTTTTGGATACTAATCAGATAGTCAGGATTTTGCCCCCAGGAGAAATCCCTCTAAAAGATATCTACCCAAACGATGTTATCCCTCCACAAATAGCTGGTTATATAGAAGTCACTGATCTCCAATCAAAGAGACTCTGACACATCCCTATTCCTGGATCAGACTTTCTCTCACCATATACCACGTGGCTATCTACTATCTCGGACACAGATGCACTGCTGGCTGAGTGGGGCAAAGGTGGTGTTATCACTGTTGATATGGGAGGTCGCATTCGGCTTTGGGAAACTGGACTGGAACATCTGCAGTGGTCACTCATGGAATGGAGAAACATGATTGGACGAGAAGGTGGCAGACTTATGCAGATAACAATCAACAGAGAGAGCGGTGAAGACGTGAGTTCCCCCAAACACGGCAAGGAGGACCCAGACAACATGCCGCATGTGGGCAGCAGTACTTGGGCTGGCAGCACAGGGGGAAGAGACACTGCAGGTCTGGGCGGCAAAGGAGGTCCTTACCGGCTGGATGCAGGCCATGCAGTGTACCAGGTCTCTAAGGCTGAGAAAGATGCGGTTCCTGAGGAGGTGAAGAGAGCTGCGAGAGAGATGGGCCAGAGAGCGTTTCAACAGAGGCTAAAGGAGACCCAAATGAGGGAATATGATGCCGCAACCTATGAAAGGTTTTCAGGGGCTGTTCGACAGCAGGTGCACTCCCTCCGAATTATCCTGGATAATTTATAGGCTAAAGGTAAAGAAAGACAGTGGCTAAGACACCAAGCTACTGGGGAACTAGATGATGCCAAGATCATTGATGGGCTGACTGGAGAAAAAGCCATCTACAAACGCTGGGGTGAGCTGGAGCTACAACTGGGCAGCCCCCAACAGAAACCCAAGCGCCTGCGCCTGGTGGCGGACGTGTCTGGCAGCATGTACCGCCTTAATGGGGTGGATGGCTGGCTTGAGCGCTCGATGGAAGCCGTGTGTATGCTCATGGAGACCTTTGAGAACTATGAGGAGAAGTTCAAGTATGACATCGCTGGACACTCTGGAGATGGCTACAACATTGCTCTAGTTCCAATTAACAAAATCCCCAAGGACAATAAGCAAAGGCTAGAAATTCTCAAGACGATGCACATCCACGCTCAGTTCTGCAATGAGTGGGGACCACACATTAGAGGGGACAAAACACGCCATCAAGGAAATCGTCAAAGAAGAAGCTGACGAGTACTTTGTCATTGTCTTAAGTGATGCCAACCTGTCACGCTATGGAATACATCCTGCCAGGTTTGCCCAGATCCTAACAAGCAACCCTCAAGTAAATGCTTTTGCCATTTTTATTAGATCTTTAGGTGATCAAGCAGCCAGGCTTCAAAGAACTCTACCAGCTGGCCAGTCTTTCGTTGCCAAGGATACCAAGGACATCCCTCAGATTTTACAACAGATTTTCACCTCCACCATGTTGTCCAGTGTTAAGAAGTGCCCTTTATCATCCCGATGACCCTGGGATTTGAAATAAGCTAGGAAGAAAGAGTATTCTGAAGAAAAGAAGAGGTCTATAAAGTGCCCCCGAGTGATGACTGGATAATTCTGGCATTCCCGGGCCTTCCTGTGCTTGCTAAGTAAGCAGAGTTCAGAGAAGCAGCCAGAGCGAGGCCCGTGCATGGAAATCCACAACCATTGATGGGTTTACAAGTCATTAGAGGAAGCGAGTTGACCTGCATTATACAAAAGGTCAGGGTTAAGGGAAGGTGGTTTGAGAACTATGGCGTGTGGTCTGTTTCCAAAAACCTGACAGAAAGAGTACCTTGCTTTTGCCTTAATACAGCACCTGGTCACCTAGGATAACAAAAGTGACCCCAGCAAACTAAGCCTTTGATGCCACATTCTGACACTGGAATACAAGTCTGTGCAAACCCACCCAACCAACTACTCTTCAATAATTATTTTTATTTTCTCCTCCACTCTGTATTGCCCAACAAACAATGACTTTACAGTATTTAACCCACTGAAAAGTCCTTTCAATGGCAATATTCTATAAAAGGTTGGGTTTTCTCAATAATTTCATTTTCTTAGCCAAAACCAAAAGGAATCAAAAGATCCTTGGATTGCTTCCTTTCCCACATGACTTTTTTTTTAAACTAACTCATCTGTTTCTGCTTCACTACCTTTTTTAAAAAAATTATTATTTATTTATTTTTGGCTGTGTTGGGTCTTCGTTTCTGTGCGAGGGCTTTCTCCAGTTGCGGCAAGCGGGGGCCACTCTTCATCGCGGTGCGCGGGCCTCTCACTGTCGCGGCCTCTCTTTGTTGCGGAGCACAGGCTCCAGATGTGCAGGCTCAGTAGTTGTGGCTCACGGGCCCAGTTGCTCCACGGCATGTGGGATCTTCCCAGGCCAGGGCTCGAACCTGGGTCCCCTGCATTGGCAGGCAGATTCTCAACCACTGCGCCACCAGGGAAGCCCCCACGTGAGTTTTAAAAGGCTTTTTAAATAATAAGGAGCAAATGTCCTATTCTCCGTGCTGCTGGGATTGGAGGGATGTCTTGCCTTGAGTTTCCTGTTTCTTCTTCTTTAGTGCTCCTCAAAAGTTTCACACTCCTCCGTTTTGGTGTCCAAAATGTAATGCTCAAAATAACAAATGCTTATGTTTTTACATAACACAAAGTAAAAACAAGGCAGTATGTTTGAACTGAATGGTAATGAGATTTCTATAGCTACAAATATATATATATATATATATATATATATTTTAAAAAAGAAAGAAAAAGAAAAGCCAAACTTTGGCAGAACACATGGTGGTGGCAGCCAAGAATCTTCTCAGAGATTAGTCAAAACACAGCCCCTATTCTCTGGTAGAAGGGTTTATTCAAAAGCTCTTTATGAACAGTTACCTTTAGTAACATCTCTGCGTTATAGGAGTATCAAACAATTGGCATTTTGAAAGCCAAAGCTTTTATTTATAATGCCGTAGTACTCCAGGGAGCCTTTGTGCTCTTGAAAGTGGTCTCCTTTGAGAGATAAATATCATTATACCATAGGAACCCTATAAAGTGTTTATGAATTTAATAAACACATATAAAAATATAGAAGGTCCTTTAATTCCGAATATTTTTGTAATTTAGCATAAACAGAATCTCTTATCAAACACATTATTAGTACATGTACTCTTTTTTCTACTTCCTTCATTCAACAAAGGGTTTTCAAGCACCTACTCTGTACCAGACACTGTTCTAAGCTCTAGGTGGGAACCCACTGTGAATGCTGGTAGTACAAGAAGGTGGTACAAGGTCTTTGTGGAAGATCTCACCTGAGTTCCAGACCCACATACAATGGTCCACATAGACATGTCCACTTGGAAGTTCCCAGGCACCTCAGACTCACTCTGTCTAAAAATGAGCTCAGCGTCCTGAAATCCACGCTCCACTCTACCAGTGAAGACTGATTCTCTCCTCATGTTCCTCCCTCCTTGTGAAAAAGCTTTCGGATGTAAACTTGAACACAATGCTATTGAAACTCTCCATGGCTCTCATGCCTAGAGCAATATTTCACAAAAATCTTTTTGAAAGCCCTAAAAAAAAGAGTGAAGATGGGTAAGCCTGGAAGAAAGGGAGCATAGCCTAAAATGACCACAGGCATGAGAAGATTGGGATTGACACATACACACTACTATATATAAAATAGATAACTAATAAGGACCTACTGTATAGCACAGGGAACTCTACTCAATACTCTGTAATGGCCTATATGGGAAACGAATCTAAAAAGGAGTGGGTATACGTATATGTATAACTGATTCACTTTGCTGTACACCTGAAACTAACACAACATTGTAAATCAACTATTCCCCAATAAAAATTTTAAAAAAACCTCATGATTTACACCTTTATAATTCACAAAAATTTGCATATTAACACACAATACGTTTTTCTTTTTCTTAGAAGATGTTTTAAAATTCGTCCCTTTTAACATCTTCTCACCTATCTGAGAATGTTCCCTTCCAGACCTTTGAGTACAATTGATTTACTAGGCAAATGTCCACATATATCTTCTGGCTTCATGTACCTTTGAACACATGCCCTAGTTAGAGATGCACAGACCTAGAGGACAGAGCTCATACCCTCCTGTACAATATGAGGGGACAATAGGTCCCACGATTGGGACATTGGCTCTGGAATTTAGTTGTTTATTTGAATCCTGATTCTGTTGTTTGCTAGTTGTGTGATCTTGGGCAAGTTATTTAATCCCTCTGAGTTTATCAAATAGGGATTATAATAGTACCTTCTTTGGGATTGTTATTAGGATTATGAAATGGTACAAGTAAAGGGCTCATCCTGGAGTCTGGCCCAGAGTAAATGCTCTATACATGGCCCTTCATCTCCTGTTATAGCTCCAAGAAACAACTTGCAGTCTCTTGTACCTGCCATGATATTTCATGCTGACCTGCTTTCGGTCTAGAATATCTACTCCTATAATATTATATCACCAGGGAAGGAATAGAGGTAGAAACATATTTTCCCCTAAAGGGAAAAAAAGTTCCTGTATTTGCTGAAAACATGACAGATTTTTTTTTTAATGTCATAGGTTAAAAGTCACCTATTCTTTAAAAAAATTTTTTTATTACTTTTTAATTTTTTTAAACATCTTTATTGGAGTATAACTGCTTTACAATGGTGTGTTAGTTTCTGCTGTATAACAAAGTGAATCAGCTATACATATACATATATCCCCATATCCCCTCCCTCTTGCATCTCCCTCCCACCCTCCCTATCCCACCCCTCTAGGTGGACACAAAGCACCAAGCTGATCTCCTTGTGCTATGCAGCTACCTATCTATTTTACATTTGGTAGTGTATATATGTTGATGCTACTCTCTCACTTCATCCCAGCTTAACGCTCCCCCTCCCCGTGTCCTCAAGTCTACTCTCTACATCTGTGTCTTTATTCCTGTCCTACCCCTAGGTTCAACAGAACCTTTTTTTTTTTAGATTCCATATATATGTGTTAGCATACGGTATTTGTTTTTCTCTTTCTGGCTTACTTCACTCTGTATTACAGACTCTAGGTCCATCCACCTCACTACAAATAACTCAATTTCGTTTCTTTTTATGGCTGAGTAATATTCCATTGTATATATGTGCCACATCTTCTTTACCCATTCATCTGTTGGATGGACGCTTAGGTTGCTACTATGTCCTGGCTATTGTAAATAGTACTGAAATGAACATTGTGGTACATGACTCTTTTTGAATTATGGTTTTCTCAGGGTATATGCCCAGTAGTGGGATTGCTGGGTCATATGGTAGCTCTATTTTTTAGTTTTTTAAGGAACCTCCATACTGTTCTCCATAGTGGCTGTGTCAATTTACATTCCCACCAACAGTGCAAGAGGGTTCCCTTTTCTTCACACCCTCTCCAGCACTGTTTGTAGATTTTTTGATGATGGCCATTCTGACCAGTGTGAGGTGATACCTCATTGTAGTTTTGATTTGCATTTCTCTAATGATTAGTGATGTTGAGCACCCTTTCATGTGTTTGTTGGCAATCTGTATATCTTCTTTGGAGAAATGTCTATTTAGTTCTTCTGCCCATTTTTGGATTGGGTTGGGTTTTTTTTGACATTGAGCTGCATGAGCTGATTGTAAATTTTGGAGATTAATCCTTTGTCAGTTGATTCATTTGCAAATATTTTCTCCCATTCTGAGGGCTGTCTTTTTGTCTTGTTTACAGTTTCCTTTGCTGTGCAAAACTTTTAAGTTTCATTAGGTCCCACTTGTTTATTTTTGTTTTTATTTCCATTTCTCTAGTAGGTGGGTCAAAAAGGATGTTGCTGTGATTTATGTCATAGAGTTTTCTGCCTATGTTTTCCTCTAAGAGTTTTATAATGTCTGGCCTTACATTTAGATCTTTAATCCATTTTGAGTTTATTTTTGTGTATGGTGTTAGGGAGTGTTCTAATTTCATTCTTTTACATGTAGCTGTCCAGTTTTCCCAGCACCACTTATTGAAGAGGCTGTCTTTTCTCCACTGTATATCCTTGCCTCCTTTATCAAAGATAAGGTGACCATACGTGCATGGGTTTATCTCTGGGCTTTCTATCCTGTTCCATTGATCTATATTTCTGTTTTTGTGTCAGTACCATACTGTCTTGACTACTGTAGC
Source organism: Balaenoptera musculus (assembly GCF_009873245.2). NCBI lineage: Eukaryota > Metazoa > Chordata > Mammalia > Artiodactyla > Balaenopteridae > Balaenoptera > Balaenoptera musculus. The sequence continues at coordinate 74,898,901 of NC_045796.1, forward strand.
TTTGTAGTATAGTATGAAGTCAGGGAACCTGATTCCTCCAGCTCTGTTTTTCTTTAAAGTCACCTATTCTTTTTTTTTTTTTTTAAAGATTTATTGATTGATTGATTGATTGATTGCTATGTTGGGTCTTTGTTTCTGTGCTAGGGCTTTCTCTAGTTGCGGCAAGCGGGGGCCACTCTTCATTGCGGTGCGCAGGCCTCTCACTATCGTGGCCTCTCTTGTTGCGGAGCACAGGCTCCAGATGCGCAGGCTCAGTAGTTGTGGCTCATGGGCCTAGTTGCTCCGCGGCATGTGGGATCTTCCCAGACCAGGGCTCGAACCCGTGTCCCCTGCATTAGTAGGCAGATTCTCAACCACTGCGCCACCAGGGAAGCCCTAAAGTCACCTATTCTTTATCAAAAAAGAAAATCAAACAAGTGTCAGCAGGATTGCAGTATTCTATAGAACTGAGGATGACAAATATCAGCTCATAGGCCCACACACTGCCTGTGTCCTTCCCTACCTCCTCCAACCGTATTCAGCTGTTGAATTTCTGCTTTGTTCTCCGTTTTCCATCTGTTTTCCATCTTTTTACTATTGAATACCTACGTTGCTTTTTTTTTTTTTTTTTTTTCTTTTAATGCCACTCAACCATTCATGCATCACCTGCTTTCCTGGAGCTTTCACTGGCAATGCAAGATAATGTTACATTGAAATAAATCACCCATTAGAACCCTTCAGCCTGAGAAAAGTTCTTAGCTAAATAATGTTGATGTTCCCAAACTGTGAAACTCAGCAGTCATGCTCATTTATGCAGTCCCATTATAGAGCCTGTATTCCAAATGCACTCTAAACGTTGGGGCCCCATGTGGGTCAGTCTCTGTAAAGAATCACACATAAAGAAGCCTGGCCTGGCTGGCCCAAGATGATTTCGTAATATATTCTAACTTTTTCTCTCTCAACCAAACAACAAAGGAGATTCAACTCCTACCTCAGAACAACTGTTCTCAGAATTATTTTCTCTATTCTTCTGTTTTCTTACCCTCCACATGATAAACTCTTATATTCCAGAGTTGCTTACATACCAGCCTCCAAAATGCTCTCTTCAGCTTTAGTTCCCTGTGACTTTTCTCTTTATCTCCCTGCTTCATCCTTTCTCTTTCAGCCGTCTGATTTAGGCTCTTTATTCCCTTCATCCCCTGCTACCGTTTCCTTTCCTGTTTCTTCTTTCTCCCTATTTTTCTAATTTGTATCTCAAAAGGTTAGGCAATCAAGTTAGCAAATACTCTCTTTTAGTTCTAAGGAAGACACATGTGACTCGAGCAGTTGTGAGTCAAAGGGGGATGAAAAATCTGGCCCCCTCAGCACGTTTACTTAACTGTTTGTCCATTCACTGGACTGGGAGCTTCTTGAGAAGGTGTCATATTTACCTTTGTGCCTGCAGCACCCAACATAGGGCCTGGCACGGAACAGCGCTCAGTAACTGTTAACTTACTGATGAACGTTATTATTTTCTAACTAATTTTAAGGATTTCCTAAATAGAAAGTCATGAAAACATGAACTTGGTTTAATCTATAACATAACCAAGAATGTAAATAAACTTTAAGAGGCCTGTGGAGAGTCTAAGTCTCCTAATCCATAAATTATTTGTTGTGATATTAATTGGTCAGGGGGCCCTTAGCACTTAGACAGTCTCTTTCTTCATCTCGGTCTAGATACCTATGTCTGTGGTATGTCAGATCACAGGTCACCACATGAAGACATAAAAGAAGCATTTAGTTGATGACTTGCCCAAACTTTGTGAAAAGTTTGAATTATGAGTTCAACTTTAGCTTCTTTGGATTCTAAGGTTGGTCAAGTTCAAAAAGTAGAAAAATCCTGTGTGAACAAGTTACCACCTCACACTGGTCAGAATGGCCATCATTAAAAAGTCTACAACTAACAAATGCTGGAGAGGGTGTGGAGAAAAGGAAACCCTCCTACACTGTTGATGTGAATGTAAGTTGGTGCAGTCACTACGGAAAACAGTATGGAGGTTCCTCAGAAAGCTAAAAATAGAACTACCATATGGTCCAGAAATCCCACTCCTGGGCATATATCCAGAGAAAACCATAATTTGAAAAGATACATGCACCCCAATGTTCACAGCAGCACTGTTCATCAATACAATAGTTGAGACATGGAAGCAACCTAAATGTCCATCGACAGAGGAGTTGATAAAGAAGATGTGGTAAATATATACAGTGGAACACTACTCAGCCATAAATAAGAACAAAATAATGCCATTTGAAGCATCATGGATGGACCTAGAGATTGTCATACTGAGTGAAGTCAGAAAGAGAAAGATAAATACCATATGATACCACTTATATGTGGAATCTAAAATATGACACAAATGAACCTATCTATGAAACAGAAACATAATCACAGACATAGAAAACAGAGGAGGTTGGGGGAGGGATGAAGTGGGAGGCTGGGGTTAGCAGATGTAAGCTTTTATATACAGAATGGATAAACAACAAGGTCCTATTGTATAATGCAGAGAACTATATTCAATATCCTATGATAAACCATAATGGAAAAGAACATAAAAAAGAATGTATATATGTGTATAACTGAGTCACTTTGCTGTACAGCAGAAAGTAGCACAACATTATAAATCAACTATACATCAATTAAAAAAAAAAACAAACCCTGTGTGATGTAGAGCCATCCAAAGCTGTCCTTTACTACAGACATAGATGCAGAAGGACATGATCAATTCCTGCTGTCCACGTTCCCCAGGCTCTTCCTGCACCTCCTGTACTGCCTGGATAGACCTTTCCCTTCCTGTCCTCTGCCATCTTTGGGGCCACAGTTCCTTGAATATTTGCTATTGGAAACCTTTGAGAGGAAAGAAGCATGTGATGTTGTATGGGGAGAGCATGACAGAAACATTTGCTTATTTAATGAGGCATTATCTAGTGATTTAGTTTAATCCACCAAAACGTATAGACAGTGCATATGATGAAGTAGGAGAAAAGTGGGTTCCTTGAGAAGTGAGACTCTGATTTTTCTTTGTATCTTCAACCAATAGTCTTGTGCCTGGCCTATAGCTGCCACTCAATAAATGCTTGTTGAATGAAAGAGTAATTTACCCTCATGGAGCAGATAATACATTACCGAACACACTGGACTTGGTATATGCAGTAATAGAGGTGGAGATGGGAGTGTGATGGGAGCGAAGAGGAGGAGGAGGAGATTAATGGCTGGCATGAAAACTGTTCTTTAACCTCCCATATTATATGCCCAAGTTCAACAACAGCACTCATAAAAGGAAAAGCCCTGTAATATATTTATCTGCCAAAATTGTGATTGCAGGTTGCTGTTCACAGAGGGAAACTAAAATTAGAAAAAAGAAACTGCATGGGTTTTGATATGAAGGAAGAATATAGTTTTTACAACATACTTATGGGAAAAACCAAACCCAAAATACAGAAGCGACCTCCGTTCCCCGAAGGCACTGGGCGGAGGATGTTGAACTAAGTGAGGTTCTCATGCAGATTATAATGGAGTAGAGAAAAAAAGAACACAGCAGGGTCAAGTGAGATGACATACACAAGGA